>NW_027361671.1:24555000-25150000 GCF_039654945.1 Dendrobates tinctorius
GCCCGATGCTATCGCATCGGAAGGGAAGAGTGTGTGTGTGAGTATGTTTGTTCGTGTGTGAGTACGTGTGTGTGTGAGTACGTGTGTGTGAGTACATGTTTGTGCATGTGTGTACATGTGTGTGTGTGTGTGTACATGTGTGTGTATGTGCGCGTACATGTGTTTGTGAGTGAGTACATGTGTGTGGGTCCCGCAGCTGCCTGCCCACCCTCCTCCTCCAGCTGGCAGGAAAGAGGGTGGTTTGCGGCCTGTGCTGGAGATGTGAGTACATGTGTGTGTGCATATGTGAGTACGTGTGTGTATTTGTGTTCGTGTGTGTATGTGAGTACGTGTGTACATGTGTGTGTGAGTGTGCGTACATGTGTGTATGATACCCCCCTCGTTACACCCCCCTCGTTAGCAGCGGCAGGTCCAGTAGGGGGTCCGGCGGCGTGGCCAGCAGCAGCGGCGGGGAGTCCTGGCGGCGGCGGCGGGTAGCCGGCAGGAAAAACCGCGGCTTGCAGCCTGTCCTGGAGATGGGGTGCGGTGCCCGGAGGGTGTGACTGCACGGAGGTGGGTGGGCAGGCAGCAGTGGCGGGTCCGGTGGCGGCGGCGGGTCCCGCAGCGGGGGTGTCCGGCGGCTGCAGGGGGGTTCCGGCGGTGTCCCGCTGGTGGTACTATAGAAGGGACTGGTACCACCAGCGGGTGCCATATTGGAATACCCATCATTTGGGTATTCCAATATGGTGGTCGGCGTACTTCTGGTGCGGCGCGGTGGATTGTGGGATTCGGGGACATCCAGATGGAAGTGGATGACGGACAATTTAAGGCAATTATATATATAGATATATACAAAAAAGGAAAAAAAAATAGGCAGCACTCAAATTAAATGTGAAAACAGAGGATACTTTACTGATCCTCAGGTGGCAACGTTTCAACGGAGACCCGTCTTTGTCCGTTGAAACGTTGCCACCTGAGGATCAGTAAAGTATCCACTGTTTTCACATTTAATTTGAGTGCTGCCTATTTTTTTTCCTTTTGTTAATTTGGCTGTTTGGACACTGCTGAATAGGTTTTGCACCTACTATATTATTTTGGTAGTGCTGCCATTTTTTCTTGATTTAGATATATACATATATATAAAGATAGATAGAAGGTACAGTAGTACGGAAAGTATTCAGACCCCTTAAAATTTTTCACTCTGTTTCATTGCATCCATTTGGTAAATTCAAAAAAGTTCATTTTTTCTCATTAAGGCTGGTTTCACATTAGTGCTTTCTAAGCGCACGCACGGCCGGGGGTAGCTCCGCCCCAGAGCCGGCTCTCTGCCCGGCGTGCCGCGCCCCTTGCTTGTAGCGCCGCCTCCTACCGGACAGCAGCGCCTGCGATCGGCGCACCCTATCTTTAGCATAGGGTGCGCAGATCGTGCGCAGGCCGTGCGCTAGTTGCGCTTTGACCTGCGCTGCGCACTTTTGACGGTGCGCCGTGCGCGCCAAAATCGAACTTTTTATGTCCGCTAGGAGCCGGCACTACAAGCAAGGGGCGGGCACGCCGGGCAGAGAGCCGGCTCGGGGGCGGAGCTACCCCGGCCGTGCGTGCGCTTAAAAAGCGCTAATGTGAAACCAGCCTAACCCCTTCCTGACATCCGACATACTATCCCGTCCACGGTACCCGGGCCCGTATGACCGTGGACGGGATAGTACGTCTACCGTGATCAGCGGCGCCCACGTGGTGAGCGCCGCTGATCGCGGCCGGGTGTCAGCTGATTATCACAGCTGACACCCGGCACAATGTGTCAGGGGCGGTCACGGACCGCCCCCGACACGTTAACCCCTTGCACACCGCGATCAAACATGATCGCGGTGTACAGGGGGTTAAAGGGAAGCATCGGCAGGGAGGGGGCTCCCTCCGTGCTTCCCTGAGCCCCCCACGGCAGCGCAATGTGCAGCGCTGCTGCGGGGGGCTCCTTTCCTCCAGGCCCCCGAATCCAAGATGGCGACGGGGGCCTGAGGAAGCTGGCTTCCTCAGTGCCTGCAAAGCGCAGGCATGAGGAAGCCTTCTGCAGTGCCTGTGTCAGATCGCTGATCTGTCACAGTGATCTGTGATGTGACAGATCAGCGATCTGTCACAGGACAGTGATGTCCCACCTGGGACTATTTAATAAAGTAAAAAAAAAAAAAAAAAGTGTAAAAATAATTAAAAAAAAATCGCCAAATATATTAGAAAAAAAAAAAAATATTCCCCCAATAAATCCATTTTTTGGAAATAATAAAAAAAAAAACAATAAAAGTACACATATTAGGTATCGCCGCGTCCGTAACGACCCGCCCTATAAAACGGTCCCATTAGTTAACCCCTTTAGCGAACCCCTTAAAAAATAAAAATAAAAAACGAAGCAAAAAATTATTTATTATCATACCGCCAAACAAAAAGTGTAATAACGCGCGATCAAAAAGACGCATATAAATATCCATGGTACCGCTGAAAACATCATCTTGTCCCACAAAAAACGAGCCACCACACAGCATCATCAGCGAAAAAATAAAAAAGTTATAGCTCGCTGAATAAAGCGATGCAAAAATAATTATTTTTTATATAAAATAGTTTTCATTGCATAAAACCGACAAAAACATAAAAAAACGACCTAAATGAGGTATCGCTGTAACCGTACTGACGTGAAGAATAAAACCTCTTTATCAATTTTACCGCACGCGGAACGGTGTAAACGCACCCCCCCAAAAGAAATTCATGAAACGCTGGTTTTTGTTCATTCTGCGTCCCAAAAATCGGAATAAAAAGCGATCAAAAAATTCCATGTGCCCGAAAATGGTACCAATAAAAACGTCAACTCGTCCCGCAAAAAATAAGACCTCACATGACTCGGTGGGTCAAAATACGGAAAAATTATAGCTCTCAATATGTGGTGATGCAAAAACTATTTTTACAATAAAAAGCATCTTTTAGCGTGCGACAGCTGCCAAACATAAAAACCACCATAAATAGTAAATCAAACCCCCCATTATCACCCCCTTAGTTAGGGAAAAATAATAAAATAAAAAAATGTATTTATTTCCATTTTTCCATTAGGGTTAGGGTTAGGGCTAGGGGTGTGTTGGGCTAGGGTTAGGGCTAGGGTTAGGTTAGGGTTAGGGCTAGGGTTAGGGCTAGGGTTAGGGCTAGGGTTAGGGGCGTGTTGGGGTTCGGGTTGGAGTTAGAATTGGGGGTTTCCACTGTTTGGGCACATCAGGGGCTCTCCAAATGCAACATGGCGTCTGATCTCAATTCCAGCCAATTCTGAGTTGAAAAAGTCAAATGGTGCTCCTTCCCTTCCAAGCTCTGCTATGCGCCCAAACAGTGTTTTACCCCCACATGTAGGGTATCAGCCTACTCAGGACAAATTGCAAAACAATTTTTGGGGTCCAATATCTCCTGTTACCCTTAGGAAAATAAAAAATTGGGGGCAAAAATATCATTTTTGTGGAAAAAAATGATTTTTTTTATTTTCACGTCCGAGTGTTATAAACTTCTGTGAAGCACTTGGGGGTTCAAAGTGCTCACCACACATTTAGATAAGTTCCGTGGGGGGTCTAGTGTCCAAAATGGGGTCACTTGTGGGGAGTTTCAATAGTTTAGGTACATCAGGGGCTCTCCAAACGCACATGACACCCGCAGACCATTCCATCAAAGTCTGCATTCCAAAACGTCACTGCTTCCCTTCCGAGCCCCGACGTGTATCCATACAGTAGTTTTCTCCCACATATGGGGTATCAGCGTACTCAGGACAAATTGGACAACAACTTTTGGGGGTCCAATTTCTCCTGTTACCCTTGGGAAAATGAAAAAATTGGGGACTGATTGATCATGTTTGTGGAAAAAAATACGATTTTTTTATTTTCATGCCCTGGCATTATAAACTTCTGTGAAGCCCTTGGGGGTTCAAAGTGCTCACCACACATCTAGATAAGTTCCTTGGGGGGTCTAGTTTACAAAATGGTGTCATTTGTGGGGGGTTTCCACTGTTTAGGTACATTAGGGGCTCTCCAAAGGCAACATGACACCCGCAGACCATTCCATCAAAGTCTGCATTCCAAAACGTCACTACTTCCCTTCCGAGCCCCGACGTGTGCCCATACAGTAGTTTTCTCCCACATATGGGGTATCAGCGTACTCAGGACAAATTGGACAACAACTTTTGGGGGTCCAATTTCTCCTGTTACCCTTGGGGAAATGAAAAAATTGGGGACTGGTTGATCATGTTTGTGGAAAAAAATACGATTTTTTTATTTTCATGCCCTGGCATTATAAACTTCTGTGAAGCCCTTGGGGGTTCAAAGTGCTCACCACACATCTAGATAAGTTCCTTGGGGGGTCTAGTTTACAAAATGGTGTCATTTGTGGGGGGTTTCCACTGTTTAGGTACATTAGGGGCTCTCCAAAGGCAACATGACACCCGCAGACCATTCCATCAAAGTCTGCATTCCAAAACGTCACTACTTCCCTTCCGAGCCCCGACGTGTGCCCATACAGTAGTTTTCTCCCACGTATGGGGTATCAGCATACTCAGGACAAATTGGACAACAACTTTTGGGGTCCAATTTCTCCTGGTACCCTTGGGAAAATAAAAAAATGGTGACTAAAAGATCATGTTTGTGGAAAAAATACGAATTTTTTATTTTCACGCCCGGGCGTTGTAAACTTCTCTGAAGCACTGGGGGGTTCAAAGTGCTCACCACACATCTAGATAAGTTCCTTGGGGGGTCTAGTTTACAAAATGGTGTCATTTGTGGGGGGTTTCCACTGTTTAGGTACATTAGGGGCTCTCCAAAGGCAACATGACACCCGCAGACCATTCCATCAAAGTCTGCATTCCAAAACGTCACTACTTCCCTTCCGAGCCCCGACGTGTGCCCATACAGTAGTTTTCTCCCATGTATGGGGTATCAGCATACTCAGGACAAATTGGACAACAACTTTTGGGGTCCAATTTCTCCTGGTACCCTTGGGAAAATAAAAAAATGGTGACTAAAAGATCATGTTTGTGGAAAAAATACGAATTTTTTATTTTCACGCCCGGGCGTTGTAAACTTCCGTGAAGCACTGGGGGGGTCAAAGTGCTCACCACACATCTAGATAAGTTCCTTAGGGGGTCTAGTTTCCAAAATGGTGTCATTTGTGGGGGGGTTCCACTGTTTTGGTACATCAGGAGTTTTCCAAACGCGACATGGTGTCCGATCTCAATTCCAGCCAAAAACGTCAAATGGCGCTGCTTCCCTTCCGAGCTCTGCCATGCGCCCAAATAGTGGTTTACCCCCACATGTGGGGTATCAGCGTACTCAGGACAAATTGCACAATAACTTTTAGGGTCCTGTTACCCTTGGAAAAATAAGAATTGAGGGTGAAAAGATCATTTTTGTGGAAAAAATATGATTTTTTAATTGTATGGCTTTATGTTATAAACTTCTGTGAAGCCCATGGGGGTTCAAAGTTCTCACCACACATCTAGATAAGTTCCTTACGGGGTCTAGTTTCCAAAATGGTGTCATTTGTGGGGGGTTTCCACTGTTTTGGTACATCAGGGGTTTTCCAAACGCGACATGGTGTCCGATCTCAATTCCAGCCAAAAACGTCAAATGGCGCTGCTTCCCTTCCGAGCTCTGCCATGCGCCCAAATAGTGGTTTACCCCCACATGTGGGGTATCAGCGTACTCAGGACAAATTGCACAATAACTTTTAGGGTCCTGTTACCCTTGGGAAAATAAAAATTGGGGTGAAAAGATCATTTTTGTGGAAAAAATATGATTTTTTAATTGTACCACTGTACGTTATAAACTTCTGTAAAGCCCTTGTGGGTTCAAAGTTCTCACCACATATCTAGATAAGTTCCTTGGGGGGTCTAGTTTCCAAAATGGGGTCACTTGTAGGGGGTTTCCACTGTTTAGGTACATCAGGGACTCTCCAAACGAGACATGGCGTCCAATCTGAATTCCAGCCAATTTTGCATTGAAAAAGTCAAACGGCGCTCCTTCCATTCTGAGCTCTGCCATGCGCCGAAACAGTCGTTCCCCCCCACATATCAGGTATCTGCGTACTCAGGACAAATTGCACAATAACTTTTGCAGTTCAATTTCTCCTGTTACCCTTGGTAAAATAAAAAAAATTGAACCTGAAGTATTTTTTTTATGAAAAAAAGTTAGATGTTCATTTTTTTTTAAATATTCAAAAAAATTCCTGTGACGCACCTAAAGGGTTAATAAACTTCTTGAATGTGGTTTTGAGCACCTTAAGGGGTGCAGTTTTTAGAATGGTGTCACTTTTGGGTATTTTCTATCATATAGACCCCTCAAAGTGGCTTCAAATGTGATGTGGTCCTAAAAATAAAATGGTGTTGTAAAAATGAGAAATCGCTGGTCAACTTTTAACCCTTATAACTTCCTAACAAAAAAAAATTTTGGTTCCAAAATTGTGCTGATGTAAAGTAAACATGTGGGAAATGTTAGTTATCAAGTTTTTTGTGTGCCGTATCTCTGTGATTTAAGGGCAAAAAAATTCAAAGTTGGAAAATTGCGAAATTTTCAAATTTTTCGCCAAATTTCCGTTTTTCTCACAAATAAACGCAAGTTATTTGAATGAAATTTTACCACTAACATGAAGTACAATATGTCACGAGAAAACAATGTCAGAATCACCGGGATCCATGGAAGCGTTCCAGAGTTATGACCTCATAAAGGTACAGTGGTCAGAATTGTAAAAATTGGCCCGGTCATGAACGTGCAAACCACCCTTGGGGGTGAAGGGGTTAATGTACACTCTGCACCCTATCTTGACTGAAAAAAAAGAAATGTAGAAATTTTTGCAAATTTATTAAAAAAGAAAAACTGAAATATCACATGGTCATAAGTATTCAGACCCTTTGCTCAGACACTCATATTTAAGTCACATGCTGTCCATTTCCTTGTGATCCTCCTTGAGATGGTTCTACTCCTTCATTGGAGTCCAGCTGTGTTTAATTAAACTGATAGGACTTGATTTGTAAAGGCACACACCTGTCTATATAAAGGCCCCTTCACACTAAGCGATCTCGCTAGCGAGATCGCTGATTTTGTGACACATCAGCGATCTCGCCAGCGAGATGGCGAGATCGCTGTGTGTGACGGGGATCAGCGACCGGCACCCCTGCCGGTTATCGCTGATCGTGCTCGAGCGGCCTGGGCCGTTTTTCGATCGCTGGTCTCCCGCTGCCCAGCGCGCATCGCTGTGTGTGGCAGCGAGAAACCAGCGATCAGCGACGCTTGTTGCTAATGTAAATGTCAGGTATCCAGGAGTCACGGCTCCTGGATAACAGCTGTTTATCTTGGAAACCGGCGTACACACTAGTTTCCAAGGTAAACGTCGGGTATCCAGGAGTCGCGCAGCTCCTAGATACCCGATGTTTACCTTGGAAACCAGCGTGTACGCCAGTTTCCAAGGTAAACAGCGGGTATCCAGGAGTCGCGCGGCTCATGGATACCCGACATTTTCATTAGAAACCAGCGTCGCTGATCCTGATTGCTGGGGCTGTCTATGTGACAGCTCACCATCGATCAGCCTAATATTGTCCCAGCGATCCCATCATGTCGGATCGTTGGTGGGATCACTGGGACATCGTTTAGTGTGACGGGGCCTTAAGACCTCACAGCTCACAGTGCATGTCAGACCAAATGAGAATCAGGACATCAAAGGAGCTGGCCAAGGAGCTTAGAGACAGAATTGTGGCAAGGCACACATCTGGCCAAGGTTACAAAAGAATTTCTGCAGTACTCAAAGTTCCTAAGAGCACAGTGACCTTCATAATCCTTAAATGGAAGAAGTTTGGGAGCACCAGAAGTCTTCCTAGACCTGGCCGTCTAGCCAAACTGAGCAATCGTGGGAGAAGAGCCTTGGTGAGAGAGGTAAAGAAGAACCCTAAGGTCACTGTGGCTGAGCTCCAGAGATGCAGTAAGGAGATGGGAGAAAATTCCACAAAATCAACTATAGCCCCGTTATACACTGCGATATCGCTAGCAATATCGCTGTAAAGTCACAGATTTTGTGACGTAGCAGCGATATTGCTAGCGATATCGCTGCATGTGATACTTACCTCCGACCGGCTCCCCCGCTGGTTATCGCTGATCGCGCGAGAAGCTCCTGGACCATTCCTCGTCGGCCACTTCCTGCTGCGCTTCCTGTGGCGCCGACGAGCGACGCGTGGAGCCGGGCGGGAGGACGCAGGATCGCCGCGTCTGACAGGTAAGTAGCGATCCCCGTCCCCTGCTATGTCGCTGGTGAGATCTGCCTGTATGGCAGCTCACTAGCGACCACCTAGCGATGCACCAGCGATCCTGACAGCGTCATATCGCTGGACGGGATTGCTGGTGCATCGCTAGGTGTAACAGTACCCTATCACTGCAGCCCTCCATCAGTCGGGCCTTTATGGCAGGGTGGCCCGACGGAAGCTTCTCCTCAGTGCAAGACATATGAAAGCCCTCTAGAGTTTGATAAAAAAACACATTAAGGACTCAGAGATAGAGATGAGTGACTTTGCCTTTTTTCGGGTCGAGTTGGGTTTCATGAAACCCGACTTTCGCAAAAGTCGGGTCAAACGCAATCGGCCGATTATCGTGAAAAGTCGAAGGCCGACTGAAACACGAAACCCAATGCAAGTCAATGGGGAAGAAAAGTCGGCAGTGAGTGGAGGACAGGAAACACACCTACAGTGCCCATTTTAATGCCAAAAACATCAATTCTTATTACTTAAGCTTGTCAACCTTAATTTACTTTATAATAGCTAGGCATTGAAAACTGGGGGTTATTTAAAGTTGTGGGGGGGTAGGGCTGGCTCCAGATTTTCGTGGGCCCAGGGCCAAAGAGTGTCACTGGGCTCCTTTAACACATGCCACAATTCATGATCCTCTGATACGGCATAGAAATAGCGGTATAATACAATGAAAAATACTTCACTTCTTACATCACATGATTGATATCCATTTTAAATTCTCCAATAGCTCCAAAAACGGACAGTATATTACTCCATACTGTATTATGGCCACCGCATAGTGCGCCATACAGAGTAATGAGGCCCATATATTTCTCCATACAGAATCATTGGTCCCATATAATGTTCGATACAGTATATGAGCTCCACTTAATGCTACAGTATATGTTGGTCCCCATGGATGAAGCTCCACTGTCATATGGGCCCAAATAATGCTCCATATATAATGGGCCCCATTTCTAATGCTCTAGTGTATAATGGGCCCTGTAAATGCTGCTCCAGTGTCTGATATCCCCCATTTGGAAAGCTCCAGCATATGATGGGCCTCACGGATGATGCTCTAGTGTACGATTGGTCCAAATAATGCTCCATATATAATCTGCCCCATTTACAATGCTCCAGTATATGATGGGCCCCATGGATGAAGCTCCACTGTCTTATGGGCCCAAATAATGGTCCATATATAATGGGCCCCATTTCTAATGCTCCAGTGTATAATGGGCCCTGTAAATGCTGCTCCAGTGTCTGATGTTCACCTTTGGAATGCTCCAGTGTATGGTGGGCCCCATATATCATTCTCCAGAGTATAGTGCTCCCCAAAAATTGCTCCCAACCTTTAAAACGATTAAATAAGTCTCCTCGCTAGGGAATCCCTGTACTCTGGACTCCTCGTCGTCCCCATCTTCCATCTCTCTGCACTTGGACTGGTTAGGCAGAGGGCATACAGACGTGATGTCATCGCGCTCTGACCAGAATGTCACGGTCAGGAAACGCGGAAGACGTCACGGTGGTGGAGCAGGGAGAGGTAAGTATTTCAGCTTTACAAGTGCTGTGATCCTGAGCAAGCAGTGGGGGCCCACTTGTTGGCGACGGCACTGGCACAGGGCCCCTCAGTACGGCGGTGTGTCTGACGGCGGGTGGGCCCTCCCACCGGCAGACACACTTTTGCATACTGTGAGGGGCCCTGTGCCAGTGCCGTCGCCCATGAGTATGCCCCCCACCTGCTCAAGGAACCTGCACTTTCATCTGCACCTTCCTCTTCGTCACTGTGTAAGGTGGTATAGTATGTGGGAAGGGGAACCTGAGTTTCATCAGGATCAGATTCTGGCTATGTAGAGTGCGAGGGGAATGTAGTGGTCTGGGTCAATGTATCAGCAGAATCATCTAGCAGTGGCTGGGCATCAGTGCACTTGTGGCGCCCCCAGGAGTGGCATTACCTTCCTCTTAGGGAGTGTGATGTCATGCTTGGGAGCAACGAAGGATCTCTCTAGCAGCTAAACCAACAAACAACACAGTTCCCAGTCCAGGCCAGCAGGGAGAGCTCTGAACCTGACTGCTGAGGAGCTGCTTTCTGTGGTCGGGAGGAGGGAAGTTAGGGCAGTCTGTGAAGGGAAGAGGAGCTGGAGGATGAGCAGAGTTAAGGCTCACTCCTAGCTGGAGCGCATGGTCCGGATTCCGGTCTCCGAGTTTGTAGGGTCACTGATGGTCCTGCAGCAGAAACCAGAGGAAATAGCAGCTGTAAATGCTCTGTTCCCAACTAAGGCTCGGAGGCCCCAGCAGTGACGTGTGTGAGCCAGAAGGAAAAGGCTACGGCTGCCTGCCATACGAGAAAGTTCCAAAGGAGAGTCAACAGGGCACACTTCAGTGAACTCAGTACTGCGAGTACCTCAGATAAGCGCTAGAACAGATGCCACACTACCTATCTGCAGAGAGAGAATTCCTAATTTGCTTCCAGGCTGACCAACTCCTTCTCCATCTGTACTCTGGGTCCTGGACGGCACTTACCAAGTACAGGTAAAGGAACTGCACGACTGTGTCTGTCATCTTTCACCTGCGCCTGGCGCACGGCTCTGCTACATCCTGCACTGCACACCATCTACCAACTCTTTCATCTGCCCTGCAACTAAGGCCCCACCTGTGCAGGGTTTCTACATCTTAGCTGCACCACAACATCTGTCCCAGAGAAGCGACACTGCAGCGCTGGTCAATCTGATCAGAAACCACAGGTGGCATCACGTATCATTCACCTATAAAGGTTATTCACCCATTTGCATGGATGCCCAGGGCCACGGACCAGGTCACCACCACTGTGACACATCCCTCTGAGACACCGGCCCGATACCGATTAACCCCACTGCACTGGCTGGCGACCCACACTCCATGTCAGATTCATCTTGGACTGGGGAATTCACGATTTGACTTGATAACCCAGGTATGGTATGTGAGAAAGAGCTACATGGACTAATGTGAAGTGTGGCCTGCTGCATCATTCACTTTTGGTGGGGTGAAGGACACAAGGAAAGGGGTTCTTCCTGACCAGGAGCCAGCACTTGACAACTCAGTGCTTGCATTTTTTGAAACTTCAGAAGAGGAGGGCATATTAGCTGGAGCCTGTTTCGGCAATGTAAGTCAAAACCAGTTCCTGATACTCCAGCTTTAAAAGCGGTTAACCTACTCCCAGAAAAGGTAGCCTTCCAGGCCTTCCTGAGCCAGACCATGACGCAGGCTCAACCCCTCCTGCCTTAGCTGCTATTGTGCTATTGTCACTACCAGCAGATGCACCACCACCATCAGTACCAGCTGGCCCCCCCATGCCCACGTCCGCAGCCTCTTCCACCATACTTCCAAATTTTGGAGAAAATGTACCCAAAATAACATCAGATATATGGTACTGTATCAGAAGCGTACAGCTGTATACAGTCAAAGGATAATTGTAAATCTCCGTATATATTTCATGAGTCACACAGACGCTCACAGGCTCAGTATGGATTAGACAAGAATATAAAAAGTAGAAAAAGGGTACAGTATCATCAGATAGCAGGTATATATAGTATAGTTTAAACATTCTAAATCTCCGTATATATTTCAGGACGCAGACACAGACGCTCTCAGGCTCAGTATGGATTACAACACAATATAAAAAGCCGTAAAACGGTAATGGATCTGAAGTGTACAGCTGTATACAGTGTAGGGGTCATTGTCAATCTCCGTATTTATTTCCAGAATCAGAAACAGACTCTCACTTGGTCAGTTTGGATTAGACCAGAATATAAAAAGCAGTAAATGGGAATGTATCACAAGCGTAGAGCTGTATACAGTGTTGGGGTAATTTTTAAATCTACATATAAATTGCAGGAGTAACCCACAGACTCTCACACGCTCAGGATGGATCACACCACAATATAAAAGGATCCGCAAGAAATAATCAATGATACACTTAGAGTGGTGGGTGGAGGACTTTCTGGCAGAAAGGGTACAGTATTACCAGATACCAGGTATATATAGCATAGTTTAAACATTAAAAATGTAGCATAGTTTAAACATTAAAAATGTACGTCTGTATATCAGGAGTAGTGTTAAGCCACCCCGCTAGTGTTTGAGTTTGGTTCGGTTCGTCGAACAGGAGGCAAGTTTGTCGAACCCCATTGAAAACAATGGCAGGCAAACACACACAAACACATAGAAAACACATACAAAACACCTTTAGGCTATGTGCCCACGTAGCGTTTAAATCCGGACACTGAAAACCGGACTCCTTCCCAGAAATCGTGCGATTTTGTTCGTGATTTTGCCGCGATTTTCATGTGCGATATTCAAGCACTTTCCAAGTGATTTGAAGCATCGCTTGGAAAGTGATTGACAGGTTGGTCACACTCGTCAAACACAGTGTTTGACACGTATGACCTGGTTTTTACTATTGAGGCTGCCTATGCGGCATCAATAGTAAAAGAAAGAATGTAAAAAATAATTAAAAAAAAAAATCGGGGTTTATTTACCTTCCGACGTCCCACGCTGACATCCCGGGCCTCAGCGTTCCCAGTAATGCCTTGCGAGACCTGTGATGACGTTGGTCTCGTGTTGCTATAACGATCTCACGAGACCGCTTGAGTCACGTGAGACCACGTCAATACAGGACCTTGCCGCAAGGCATTACAGGGAACGCTGAGGCCCGGGATGGCAGCGCGGGACGTCAGAAGGTAAATATACCCCGATTTTTTTTTTTTTTTACAGGGGTATGGTACCCAGGGCCTGGAGGACAGTCTCCGATCCTCCACACCGTGGGTACCAACCGCACATGAGATGCTTAACTTCGCGCCTGGTGGGCATAGCCACATGCGGAAAGCGATTCTCATGCATTCCTATGGGTGCGGAATCGCGGCAATTCTTTGCGATTCCGCACAAAAGAATGAGCATGCTGCGATTTTTTCCGCGATACGATTCCGCTGCGGAAAAAAGTGCAGCATTAGCACAGCATGTGCGGAATGCCATAGGAATGCATGGGGTGCGTTCTGTACAAGATTTTTAAACGTTTTCGCAGCGTTTTTGCGCCGAAAATCACGGCAAAAACGCTTAAAAATCGCATCGTGGGTACACAGCCTAAAAGGTGTCCCAAAGCAGACAAAATGCTCATGACACAAATAACATATGGAAAAGGGCAACTACATATAGAAAAGAGGTGGATGAGTAAAAGGAGGAGGAGGAGACACGGATATAGGCATGTCATGCCCTTGGAAAGTCAAGAAAGGCTGGAATAAAAATCTAAAATAAAAAAAAAATTCTAAAATTCTAAAATCAAAGACGATCATATACCGTTGTACTTCCCACCATAAATTATGCCAACTGCCGATCGGGCGGCGTTATTCCCACGACCCACTGAACAGCATCGATGAAGGCAAAGTGTTTGGTTTTCCGGGGGCAGTATGGTTGCAAAGCTGAACCTTAAAGGAATGTCCAGAAGGGCACCACCAGGAGTGGAGACTGCGGCTTAACTGGACTCCACACGGGCAACCTCAACCATGCCAGCCACGGGAAGGATGGACAGATTGCAAGCTTTCTTGATTCTGTGGGTGGTGGTGCATGGCCGTTTTTAGTTGTGCGAGCGATTTGTCAGCTTAATTCCCTTAACGAACGAGACTCCGGCATGCCCCCGCGGTCCGCGTCCAGCTTACTAGAGGGACATGCGAGGCTCTGGCATGTGGGATCGGGCAATAACAGGTCTGTCATGCCCTTACATATCCGGGGCTACACGCGCGCTACACTGAAAGGACCAGCGTGTGTCGCTTACAGGTGCGGATAACCCACTGAACACCGTTAGTGATGGGATCTGGGATTCCAATTCTTCCCCGTGAACGAGGATTTCCTCTGCTGAGCAGAAGACACAGGTACTAGGCCCAAAGTATTCACTGGGCTAAATGGAGTTAAAAAATGGTTCTTACATAAACAGGCGGCACAGTTGGTTCACGGGTGGGCTCCTCTGCTGAGTAGCAGACACAGTTACTAAGCCCAAAGTATTAACTGGGCTAAATGCAGTCAAAAACTGGTTCTTTCATAAACAGGCGGCATAGCTAGGCTCACGGGTGGGCTCCTCTGCTGAGTAGCAGACAGTGCTACAAGGCCCAAAAGAATTTTCTGGACAAAATGCGTTAAAAAATTATTAGAAACACACGCGGTGTATCTCCTTGATAGGTGTACTACACCGCTGGCTACCAGACACTGCTACTATGCCATGAAACTGTCTATTAACATTGAAAACCATTATTAATGTGAAAATAAAGTCAAGCTTTTGGTGAACGAACCGTTCTCGAACGGAACCTCGAACAGCCGAATTTTAAGCAAACTGTTCGAGTTCGACGAACGGCTCGAACACCGCTTAAAACAGCTCAAATTTGAACTTGGCGAACAGTTCGACTCGAACACCGCTCATCTCTAATCAGGAGGCAGACTCAGACGGTCTCAGGCCCAGTATGGATTCGATAAGATTGCAGAAAGTTGAGAAAGGGTACAGTATCACCGGATACCAGGTATATATAGCATAGTTTACACATTAAAAATCTATGTCTATATATCAGGAGGCAGACTCAGACGGTCTCAGGCCCAGTATGGATTCGACAAGATTGTAGAAAGTTGAGAAAGGGTACAGTATCACCGGATAACAGGTATATATCGCATAGTTTACACATTAAAAATCTATGTCTATATATCAGGAGGCAGACTCAGACGGTCTCAGGCCCATTATGGATTCGACCAGATTGTAGAAAGTTGAGAAAGTGTACAGTATCACCGGATAACAGGTATATATAGCTTAGTTTAAACATTAAAAATCTCCATGTATATTTCCGGAGTCCGACAAAGACACTCACAGCCTCAGTATGGATTAGACAAGAATCTAAAAAGTAGAAAAAGGGTAATGTATTTGAAGTGTACACCAGTATATACTGTTGGGGTATTTTTAAATCTTCATATATATTTCAGTCTCAGTAAGACAGTACAGACTCTCCGCAAGAGGAAACGAGATAAAAGTACAGACGGAAAGTCGAGTGATTGCAGAAATTTTGGAATTACTAATAACGGGAAAAACTCCCGGGAGAATTCTCAGAGGCGATGCTGACCCTCAATTACTTTGTTTGTGGAGACATTGAAAACAGTTCTTTGTGAAGAAAGGGTTTCTGTATTGCAGTACCATGGATCCCATCACCGTTACTCATCTCCATCAAATTGTGATCACAGGGAGATATGTAGACATGGTCCTCACTGCCTATCATGATCTGTCAGGTAACTTTGGAGTGCAAAAGACAGAAGCCACAGGCCGTAGGCAATTCTATTGGATTGGCATGAGAGGACACATTTAAAAATGTGGGCAGGAAAGTCACGTCTGTGAGTAGGAAAACTGTGAAAGCTGATGATAAACCACCACTGCATCTCATTGTGAGTCGACGTCCATAACAAATGGAAGCCATTGATCATCTGAAGATAGAGCCCAGCAGGACAGGGCATAGCTACGCCTTAACCATCATCTATCAGTTCACCAAATTTGTATTGGCAGTCCCAGTCCCTGAGCAAGCAGGGGGGGCCCACTCATGGGCGGCGGTACTGGCACAGGGCCCCTCATAGTACGCCGGTGTGTCTGACGGCGGGTGTGCACCCCCACCGTCAGAGACACTTGATTCTACTATGAGGAACCCTGTGCCAGTGCCGTCGCCCAACAGTGGGCCCACCCACCTGTCCAGGGCAACGGCACTCGCACGGGTGCGTGAGCCAGGTGGTGACCCCGGCCCTGTGGGGGGAGGCAGCCCAGATAGGGAGGTTGAAAAAATGGCATATGTTGATGTTGGACATTCAGCAGCTGCAAATGGAGGAATTGGAGAAGTCCGAGGAAGAGGAGGACAAAAGCGAGCCATTTTTCTGGCAACCTATGTGTCATCAGGGGAAGGTGGGACAAAATCCTTTGAAACCCATGCATGGTTCATTTTAATGAAGAATAGATCATCAACATTTTGGGTAGACAGATGGGTCCTTTTTTCTGTCAGGATTGATCCAGCAGAACTGAAGACTCTTTCGGGTAGCACACTAGCAGCAGGGCAAGCGAGCTCCTGTAAGGCATATTGTGCCAATTCAGACCAGGTGTCCAGTTTACAGGCCCAATAGTCAAAGGGGAATGACCTGTGAGGGAGAACATCGATATGGGAGACGTAGTTTGTAACCATAGTTGACAACTGCTGTCTCCTGTCACTTTCAATCGATGCAGTATTATCAGTCGGGTGAGCGGTACTTGAAAAATCAGTCCACAACATGGTCATGAAACCCCTGTCTCCAACGCCACTTCGGATGTGTACACCACGAACACCTCTTCCATGTTGCCCCCTACGGCTCGTGGGAGAACCATCACCGCTGCTGTGTGCTGGGAATGCCTCAAATAAACGGTTTACCAGAGTTGCTTGTTTGTTAGCCAATATTAGCTCTAGGTTCTCCTGTGGCATGTTTTGGAATTTGCCTTTATAGAGTGGATCCAGGATGCTGGCCAACCAGTAGTCGTCATCGTTCATCATTTTGGCAATGCGGGGGTCCCTTTTTAGGATCTGCAAGGCATAATCTGACATGTGGGCCAATGTTACCGGTGTCAATGATGCATTGCGAGTGCTGGGTGGAGGAGCACTTTCTGGCAAATCCACATCCCTCCAGTCATGCACAAACCCTGTACCTGACCTTGCCACGCCAACCTTTTCTCTTGCCCCCTGAGAAGCATTCTCCTCCCCTAAATAATCATCCCCATCATCCTCCTCCTCCTCCTCTTCTTCCTCCACCTCACCCAGGAGAGTTCCCTGAGCAGACAATGGCTGACTGTCATCAAGGCTTCCCTCCTCCTCTTCCTCCTCGGCTGCAGACGCCTGCTCCTTAATGGGCATCAAAGTTTGCATAAGCAGAAGCATAAATGGGATGCTCATGCTTATGATGGCGCTGTCTGCGCTTACCAGCCGTGTGCATTCCTCAAAACACTGAAGGACTTTACAGAGGTCTTTCAGCTTCGACCACTGCACATCTGACAACTGCATGTCTGCCCTCAAACTGCCTGCCCGTGTATCCTCCCACAAATGCATTACAGCCTGCCTCTGTTCGCATAGCCTCTCAACCATGTACAGGGTTGAGTTCCACCTTGTTGCAATGTTGATAATTAGGCAGTGCTTGGGAAGGTGGAGCAATCGCTGCAGCTTCTGCATACGACTGGAGTGTACGGGTGACCGGCGGATGTGCGAGCACAGTCTTCGCACCTTATGGAGCAGGGCTGTTAACTCCGGATAATTATTGAGGAAGCACTGCACCACCAGGTTCAAGGTGTGAGCCAGGCAAGGTATGTGAGTTTTGAAAGGGCTATGGCTGCCACAAAATTCCGGCCGTTATCACTAACTACCTTGCCTGCCTCAAGATGTAGACTGCCCAGCCATGACTCACTTTGTCGCTGCAAGTAGTCGGACAGTACCTCCGCGGTGTGTCTGTTGTCGCCCAAACACATCATCTTCAACACAGCCTGCTGACGCTTACCACTAGCTGTTCGATACTGGGACACCTCGTGTGCAACACTAACAGCTGTGGATGGAGTGCTCGTGCGACTGCGCTCTGTGGACGAGCTTTCGCTTCTGGAGGAGGAGGAGGGTCAAACGCCTACAGCCAACTGTTTCCTATACCGTGGGCTAGGAAGCACTGTCTCACCGCCGCTGTCCCCTGTGGACCCTGCATCCACCACATTAACCCAGTGCGCAGTGATGGACACGTAACGGCCCTGGCCATGCCTACTGGACCATGCATCTGTTGTGAGGTGCACCTTTCCACTCACTGATTGCTTGAGTGCATGGACAATGTGGTCTTTCACATGCAGGTGGAGGGCTGGGATGGCTTTTTGAGAAAAGACGTGCCGACTGGGTAGGTCATAGAGTGGTACTGCGTAGGCCATGAGCTCGTGGAAAGCTTCGCTTTCAACCAACCGGTAGGGCATCATCTCTAACAAGATTAGTTTGGCAATGTGGGCGTTCAAACACAGTTTATGCGGATGAGAGGATGAGTACTTTCTTGTCCTACTCAGAGTCTCTGGTAGGGTGAGCTGGACTTGAGAGCTGCATATGGTGGAACTAGCGGTGGACATGGTGGACTGAGAGAGGGTTGGTGATGGTGTTGGTGGTCTTGCTGATGGCCTAGATTCAGTCTTTCGTAGCAATAACATTGTGATTCCCTGACTGCTTTGACCTTGCGACGACACCTCAACATTTGCTGCTGGTGGTGTGCTAACCGGTGCGCTTACAGTGGGGGAAGCGATGTAGCGTTGCTGACTACCTTCATTCGGAGCAGGTGCACATGTGGTACGTGAGGTGTGGTTGCAAGTGCATGGTGGTTAAATGTCTAAGCATGCAACTGGTATTCAAATTTCTCAGATTTTTCCCTCAGGTAAAGGTCTTTGTGCACTTCTTAAAGGTAACCTTTGCCTGATCATTAGGATTTTGTTAAAAAAAGTGCCACACTGCACTCTTCCTACTATGGAAGACATTTTAAGGCCTTGCACGCTGTGCTAATTTGACCATCTGGCCAAGCTGTCCTGCAACTCTTTTGGTTTTTGTAACCCGTTTTTGGACTGCTACGGGCCTGCCAGATAACAGCTGTTGCGATGTCGATGCCGGCTGCGAATCCTCCTCCTCTTCTGAGCTATTGGCAGCGGCACCCTCTTCCCCCAATGGATGCCAATCTGGGTCAACAACTTGTTCATCCATCACCTCCTCTTCAATTTCATGTGCACCTTCCTCTGTGTCACCGTGTAAGGTGGTATAGTATGCGGGAAGGGGCACCTGAGTTTCATCAGGGTCAGATTCTGGCTCAGTACACAATCAGTACACTACGAGGACAACATAGTGCTCTGAGTGAATGTACCAGCAGAAAAATCTAGCAGTGTCTGTGCATCAGTGCACTCCATGTCAGATTCATCTTGGACTGGGGAATTCACGATTTGACTTGATAACCCAGGCATGGTATGTGAAAAGAGCTCCATGGAGTAATCTGTAGTGTGGCCTGCCGCATACTTTACTTTTGGTAGGGGTGAAGGACACAAGGAAAGGTGTTGTTCCTGACTCAGTGCTTTTATTTTTTGAAACTTCAGAAGAGGAGGCGATAGAGCTGGAGGCTGTGTCAGCAATGTAAGCCAAAACTTGTTCCTGAAGCTCCAGCTTTAAAAGCGGTTTACCTACTGCCAGAAAAGGGAGTAGGTAAACTTAGGTGCTATTGTGCTTTTGCTACTACCAGCAGATGCACCACCACTACCATCAGTACCTGCTGGCAACCCCCACCCACTTCCACGGCCTCTTCCACTATACTTCCTCATTTTTGGGAAAATGTACCCAAAATACCACCAGCTATATGGTACTGTAAAACAAGGTACAAGGTGTATATAGTATTGGGGAGAATTTGAATCTCCCTAGAGATTTTAGGAGGCTGAACTATTATTTCAGGACCACTATAGATTACACCTCAATTTAACAGGCTGAAATTGGCTAGTGTATGACAAGGTACAAGGTGTATATAGTATTGGGGAGAATTTGATTCGCCCTAGAGATTTTAGGAGGCTGAACAATTATCTCAGGCCCACTATAGATTACACCTCAATTTAACAGGCTGAAATAGGCTGGTGTATGACAAGGTACAAGGTGTATATAGTATTGGGGAGAATTTGAATCTCCCTAGAGATTTTAGGAGGCTGAACTATTATCTCAGGCCCACTATAGATTACACCTCAATTTAACAGGCTGAAATTGGCTGGTGTATGACAAGGTACAAGGTGTATATAGTATTGGGGAGAATTTGAATCTCCCTAGAGATTTTAGGAGGCTGAACAATTATCTCAGGCCCACTATAGATTACACCTCAATTTAACAGGCTGAAATTGGCTGGTGTATGACAAGGTACAAGGTGTAAATAGTATTGGGGAGAATTTGAAACTCACTAGAGATTTTAGGAGGCTGAACTATTATCTCAGGCCCACTATAGATTACACCTCAATGTAACAGACTGAAATTGGCTGGTGTATGACAAGGTACACGGTGTATATAGTATTGGGGAGAATTTGAATCTCCCTAGAGATTTTAGGAGGCTGAAAAATTATCTCAGGCCCACTATAGATTACACCTCAATTTAACAGGCTGAAATTGGCTGGTGTATGACAAGGTACAAGGTGTATATAGTATTGGGGAGAATTTGAATCTCCCAAGAGATTTTAGGAGGCTGAACAATTATCTCAGGCCCACTATAGATTGCACCTCAATTTAACAGGCTGAAATAGGCTCATGGCCGACCTCATGCTATGGTCGGGTTTTGTTTCATGAAACCAGACTTTAGCGAAAGTCGGCGACTTATGAATTTCACTGACCCGTTTCGCTCAACTCTACTCACAGACTATGAGAAATAAGATTCTCTGGTCTGATGAGACGAAGATAGAACTTTTTGGTGATAATTCTACGTGGTATATGTGGAGAAAACCAGGCACTGCTCATCACCCAATACAATCCCAACGGTGAAACATGGTGGTGGCAGCATCATGCTATGGGGGTGTTTTTCAGCTGCAGGGACAGGATGACTGGTTGCAATTGGAGGAAACATGAATGCAGCCAAGTACAGATATTTCCTGGATGAAAACCTCTTACAGAGTGCTCTGGGACATCAGACTTGGCCGAAGGTTCACCTTCCAACAAGACAATGACCTTAAGCACACAGCTAAAATAACAAAGGAGTGGCTTCAGAACAACTCTGTGACCATTCTTGACTGGCCAAGCCAGAGCCCTGACCTAAACCCAATTGAGAATCTCTGGAGAGACCTGATAATGGCTGTCCACCAACGTTCACCATCCAACCTGACGGTACTGGTGAGGATCTGCATGGAAGAATGGCAGAGGATCCCCAAATCCAGGTATGAAAAACTAGTTGCAACATTCCCAAGAAGACTCATGGTTGTACTAGCTCAAAAGGGTGATTCTACTCAATACTGAGCAAAGGGTCTGAATATTTATGACCATGTGATATTTCAGTTTTTCTTTTTTAATAAATTTGCAAAAATTTCTACATTTCTGTTTTTTTTCAGTCAAGATGGGGTGCAGAGTGTACATTAATGAGAAAAAAAGCAATGATGCAATGATACAAAGAGTGAAAAATTTAAAGGGGTTTGAATACTTTCCGTACCCACTGTATGTTTAACCTCTTTAAGCTTAAGGTATGGTATTCAATGCATCTTCTCACAGAATTGCTTTACTTGTCATTTTCATTTACCCAAATTCACATTTCCAAGTACAATATAGCATAAACAGAAATAACAGTTTTTATTTTATTTATTTCCCTCTTACAAATCCTTCCAGCTGTGATAGCACGGCCCTGCTTTATTAATGTCTTGTGGGAACCTCTATATTGGCTGCCTGTTAGTGATCTGGTTTTTGTGAAGGAATGTCTGGGATGGTATGCTGATCCAATTCACCACACAGGTGGCAACATTTGGACTAAATGAGCTGTGAAAGGATTTTATCTCCAGCCGTCACTGCTTTAGTTCACGGAGTCCCGAGTTTGCGGCCGTTTCCCGGGCTTGATTTGTCACATGCCATCAATACAAAGTAAATTATTGCCTTTCTCACTTGTCAATGAGCTTATCTTCACCTCGACTAGCCTAATGATTGGAGACCTGGAGGGAACATTTCCTTCTTGGTGAGGTTATTATGGCCTGGACACATTACTTTATGTGCCCTGACCAGTTTAAACATGTAGGGCGAGCAAATTAATTGGAGCTTTGTAACAATGATAACAGTGTTCCGTTGGAACATCACAGAAGCTCATTTTAGATACTGAGAACTGGGCCTTCTCTGATAATTATTTGCTTTCAAGGTTGTTGTTTATAGCTGCCGGTGAAACTGGTCAAAGAGTCTAGATCAGGGCTCCCTACCCTGCAATAAAGCTGAACGTGAAGCTGTAAAAACAAAAAGGGCCCCAACTGGTCGAGCGGTTCTACAGCTCATAACGAGGACTGTGAGTCTACATTTACTGTCTTTGTTGCTTGTTTTCTTTATTTTCTGTACATATTTACAGCAGTTTCTTTCCAAACCCCGCTATAGTGATGGCAGTCATTTGCAAATAGGGCTCCTTGGGGTTGCGTAAATGTGTTTGACTTACAGTCTCCATGTTTCGTACATTACTGGACTGAGAATTTCCTGTGTGCAGATGGCAGTACCTTCAAAGGGTTTCTGAGCTTATTTCAATTAAGGATGAACAAATATTACGCCCATGTTGGCATTGTTAAATCAATTAATTTATAGAGAACTTGATTATTATGGTGGGGAATATTAATTCTTATGAACCTACTAAGAATAATTTTTGATATTATGGATTACACACAGTGTCAAGTGGTTTAGGTTGCAGAGTATAGTTTTTCAACAGTCACAGCAAAACTTTGATTATTATAACCAAGGGGGCAGCACTTACGAGTTGTCCATCATCCTATAAGCTGTTATTAAAAACCATAGAACATGAAAAGAAGCAGAACTAAGATTCATACATGAGCTGATCAACCTTCCTGTCTATAGAGCTGGACTAGCCAACTTACAGTACAATAGCAGCAGTGTAACTTGAAACTTGTGAGTCCCAATGCAAACTCTACAATGGGGCACCCAATTATCACAGATCTTTAATTAGTACAGGTCCTCTCATATACGCTAAAAGGATATTTGGGGTATGGTAGGCTCTAGGGTACAGGTGTGACTGCAACCCCTGAACCCACTATAGTTATTCCCTTGCTCCTTCAGTAGGCTCTAGTTCTAGCACTTTCATCAGGTTTAGCACACAAAAATAATATTTGGAGTGGATTACTTGCACTTTAGATGGCTGTTGGCCAAACGAAGATTTGACCGGCAGCTATCTTGCCAATCTCTCCGATATATATGAATGCTCCGGTGTGCTCTAGAGAGAGCCACTGCAGACATCTCTGGTGGTGGCTTATCTCTATGAGAAGAAAAGGATTGGACATGTCAGATTCTTATCTCCCCCCAACAGCCATCTGTTGGGGACCTCCATGCACATAAGACTGTTGACTGAACTCAACGATAATCAGAGGGTTCAGACAACGTTAATCTAATGAGGGCCTTAAGGGTCCTTTCACACATGTAGATAATCCTTAATAAGTAGCTATTGTCGATATAGCATCTCAATCAGTGCTAGTTACACTTCCATTTACATACTGCCAACATTTTGTATGTGCAAAATTTATGGCAACAGTATGCCTCCAAAAAGTTTGTACATTCTGGTAGCTTGTCCTATTGATTACACAAGGAGAGGTGCTGCTGAATAATGAATTTCAGCCCTTCATTAAAGATACCATCAGTCAGCAAATGGCTGTCTGCTGCATGTTTACATAGGGCAATGATCAGAAAATAATATGAACAGACATTTAGCTGAATATCGGCCGATAAGAGAAGTACATTTTTGATGGTTAATCACAAAAATCTTATTAGATCGTATTGATATATCGTCCGTGTGAATACTATACAATCAGGGGTACGTTCTGTGTAATTGTAAGGTCTGCCCTCTGGTCAGTCCCCAGTCCTACACTGCTCATATACAAATTTCAATGGCCTATTTTATTGTTTTTGCAAATACACAGGTCTTGTAAGGTGCAATTACTGATGCTAATGCTACTTGGCACCTGACAGTCAGGACAGGTTGACAACTAATTGTTAGGAACGGCGGAACGCACTAAATAAAAATAATAATAAAGTGCGTTCGCCGCTCGGGGTCCACCGTGCAGTAGGTGGTATAACTGCTGCTAAGTGGTGGCAGACAAGCAATATGGCGGTATGATGCACACGGGTTCAACTTCACCCGGAGTGCGCCGAGCGGCCTCTGTTCACACACAGAGGTGCCGCAACAAAAAACATACAAAACGCTGAACCTGTTAGTGACACAGGCTTCAGGTAGATGCACACACGGTATCTGGTCACAGGAGCAGGACCCAAGACAGAGGAGCTGCTGTCCCTCTAGACCTACCGTGTGTGCGGCGTCGCTTCTGCGGACGCCAAGGAGGGCTGCAACTGCAGCGCGGCGTAGGACACTGCCGCTCAACGACAAAGCCAGAAAGCAAGTGCGATGTCGGACGCTAGCATAGCGGTGCGTTGAGCACAGTGGCTTAAGGCTTGCCACTGACTGCTAAACTAATTCCCTATCCACATGAGTATTATCAAAGGGAAGGGGTTTCAAATGAGTCAGTCACCAGAATCATACATCCATCACCATTCACACATAGCAAGTATAGTCTATACTAGCGCATGGCGGAACGGCCATGCACGCTTTTTATAGTAGCCGGGACCTTCTAGAAGCTTCCAGATCTCCGAGATGGACCAATGAGATCTGGAGCAGGACCTGAGCACATGACTCCCGAACTCCAATGGGAGATCGTCTCATGAGCATGCTCAGAAGGAGCACAGAGGAACTTAGTCTCTGGAGCGGTCTGCTGCAAAGTAATCTTCTCTGCAGTAGATGGGCAGCAGGAGACCGTAGAATGTGAGGCTCTGGATTCCTGCAGAGCAGATGCAGAAACCAGACGCCTAACACTAATCCAAAAGTCTTTTAGAAACTGATTGGTAAAACAATGAATTATTAAGATAATGCTTCGTGTCTACAACTCTGAATACCAATATAAACATCTTATCTGCATTCACCATGATCTGTAAAGTACAGTGCCTTGCGAAAGTATTCAGCCCCCTGGAACTTTTCAACCTTTTCCCACATATGATGTTTCAAACATAAAGATACCAAATATAAATTTTTGGTGAAGAATCAACAACAAGTGGGACACAATTGTGAAATAGAACAAAATTTATTGGTTATGTTATATTTTTCTGGAAAAACAAAAACTGAAAAGTGGGGCGTGCAATATTATTCGGCCCCTTTACTTTCAGTGCAGCAAACTTTCTCCAGAAGTTCATTTTGGATCTCTGAATGATTCAATGTTGTCCTAAATGACTAATGATGATAGATATAATCCACCTGTGTGTAATCAAGTCTCCGTATAAATACACTTGCTCTGTGATAGTCTCAGGGTTCTGTTTGAAGCACAGAGAGTATCATGAAGACCAAGGAACACAACAGGCAGGTCCGTGATACTGTTGTGGACTAGATTAAAGCCGGATTTGGATACAAAATGATTTCCAAAACTTTAAACATCCCAAGGAGCACTGTGCAAGTGATCATATTGAAATGGAAGGAGTATCATACCACTGCAAATCTACCAAGACCCGGCCTTCCCTCTAAATTTTCATCTCAAACAAGGAGAAGACTGATCAGAGATTCAGCCAAGAGGCCCATGATCACTCTGGGTGTACTGCAGAGATGTACAGCTGAGGTGGGACAGTCTGTCCATAGGACAACAATCAGTCGTACCCTGCACAAATCTGGCCTTTATGGAAGTGGGGCAAGAATAAAGCCATTTCTCAAAGATATCAATAAAAAGTGTTGCTTAACCCCTTCATGACCCAGCCTATTTTGACCATAATGACCTGGCCATTTTTGGCAATTCTGACCAGTGTCCCTTTATGAGGTAATAACTCAGGAACGCTTCAATGGATCCTAGCGATGTGACATATTGGGCTTCATGTTAGTGGCAAACTTAGGTCGATAATTTTTGCATTTATTTGTGAAAAAAATGGAAATTTGGCGAAAATTTTAAAAACTTCGCAATTTTCACATTTTGAATTTTTATTCCGTTAAACCAGAGAGTTATGTGACACCAAAACAACATTTCTTACATGTCTACTTTACATCAGCTCAATTTTGGAAACAAGATTTTTTTTTGTTAGGAAGTTATAAGGGTTAAAAGTTGACCAGCGATTTCTCATTTTTACAACAAAAAAAGGCAACACACCATCCCCACTGTCAAACATGGTGGTGGCAGCATCATGGCTTGGGCCTGCTTTTCTTCAGCAGGGACAGGGAAGATGGTTAAAATTGATGGGAAGATGGATGGAGCCAAATACAGGACCATTCTTGAAGAAAACCTGTTGAAGTTTGCAAAAGGCCTGAGACTGGGACGGAGATTTGTCTTCCAACAAGACAATGATCCCAAACATAAACCAAAATCTACAATGGAATGGTTCACAAATAAACTTATCCAGGTGTTAGAATTGCCAAGTCAAAGTCCAGACTGAATGCAATCGAGAATCTGTGGAAAGAGCTGAAAATTGCTGTTCACAAACGATCTCCATCAAACCTCACTGAGCTCGAGTTGTTTGCCAAGAAAGAATGGGCAAGAATTTCAGTCTCTCAATGTACAAAACTGATAGAGACATACCCCAAGCGACTTGCAGCTGTAATCGCAGCAAAAGGTGGTGCAACAAAGTATTAAGTTAAAGGGGCCGAATAATATTGCACGCCCGACTTTTCAGTTTTTGTATTACCACAAAAATTTTAAATAACCAATAAATTTCGTTCAACTTCACAATTGTGTCCCACTTGTTGTTGATTCGTCACCAAAAAATTAACATTTGGTATCTTTATGTTTGAAGCATGATATGCGGGAAAAGGTTGAAATGTTCCAGGGAGCCGAATACTTTCGCAAGGCACTGTAACAAAAAATCTGTAACAAAAAATACAATCATAATAACATGGACAATGGTCTCCAGCTTAAAAAAAACACTGAAAAAAATAAGTCTTCAATTTTTATGGCCTATACAGAAATTTGGGGATGGTTGGAGACCCTGCTAACCAGTCCTAACCATTCTCTTCTGCAAAATGTATTTGGGAACCGAAGCTAAAAAAAAGCTACAATTTGCCACAAATAAAATACTTTTCAATGCTTAGCACTTAAGATCACAATGGGTGAGCAACATTTAAAGTAGGTTTGTCGGTAAGATTGTGTTATGGGAACAGAATAATCTCATTCAGTAAAAAAGGGAGATTTACTAAACTGTGATATTTTTCGTAGTGTAAAAATAATGGGGCATTTACAGGTCAGCCGTTTGAGAGCCTAACATGCTGACTTCACACTGATTTTTCCAACGTCTGCCACACCATTAATTTTTTCTTTTTTTGTAATTCTTTTTCCAACTTCTCTATAGACTTATACAATGATGTAGTTATAACAAGTGAATAATATAGTTAATGTCACTATGCATCTACAACACAGGACTGGATGACAGAACTTACAAAATCCACCATAGATTTAAATGATAAAAACATTACATACAACTTGTAGGGTTTGTTCATTTGTGAACCTTGAGCATTTAATTTCAGGCCAAACCACATGAAATCCCCTACTAGCCCATCGTGCTTGTATTCAATGAAGAGATTTCTCCAATATTAAATTGATTTGTTATCTTTCTTTCTGCTTTATTATACAGCTGCGGTCATGTCTCTCTGATAATGAAATATTAAAAACGGATGCCAGGAAGCTACATCTGAGTCAAACACAAGTAAGATGTATCCGGAACAGCTGAATACATTTCAATATCGAGGCCAATCTATAAGGAACAGCTTGTAAATATTCATTTGATACAAGTAGAATTATTCTGTGGATGCTGGAGAATAATGTATGCTGCAGAAGCTGTATTACACAACATGTCAAGATACATCTGGAAATCAAACACATGCACTAAGAACAAAGGCTTTGGCCTAATCCTAAAGCCTGGCTCTGAGCCACTGAAGATTGAGCCAGCCTTGTACATGGATGTACCATAGTGTGCCCTGTGGGCTACAGAGTCAGAACAAGCACATGGGGGACAGCTCACTATCTCAGTGATGCAGTTGTCCACGGGCAATGATTGCGACGTGTGACGTACTGAGTCCACATGGATCAGATGCAGCAAATAAACCAACGTATGTAAAATCTGAGCTGTATAACATAATGCCCACGTGGATGAGGTACTGTAGTGTAAACATAAAAATATATATTTTGAGTCCATATTGACATATAGAGAACGCATTCAGACCATGACAGAGCAGCATTACTGGTCATACAATGCTCATAGTGACAAAATCTTGAGAAATATTTACTTCATTGTCTGACCTCACAAATAGTTCTATGTTTGTTATGTCTGTCTGCTGTGGACTTATGCTATCTGGGGAGCTTTTATATTCTATGGGTTTATTGCCCCATTGTCTGATGTCTGCCTCGTGTCTCTGATTCATCTTATTTCAAAAGCTGTCCACTGGAGGGCAAGAATGAAGTAGACTTACTACATAGTGCAAATAACTATATAAGGCCGGAGAAACATGACTGGGACAGAAGCAGATAGTTCGGTACCTGTACTTATGCAGGTATCACAACACTGTACATGTATAAGTGGGGATGCCCATGCTGTGTTAAGGGCCTGTCACACTAAGCGATATCGCTAGCAATATCACTATAACTTGTGACGCTATAGCGACATCGCTGTGTGTGATACTTACCTACAACCCGCTCCCCGCTGCTTATCGCTGATCGCGCGAGAACGTCCAGGACCGTTTCTCGTAATCAGCTTCCTGTGGAGAGACGAGCGACGAGCGTGGAGCCGGGCGGGAGGACGCAGGATCGCCTAGTATGACAGGTAAGTAGCGACCCCCGTCCCCAGCGATGTCGCTGGTGACATCTGCCTGTGTGGCAGCTCACTAGCGACCACTTAGCGATGTACGGCGATCCTGACCGCGGCATATCGCTGGTCGGGATCGCTGGTACATCGCTAAGTGTGACAGTACCTTTAGGATTTTTCCAGGAATTCAGTTCTGTGTCTTGGTGTTGCTTCTCTGATATTCCAGACTGATGATGTGATTATATGTACTTAATCTTTATATTTACTTAACCTTTGTACGTTAAAATATACAAAAGTGTACGCAATCATAATATTCCTTTAATTTAGTACTTGGAAATAAAACTGCGTTATATCGCAAGTAGTAGCCTTCTATAAAGCCATATCAGAACCTTAGTGTTAAAAACTTGACAATACAGATACATACAAATCAAGTAACATGTTAATTTCACATCAGTTCATTTATTCTTAATAAGCCTCAACCACTGCAGTTACATAATTATATAGGTATTAATCATATTAAAGGGGTTCTATACTACTCTAAAAGAGAGTACATAATGTGAGTGCATGAAATACTCACATACTTTCTAGCAAAAATTAAGAAGAGGCAAAAAATGTCATGTTAAAAAAGCCACATCGCTACAAATCTATAAAGGGCTTTTAACCCGCAGCCCATTTTCATTTTTTCGTTTCCATTTTTTTCCTCTGCTTCTTCCCAGACCCATAACTCTTATTTTTCTGTACACAAAGACAATATGAGGGCTTCTATTTTGCTGGATGAGTTGAACTTTTGAATGACATCATTCATTTTACTTGAAAATTGAAAAAAAAAATCCAAATGCGGTGAAAATGTGACAAAAACACAATTTTGACTTTTTTTTATATTGTTTTTTACGGTGTATATTTTATGGTAAAAATTACCTGTCAGTAGGATTCTCCTCATGAATATGATTACAGCAATACCAAACATGTCCAGTTTTTTTTTTAAATTATTTTAGTGGTGAAAAAAAAATCTGAAGTTTGCAAAAAAATATTTGGTGAGTTGTGTCGCGATTTTCCGAGACTGGTAACATTTTATTTTTCGGCCGATGGAGCTGTGTGATGGCTTATTTTATGTGAAGCGAGACGCCATTTTTATTAGTAGTTTTGGGATAGATGTACGTTTTTTATTGCTTGTTATAGCATTTTTTTGTGGAATTGTGGTGACCAAAAAACATAATTTTTACGTTCTTGATTTTTTTCTGTTTACGATGTTTAGACTTTTTTGAATGTGGCGATACATATGTGTATTTATTTTTTTTTTTTTAATATCTTTATTTTCAATAGGGAGAAAGTAGGGTGATTTCAACTTTTAGGGTTTTGCTTATTTTTTTTTTAAATTTAAAAAAAAAAAACCTTTTACTGTTCTTGTTAGCCCTGCTTGAAACTGCAAAATTACAGGCTGTCACGGCAACCTGCAAAATCATGTCATTGGCACGCCGATGGGAGGAAGTAATGACTTGTTAATTGCAGCTGTCAGAGACTGACAGCAGAATTTAACAGGTTAACAATCGTGGGCGCAGCTCTTCTCCACCCACAATGGTTAGGGGCAGGCACCGGCTGCAATATACAGCCATTGCCTGCTGGATATGGGGCGGGCATGCTGCGTGAGCCCGCTCCATTTACCCGCTTCTGACTTGCACCGTGTATATACAGCGCATGCCATGAAGGGGTTAAAGAAGTTGTCTTGAGTTCTTAACCCCTTAACGTCCATTGACGTGCATAGCCCGTCATGGCCGGGTGTAAGTTCCCGCATGTAAACACGCAGTGACAGTTCAGTGCCGACAGCTGTCATAAAAAGCTGACAGGCACGGCAAGAGGTGCGGGGACCCTTGTTGTCGGTCCCCGCACCCAGAGCGCTGTGATTGGTCAGTCAATCTGACTGACCAATCACAGCATGAGTGGGTAGGAGACGCTGAGATTTCAGCACCTCCTGCCCGGTCAGTGCAGGAGCTCAGCGCTGAGGTGGCTGAGCTTCCTGCACTAACAGCCAGGAGCAGCATATTATACCCTTTCAGCATAGGGTACAATACATTGCTTCAATTCTTCTGAAGTACCTAAAAGGTTAATAACTTTTTGAATGTGGTTTTGAACACCTTGAGGGGTGCAGTTTTTAGAATGGTGTCACTTTTGGGAATTTTCTGTTATAATGACCCCCCAAACTCACTTCAAATGTGAAGTGGTCCCTAAAAAAAATGGTTTTGTAAATTTTGGTGGAAAAATGACAAATCGCTGGTCAAATTTTAACCCATGTAACTTCCTAACTAAAAAAAAATTATGCTTCCAAAATTGTGCTGATGTAAAGTTGACATGTGGGAAATGTTATTTATTAACTATTTTGTGTGACATCACTCTCTGATTTAAGGGTACAAAGATTGAAAGTTAGGAAATTGCAAAATTTTCAAAATGTTGGACAAATTTCCGTTATTTTCATAAATAAACGCAAGTCATATTGAAGAAATTTTACCACTAACAGGGTAACAAGTACAATATGCCGCTCTGCATGAATAACTCAAGGGCTGTTCTTCTTGAACTATGCTTCTTTGCAATGGCCAACTACATTTTCCCTGTTGTAAAAATACCTGGCTGCCTACAGCTTTGGCTGGCTTAATCAGCTGTTTTCCCCGGGTGCTGAGAACAGGACCCAGGACACTCAGTGTGAACGCCACATTCTGAAAATCTGAGATAATAGCCTTAAAGGGTACCTGTATTTTTTTTGTATTCTAACATGTGACAGGTCTACAGATTGGTGGGGGTATGGGTCTTGAGACCCTAATCTCACATGTGCACTGCTCAGGATGCAAGAGCGCTTCCCAAGTCTATGTACACTGCGCTGTGTGCATGCTTGTGCGGGAGCGGAGCGCTCCTACGTTCTGAGCAGCGCACATCTGACAAGTGTCAACCAATCTGTCACATGTTAGCTATCAAATTGAAATAAAAAATGTTGGTACTATCCTCAAATGGACCGAAATGCTTGAGAAAGGCTCAGTATGAGCCGAAACGTCGCTTGCTATGTTGGTTTGAATTAAAGCCATATTTTTTCACTTTAAAAGGAGTGCTGCCTTCATTTTTTCTATTATTTGGATTTTGGCATATTAGATATATTGCTGTGGAGGCCTGTGAACCCGAGATATAAAATTGTGCTGTTCCGCTTTTTGCATTATATATATATATATATACACCGTTCATACACACATACACAGATACTACATAGTAGCACACGGAGGGTATTATGTGCACATAAAATTTGCAGCATTCTCCATCGGTGGAGGAATCACTGGTTATTGATGTGAAGCCTATGAGCGAAGCGGGCAAAATATCCTCTTGCACCTTTATTACAGAAAGCATCCTTTAAGCAAGCAGAACTGTACATAATACTAAACATTACTACTTAATCACATAAAGCACTTGTAATTATCTGTTCCTACAGCTACAAGTGTAGCAGATTCTTAAAATGTCAGGAATTATTCCAAAGAAAAAGAAATATCTAAATAGGATAGCACTAATGTGTTGGTACAGCTACTACGCGAATAATCACAGCAATAAAAATAATAAAATAAAAATAACAATAAAACTGCACGCCGAGAAGGCATTACTGATCTCTCCCTCACAGCAGAGCACAGACATAGAATCAGAAAATGTACAGGCTTAGGTCTAGTAAAAGTGACTTTGGGTGTTTTTGGTACTGCAGGGGTTAATCCCGCCTGGCTGAAAACGTTTACTGAGTGCGCCCGGCGAAAGAATCGATAACATAAAGGGCGGTTTACGCTTGCGATGCATTTTTTTTTGTCCAATTAATAGATTGCCTGTGTGTTGCATATTTTGCATGACAAAGGAGCGGAATATTAAACCGCCATTCATAATGAAAATGCACTTTGCAAATTAAAAGCATCGAAAACCGAAATTTTTCACCCTGTTTAGGAAATAAACAGTCCTTAACCAATTAAACTGCATTGTAATAATCCTATGATTTATGGCAAGTTGTTTAACTTTCAAAACTCGGCTAACCCATATTAAGGTCACAATCCATCATGTCTTGCTTGGAAAGGCAGCGAGTAATGGCTGCTGTATTAGCCGCTTTTGATGATAGTATGAAAGAAGTATTAGCGCTTGTCAACAAAACTGCTTACAACATAACATTAGCATGCATGGGCTGCTCTGCCTATTCATTATCCTGGCAGTTTCACACATATTGTTACAAGCTTATAAAACCCCGTGTTGGATAACTGTGCGCACAGTTTGGACTGCAGATCGCCTGCGAGCCAGAAATGCCTGGACGGACTGACTTAAGCGCCAGTGTAAACAGAGACACACATCCTTTAGCCTGCACTTATCGATAGCATAAAAGCGCTGAATTATTCAGAACCGGCCCCTTCTATTTGTGTCTGTCAAAGTTATCAATTGCCCATCAGTCTCCATGTCAAAACAGAATGGATTAATGTGGCTGAAAAAAAAGACAAATAAATGGATACTATTACAGGGGTGCTGGCTTGCCAACTTGTCAGAGGGGAATCTAGGCGGTGACATTTTCCATCAAAAATGGGATATCTGTCTTAAGTGAGCAAACGACTCCCCACTGTGAGCCAAGAATGCACTTAGTGCACCGTAAGTAAATTAATCCACCGTCTGTGGCGAGCGCTGCATTATCAGGAGCGATGATAGCAGCTAAGAAGTTATTTTTGCTATGCAGACTGTTGTACCTGGTCGTGTAAATGATTGAAATATTTCCGTGATTTAGCAATAACAGTTGACGGGCAGATAGGGGCGGTATACATATTTTACTTGGGGGGGGTATTGACTTAATCCTCAAATCAAAGATTGGGTTTCAAAATACTATAAAAACACTTCTGGAGATCCAGACTGGTTTCGGCATAATGTTTCAAGAGTCCTTTACCGATAATGAGGATGAACTGGAATGAGTTTTATCCCAAGGAACATTCTGAACAACCACTGATATTGCGTAGAGCAGAAAGACAAATGGATTTGTTCTCTTCCCAGTTTTTGGTCTTTTTTTTTATTACACACTAGCTGAAGAGCCCGGCGCTGCCCGGGCATAGTAACTAACTACGGTTAGTTATAACAAATTATAATGATTATATCTCTCTATATATATATATCTAAAGCTGAGTGTAGAGCCCCGCCCACTCTGCATAGCCACATTCACTATAATATCTCACATCATCCCGTCAGCCAAAGCCACCAGACTACTAATATCCCACATCATCCCTTCAAAGCCACCGAACTACTACCCCTAATATCCGACATCATCCCGTCAGAGCCAGTAAAAGTAGAATAGAGAAATTGCACAGAAACATAGTTCACTAAGATCCCAGGTTTTCTACTGATCAGGCTGATATTCTCACGTATCTGCCACCATAAATATCACAGTCATGCTTTTCACCGATGGACAGGCACAAACCTTATACATTAGTACAGTAGAGAAACCTTCACACACATTTTCATGCACCGTCAACTTGTAATTTGTCCGGCTGAGTTGCTCATGGATGTACAGCATCTGTATGCATTTTAGTACCATATTTAATGTGTTGTTATGGGAAAAGCATTATGTGTTATATGGGTATATTCAGGTGAATTATGGGGAAAGTAGCACTTTAAAAAAACTCACAGCATCAGAGCACAGTAACACATTAATAATGCATAAAAGTGTCTGTGAGAAAATATTAAATCCACATGACATTTAATATGTGCACTTTCCTACATTCATGTGTGTCACTTAATGATACCACACGGGAAGGGGGATTCATTTCTGTCATGTACTCACTGCTCCTTTCTGGGGGACAGATGATGGCTGGAGCTTATGTTCCTGGGGATGCTAGATTTCTCCCACCATGTCAGTGTCTGCTGAGGTGTTGTAAAGTGGGAAAACTTGTGCATAGCAACCAATCACAGCTCAGCTACTTTTAACCAGCTCTGGTGAAATGAGAGATGCTTAGTGATTGGTTGCAAGGAAAACTGTTGGTCATAGCAACCAATCACAGCTTAGCTTCTTTTGAACAGCTCTGGTGAAATGAAAGATGCTTCGTGATTGGTTGGTGATACACACATACATACATTGATTTTTATATATAGAGATTTCTTGAACCTCCCTAAACAATCGGTTTCCCAACGTTACAGGACAGTAGGACCCCTATTTGCTTTGTGATATTAATGGGTTGTCTGGTCATAGGCTACAAGTCTGCAGTTAGTCTATGTGACTGCAGACTTGTGAATCCTCAAAACGCGTGAATTTCAGGCTATGATGACTCTCTGGTGTCGGGAGCAGGTGGTGATGTGAACTACAAGTATGAAATTTCCATATTTCCGGCCACATTCCAACTAGACGTATCCGGCCTTGCTCAATACACTTGACTTGAGCGAGGCCATTCACATCTAGTCAGCACAAGACTGCATGTATGGAAATCATATACTAGAAGTCAGGTGCCCATCGCTTGCAGTGCCGCACAGGAGAATCCTCACAGCGCGCAGTGCGCATGATATGAAGATTCACAAGTCTGCAATCACATACAGTAGCCTAAGACCAGACAACCAGTTTAACTTCCATTTCTTAGAAAAATATAAAATAGGAACAGTTTTACATGGGGGTAATACGGGTGCACTTGCATCTTTATTTCCGTATTTTAGCCACAAAATTTTGACCGACCTTATGTCTAATGACCCAAATTAATATCAATATAGGAATTTACTTCACTACATTTTCAGACAGAAATGTATTTGCAGCTGTCGGATAAACAAAATTTTTGGGAACTTTTTTTTTCTGAGGCGTAAAACCAAAAGAAAAGATAATAATTACACTTGTATGGACAAGAAAAAATAAATATTAGAGAATGCTGTCAAGCATTTTCTATAAAGTATTTATAAAAAGTAACCTGAAACAAAATGAAATTATTTGTAACCAGATGAAAGAATCTGAAAAATAGAAATATAGTTATTACTGCAGTTTCTTTCATCTAGTTACAAATAAACTGTTTCAGGTTTGGTTTTTCTTGACAACATAATCTGCGATTTCCCTTTTGTTGTCCATAGAAGCATAAATATCATCCTTTTGTTTGGTTTTATTTGTCTATAAAAAAAATGTTCTAAAACTGTAATCTAAAGTTTGCCTCAGAGATGCACCATGAGAGCATAGTTTTGTGTAACCTAACACAGCTCTGATTGTGCGCCTGGTGATATAAATCCTAATTTGATACCAGCCTGGATCAAATATGGCAAAAATACAATAGAAATACAATGAAATATATATACAGTGGGGGAAATAAGTATTTGATCCCTTGCTGATTTTGTAAGTTTGCCCACTGACAAAGACAAGCTATAATTCTAAGGGTAGGCTAGTTTTAACGTTGAGAAAATGAATATCAAAAATAAAATCCAGAGAATCACATTGTATAAATTATATAACTTTATTTGCATTTTGCAGTGAGAGATAAGTATTTGATCCCCTACCAACCATTAACAGTTCTGGCTTCTACAGACCAGTTAGATGCCCCTAATCAACTTGTTACCTGCATTAAAGACAGCTGTCTTACATAGTCACCTTTATAAAAGACTCCTGTCCACAGAATCAATTAATCAGTCAGACTATAACTTCTACAACATGGGCAAGACCAAAGAGCTTTATAAGGATGTCAGTGACAAGATCATAGACCTGCACAAAACTGGAATGGGCTACAAAACCATAAGTAAGACATTGGGTGAGGAGACAACTGTTGGTGCAATAGTAAGAAAATGGAAGAAATACAAATCAACATCGATCTGGGGCACCATGCAAAATCTCACCTCGTGGGCTGTCCTTGATCATGAGGAAGGTGAGAGATCAGCCTAAAAGTACATGGGGGAACTTGTTAATGATCTCAAGGCAGCTGGGACCACAGTCACCAAGAAAACCATTGGTTAAACACGCAGTAAAAATTTAAAATCCTGCAGTGCCCGCAAGGTCCCCCTGCTCAAGAAGGCACATGTGCAGGCCCATCTGAAGTTTGCCAATGAACACCTTGATGATTCTATGAGTGATTGGGAGAAGGTGGTGTGGTCAGATGAGACAAAAATTGAGCTCTTTGGCATTAACTCAACTCGCCATGTTTGGAGGAAGAGAAATGCTGCTATGACGCAAAGAACACAGTCCCCACTGTCAAGCATGGAGGTGGAAACATTATGTTTTGGGGGTGATTCTCTGCTAAGGGCACAGGACTACTTCACCACATCAATGGGAGAATGGATGGAGCCATGTACTGTAAAATCCTGAGTGACAACCTCCTTCCCTCCGCCAGGACATTAAAAATGGGTCGTGGCTGAGTCTTCCAGCAAGACAATGACCCAAAACATACAACCAAGGCAACAAAGGAGTGGCTCAAAAAGAAGTACATTAAGGTCATGGAGAGGCCTAGCCAGTCTCCAGACCTTAATCCCATAGAAAACTTATGGAGTGAGTTGAAGCTCTGAGCTGCCAAGCGACAGGCTCAAAATCTTAACAATTTAGAGATGATCTGCAAAGCGGAGTGGACCAAAATTCCTCCTGACATGTGCGTAAACCTCATAATCAGTTATAAAAATGTCTACCTGCTTTGCTTGCCAACAAGGGTTTTGCCACCAAGTATTAAGTTTTGTTTGCCAGAGGGATCAAATACTTATTTCTCACTGCAACATGCAAATAAATTTATATAATTTACAATGTGATTTTCTGGATTTTATTTTTGATATTCTCTCAATGTTAAAATTAATCTACCCTTAAAATTATAGACTGTTCATGACTTTGTCAGTGGGCAAACTTACAAAATCAGAAAGGGATCAAATATTTATTTCCTCCACTGTATATATCTGTATACCCATTGTAAGGCAGCTATGGGGCACATAGTTGATGAAAGGTATGTGTCACAGAGATGGTTGTCATCTGTGATTTAATCCTGGAGTATTGCTCTAATGCACATAGCATTAAGAGGATTGTTTGGTGCATCGGGGCAAGGTTTTATGGGCAGCCTGAGAAATGGGCAGTTCTGGCTGCCCTCATACCCCACATCTGGGTGTAGTTAACATGTTAAGATGGAGTTCGTTGTTTGACACATGGTCTGTAAATGGAGCAAGAAGGCCTCCTGTGTGTTATCTCCAGCCTGAGCCACTGTACTGGATGCTATGCAGCTTGTGTGACTAGGACAGGCTCTGAAGAGACTTTGTCAGAGCTGCTTATTTTGTTTTGCTTGCACTGTAAGGCTGTTTATTTTTCCTTTGCTTATGATGGATGGTTTATGAAGCAGCAACAAACCAGCAAGGATATTTAAATGGAAACCCTTCCTGTTTTGCCTCCCGACGCACACAAGTGAGTAGCATTGCCACAATTGGTGTTAGAAGTGCGGGCATGTGTACTGTATGTCCTAGGGGAAGGCGGCCATAAGCCAGCAAGTGACATCAGAGAAAATGGAGGACTTGAGTAAACATCTGGTGCAAGCTCAGCAGCAGCAACAGCTGGCACATCAAGAGACAATTAGATCAAAAAATATTCTGGACTAATATAAAGCCTATTTTCTGGAAAAAATTAAAGAGAGCCAGAAAAGTAATAATAAAATAACCAGTTTATTGAATATACTTTAAAAACAAAATAAATGCCCAAAAAGAGGCGCATAATACCCTAACAGCTATAATGCATGAACAGGTATAACACAATAATGAGGCATATAATGACATGACATCAAGGATGCATGTGAAAATATATGCACACTATAAAGAGTAGAAATATATAAATGGACACCACTAAAACTTCAACCAGTTGAAAAAACCTAAATGGCACAGTGCATATAAATAGTTAAATATAGCAGCAACATGACAATAAAGTCTAAGTCTGACAATCCTAAACGGCACAATGCATATGTAGCAGCAACTTGACAATACCGTCTAAATCCCTATAGCAATCCATCCACATGAACCGCTCTAAAGTAGGTCATTAAAGAGGTGATATAAGAAAGATAGTGCAAAAAAATAACAATACCTGATCACTATAAGCACAAATAGCTGTGGGTGCCGCAGCCTCCTCCACCCCAACGCGCGTTTCGCAATAAGCTTCTTCTTTATATGCACTGTGCCATTTAGGTTTTTTCAACTGGTTGAAGTTTTAGTGGTGTCCATTTATATATTTCTAATCTTTATAGTGTGCATATATTTTCACATGCATCCTTGATGTTAGGGCATTATATGCCTCATTATTGTGTTATACCTGTTCATGCATTATAGCTGTTAGGGTATTATGCGCCTCTTTTTGGGCATTTATTTTGTTTTTAAAGTATATTCAATAAACTGGTTATTTTAATATTACTTTTCTGGATCTCTTTAATTTTTTCCGGCAAATAGGCTTTATGTTAGTCCGGAATATTTTTTGATCTAATGTGTTTTGGAAGTGCCAGATCATAACTAATTTTGGACATCATTAGTGTATACATCAAGAGACAAGTAAGCTGCTTATGCAACAGATCCAACAACAGAAGCAGCACCAGCAGTTACAAGACCAGCCCCGACAACAGCAGCAAATTGATTTGCTCACAGAGGTGGTTTGTGGCATAGCGACAGCTCTGACTCCAAGGTCAGTGGATAACTTTTACATCCGGAAGGAGGTAATGAGAAACCCCAGGTGATGATATAGAGACCTTTTTGACCGTTTTTGAAAGGGTCGCAGAGAGGGAGAAACTTCCGCCAGAGCAATGGGTAGAGGTGCTAGTGCTATACTTGACAGGGGAGCCCCAGAATGGTTACTATGACTTGGAATCGCAACACGCCAAAGAATATAGCAAGGTAAAAACTGAAATTTTGGTTCACTTGGGGGTGAGGATGACTGTCAGGGTGCAGCTGGTCCACAGCTGGGAGTATCACAGTGACAGTCCCCCTCACTCCCAAATATTTGACCTACTGCACCTGGTCCATAGGACGCGTATTCAACTAAAATAAAGAGCCAATGTCAGTGGGCCCTGGAATGGGCTGCCATTGTCAAGGGGTCTACAGTGTCTGCGGACTGCATGTGCAGAAAGGAGGCAGAGGGAACGAAGGACAAGTAATAAGAATCTTTTTTTTTTCTTTTTTTATGTGTATGTGAAGAATGGAATAGGGGACATTACTACAATATGTGGACCAGAATCGGACATTACTATAAGAAGGGGACCAGGATGGGGCATTACTATAAGAAGGGGATCAGTATAGGACATTACTGTAAGAAGGGGACCAGGATGTGGCATTACTACAAGATCAGGACCAGGATGGGACAATACTACAAGATGAAGAGCAGGATGGGGACATTACAAAAAGAAGGGGAACAGGATGGGCGTTACTACAAGATGGGGAACATTACTACAAGATGGGGACCAGGAAGGGGCACATTACTACAAGATGTTTGCCAGATTTACTATATGGTGCTAATTGTAAGACAATATTACTGTACATGGCTAATTGTGGGAAACAAAATTGTAAAAAATAAAAAAAAAAAATCAAAATAAAGCATGAAAAAATATTTTGCCACTAAAATTGCTGTTTTATATATAAACTAAAGTAAACAAAAAAAGTGCACGTTTTATTGCCACATCCATAACGACCCAGCTATAAAACTGTACCATAACCCATATGATGAATGACATTTTAAAAAATGGTATCACTAAAATTGTCACTTTGTACTACAAATAATGCGGCCTCCCAAATTCCAATCTTTTCTATGTGTGGCCAACATACCCAGCTGCGTTTGAGACCCCTGGCTTAGAAGATTCACATTGCGTTCTGGTACCCGATCGGTGGCCCGGGCTTACATCTGATATCCCCTGTAAAACGGGATTAGGAAGTATACGCAGTCTATTACGTCTGAGTGTCTGCCACCAGTAGGCGTACACACTGAAAGTGACTAATGGCAGAGCCATTAGTTCGCTCTGCCGGCACTAATGAAGTCTATGGCCCGGTTAGCATGTATGTGCGAAACTGGTTTTATGGGGGGATTCAGACGTAAACCCCAACAGGGCCATCGAACGGGTGACTGAACACAACGTGAAAGTACCCTAACATATATATTGTATCATGTAATGTAGGTTAAATGATTATCTAGATCTAGGGTGAAATAAACTGCATCTGACTACTCAGGTTCTTTTATTTGTAGTAAATTAATTGTGTATATGTAGAAAATAAGAAATGAGAAAAAGACAGAAACCCCACAGCTTCATTATTAAGGACACATTGTTCTTTATTATTATGTATGGTTTCATTAATATCATGACGGATATAGGTTTGATTCCCATTAAGGAGGCACAAATACCAGTACATCCCTAATAGTCACATAAGAGAGGATGTGAACAAAGCTGCTGGCCCCTGAACCACGACAGATCAGACTTACATCTAAGTACAAATGAGATCGAAAATCCATGAATTTCACAGAGAAGTGAACAAGAGTATCTTCAAAGTAACCTGGATTTAAGGCTTTACACACAAAAAAAAGTCCTGACTATCAAGAAGCAAACAGATTCGAGACTTGTGGAGACACTGCGAGCAAGACTGAGGAACTAGTACGGTCACATGTGATGAAGCATCCAGGAGACAGTTACTACAGAGAAGACTTCTCATTATTTGTTTCTACTTGATCTACAATTTCCCATCTTGTGACGTTCTAGCTATTCGTGCTGTATTCAAACATTTTGGTATTGTTTTATATATGCCTTACTGATGACGGAATAGTACGTCATCGGTAAGGATCCCCTGCTTTGTGGTGAGCCCACCGCAAAGCCGTAACATGCCAGCAGTTATGAACAGCTGACATGTGCCCGCAATAGACGCGAGCAGAATCGCCATCCGCCCGTGCCTATTAACTAGTTAAATCCTGCTGTCAAATCTGACAGCGGGCATTTAAATCGCACTTCCGGCCGCCGGGCTGGAAATGAGCTCATCGCCAACCCCTGTGATTGGGGGTTGGCGACGCGTTGCCTGGAGAACCACAGGTCTCATAGAGACCTCTATGGTTGCTCCAGACAGTTGGCTTTGAGTGCCGCCCGGTGGTCGGCGTTCAAAGCACAGCAGTAAATCTGCTACATATGGGCGATCTGCTCATCGCCCATATGTAGCAGAGCCGATCGGGTTGTGCATGCTTCTAGCCTCCTATGGAGGCTATTGAAGCATGCCAAGGTAAAAAAAAAATGTTTGAAAATAAAAAAAATAAAAAAACCTAAAAGTTCAAATAACCCCCTTTTCGCCCCAATCAAAATGAAACAATTAAAAAACAACAACATACACATATTAGGTATCGCCGCATTCAGAATCGCCCGATCCATCAATAGAAAAAAAGCATTAACCCGATCGCTAAACGGCGTAGCGAGAAAAAACTCAAAACGCAAGAATTACGTTTTTTTTGGTCGCTGCAACATTGCATTAAAATGCAATAACGGGCGATTGAAAGAACAGATTTGCACAAAAGTAGTATCATTAAAAACGTCAGCCCGGCACGCAAAAAATAAGCCCTCACTCGACCCCAGATCATTAAAAATGGAGACGCTACGGGTCTCAGAAAATTGCACAATTTTTTTTTTTTTTAGCAAACTTTGGAATTTTTTTTCACCACTTAGATAAAAGAGAACCTAGACATGTTTGGTGTCTATGAACTCGTAATGACCTGGAGAATCATAATGGCAGATTAGATTTAGCAACTAGTGAACCTAGCAAAAAAGCCAAGCAAAAAACAAGTGTGGGATTGCACTTTTTTTGCAATTTCACCGCACTTGGAATTTTTTTTCCCATTTTCAAGTACATGACATGGTAAACCCAATGGTGTTGTTTAAAAGTACAACTCATCCCACAAAAAATAAGCCCTCACATGGCCATATTGACGGAAAAATAAAACGTTATGGCTCTGGAAAGAAGGGGAGCGAAAAACGAAAAATCGAAAAAAGCTACAGGAGTGAAGGGGTTAAACATTCCATGGAAATAACTTTCCTCCAAGGTATTACAGAACATTTTTCTTTAAAACGTTGACTTTTTTATATACTGTGCTGAATACATGTATTTCCAGTTTATTTTATTGTAAGAGAGACATAAAGTTGAATTCTGTGACATTTTACTAGACCTCGGACGGTTCTGATCATTTTTCCATAGATACAGCAGGTTATCTTTAAGGCAATATAGTTTATCTTCCTCTAATTAAAGGGGGTGTCCGGTCTTCATCTACAAGTCTGCGGTGCGTCACCGATTTTGTGACGCAACAGCAATCTCGCCTGCGATCTCGCTACATGTGACAAATAGCGGCGACCAGGCCCCCGCTGCGATGTCACTGATCGTGCTCGAATGTCCCGGGCCATTTTTTGATCGCTGGTGTCCCGCTGGCCAGCATTCATTTTTGTGTTTGACAGGGACAACGACGAACGACCTCAATACTACAGGTCTGAGAGACAGGGTCCCAACGACCGTCTTATCATTCCATATCGTTGCTGCGTCGCTGTTGAGATCTCACTGTTTGACATCTCACCAGCGACCTTGTAGCGACACAGCAGCGATCCCTACCAGCCAGGTCGCATCGATGTCGGGATCACTGGGGCGTCGCCAAGTGTGACGGTACCCTAAAGTGCACTGGTATAATGCTTTCACCATAGGGGAGCTCCAACCACCCGGCTGTGCAGGAAACTCTATCAGATCCCATTTACTTGGATGGAACTGTGCTGCTGCTACCTTGGGCAGAAGATGGCCAGAGCGCCTCTGGGGTAGGGGTAAAGACTGTAAAAGGGCTGCAGCATAAAAGCTTCATTTTCAGTTTGGTCCCAAAGGTTATTATTAAATGATGTCACATCACAGCGGCACATCCTTGCACTAGGTCATTTTCTGATAATATATTTCCATAAATTCTTGGAACACAAGCTGATAATATATTTTTGCATTTTTTACTCACAAATAAGTACATCTTAAAGGGAGTCTGTCACCAAGTTTCTGCTATGCCATCAGAGAAATGAACATACAACCCAGAACCATTTCCCTGCACAAGGGGAAGGTAACACTCCACATAGTCAATAAAGATACTGATCTCATGGCTCTGAGCCATGAATTCGATCAGAAGTGTCATACACAGAATTAATATCACAATTTTTATTGAAAAAATACACAAAAATAAAACAGAATATTTGTTGGTGCCTCAAACCAGACAAAAAATGAAGAGATCAGACAAAAGCGGAAAAGCGACAAATCAACATACTCAGGAGATATTCAAGGATATACATTAAAAGTGTATATATCCCTCTAATGTTATTACGGCAGATGTGCCTGTAGAGCTTAGATACCTCCACAACTACAAAAGCATACCCTTATAATTTAAGAAAATTCCATAAATGGCAAACATTACAGTAAATAATAATCTTTATTTTTAATAATCTTTATTTTTATATAGCGCTAACATATTCCGCAGCGCTTTACAGTTTGCACACATTTTCATCACTGTCCCTGATGGGGCTCACAATCTAAATTCCCTATCTGTATGTCTTTGGAGTGTGGGAGGAAACCGGAGTACCCGGAGGAAACCCACGCAAACACGGGGAGAAGATACAAACTCCTTGCAGATGTTGTCCTTGCTGGGATTCGAACCCACTGAGCCACCGTGCTGTAAATATATCACCCAGTATTATTGCAAAGAGTCAGCCTGTAGAGCTTAGATACCTCCACACCTACAACAGTATACCCCCATAACTACAATTACTCCCTCAGTAGCGGGCAATGAAAGTGCCTGTGCAAATATTAAGCGAGTTTACGTGTGAGGAGCTCACTTTTGTTATAACAGTTTTTAGAAGCGCTGATTTTTTGATCATGTAACATGGTACACTGGTAGAAGTATGTTTGAAATTTAATATAACTCATGATCATATGACATTATATTTATTTCTGTGTGCACCTTAACTATGTTCATACCTGATTTTTTTCCGAGAAATTTCCTTGTTACTATTTTATGAAATTATATGAATAAATAATTGATTTTATTGATTTATCTATTTGCCTATTGCCTTTTTGTCTGCACAGATTAGTGTCAGAAGTTGTAATATATGTATTGAAGTAAGGTGGCTAATATTTTTGGACTTAATTGCTATGTATAAAATTGCTGCTCTGTTTTCTAACAGATTGTCCATTCATATTAAAATGGATCTGAAAACCAGGGAAACCACTTGGCGGTCCAAAGCTTCTGATTTATTCAAGCAAGGAATTTCTTCTGGATTTCAGGAAGTTACGGTGGAAAATAGGGACCTTTCTTTGCAATATAGAAATGCTATACATAAAAAACTAAATTATGGTGGAACAGGACCACTTTGGAAAATTATTTGGCATTAAACATTGTTCCCAGAGGATTAAGGGTGCAGGTTTATCCATCTTTTGAATTGGAGGATTCTGATCTCATTCAGAGATGGAAGAAGGCTGCAATTTCATGTTCTTTGGAGTTTATCAAAATCATAATTGATAAGAACACAGCTAGTATGAATATTTTGGACAAGGAGATTGAAGAGCTCCATAAGACATTAAAGAAACAGTTGGTAACGGATAAAATGGAGAACTTTATTAAATCTGTTGAGCAAGATATTGATAAGTGGGAAAAGGACATTAGTGAATTAAAAGTAAAGAAATTTGTAAGGGATTCCACAGATTTTGAAACGGAAATTTTTTTTAAATGGCAGTTACCTAAGAAACGGAAGGTGTTGGTCAAGAGTAAATTAAATGATATTGAACAGGATCAACTATCTTATGCTGAAAGCAGCACTTCCTGCAGTGAAGCAGAGAGCAATAATGAACACCGTGTACATACAAGGACAAGCAACAGGGAAAATCGTGATAACAGGAAATATCCTGAGATGTTTACCCATAAGAGGATGAATAGACGTAACATAGATAAAACAAAGGTGATTAATCTGTCTACACATATTTTGAGTGATATACAGGTAAAATAGCTAGAAAAGGGTTTGACTTTTTCCCCTTCCTTACATCTAGACAAATTTCAAGTAGTAAAAGATCTCCACTTATTTGCACGTAAAATTATATTACAAAAGTTGCATCACAGGAATGATATGGATGTAATGTTTCCAACTTAGATGGAAAAGGAAGCTTTGAGGAATTTGGAGGAGCTTATGGAGGAAAATGAAGTGAATGAGGAGGGTAAGTTCCCAACCCACATGATTGGAAAATGTAGTAAGTTCCCAAATTTAAGTACTTGCTCGGCAGTTGAGATTTTCACTAAAGTAGTTACGAAAGAAGTTGAGTCCTTGCTATTAGTCCCAAATTGGGTATCTAATCTGAATAGTGATGAGAACAGAGCTTTGAAAAAGTTACAATCGTGGGATGATCTGGTCATAAAACAAGCCAATAAAGGTGGCAACACCGTTATATGGCCGAATCTCATGTATGAGAGGCAGGCAGCTAAGATATTAAATAATGAAGGATGTTACAAAAAATTACAGTATAATCCCCTCGCGCAATTTCAGCAAAAATTGGTCAGCATCCTAGAGACAGCATATCAGGATGGGATCATCCCTAAAAAACTGGTGGATACTATAAGTAAATTACAGCCAAGGTTGGCAACCTTCTATCTATTGCCGAAATTACATAAGGATCTGTTAGATCCACCTGGTAGACCAATAGTGTCTGGATTAGGTAGTCTCTGTGAGATTATATGTACAGTGATTGACTATTATCTTCAGCCATTAGTTCAAACATTGCCTTCATATATAAAAGACACTACCATGATGTTGCAGAGGTTAGATTCCTTGCAAATAGAAGAAGGAGCCATGTTAGCAACAGCCGATGTGGAAGCATTATATTCTTCTATAAGGCATGTTGATGGTTTGAATGCTGTTTCTCATTACTTATATGAAAGCAATCTTGAACCCTCGTTGAATGAGCTGATCCTTTTGTTGCTCAAATTTGTTTTAGAGCATAATATTTTTACATTTAATGGTGACATTTTTCTGCAACAACAGGGTACAGCGATGGGGGCCACTTGTGCCCCCAGTTATGCAAATCTATTCATGGGGTATTGGGAAAGAACAATATTTCAAGAAGATGGCATCCTGGGATGTGAGGCGGTACATGGATGGAGTCGTTTTATAGACGATATCATGTTTATCTGGGAAGATTCTGTTGATAACCTGTCATTATTAATGAATAAATTTAATCAAAATAATTGTAATATTAAACTAACTTACAATTGGGGTAGAACTGTTGAGTTTTTGGATTTGAAAATAGAGGCCCTCTCAGATGGCAGTATAATCACCAATGTCTTTAGGAAAAAGACAGCAACAAATAGTTTACTGCACGCTACCTCTTCTCATCATAAATCGACAATAAATGGTATCCCCACAGGACAATTCTTAAGGGTAAAAAGAATTTGTACCAGGGAGGAAGATTATGAGCAACAGGCATCAGATTTGATAAGAAGGTTTAGCGATAGAGGATATAGCAATAAACAAATAAGGAGGGGGTATAAGAAAGCGGAACAGTCTTCTAGAGAGCAGTTGTTATACAAAAATAGGAATTTTGATAAGTCAGATACCACCAATCATGTGAGATTTATCACGGGGTATAATAAGCAATGGTCAGAATTAGTTAACATCATACGAAAACATTGGGGCATTTTGCAAGCAGACCCAATTCTCAAAAAATTTTTGCCCAGTCACCCTTTGATGGTACCAAGACGTTCAAAAAATATAAAAGATCTTTTAGTACATAGTCACTACTCTGGTGGCTCCTCCTTAGTAAAAAATCCTCAGCTCAATGGTTTCTTTCCTTGTAACTCTTGCAAAGCCTGTGCCAATCACATTAAGAGTAAGACTTTTCAGAATCATGATAATTCAAGAATTTATGAGATACGGAAATTGCTTACCTGTGCCTCTAAAGGAGTTATCTACCATGCGCGGTGTCCCTGCAATAAAATATATGTGGGACTAACGACTAGGGAATTGAAAATACGCACGAGGGAGCATGTTAGAGACATCCAAAAAGCAGCAGAAATTGAGGATGTTGGTACCTTGAAAACACTACAGAGGCACTTTAAATTGTTTCATGATTGCAACCCCAATGGCTTAAAAATTCAAGCCATTGATCAGGTCAATTTAGGTTGTAGAGGGGGTAATTTAGGAAGAGTCTTGGCTCAAAAAGAAAGTAGATGGATCTACCTGCTGGGAACAATGACACCACAGGGTCTCAATGAGACCCTTGGTTTCAATGCGTTTTTGTAAATTTAGGTCCTTATTTATTTTTATTTTATTCCTGTTTTTGTATATGTTTGTGTTTTTAATTTGTTTTTAATAGTTCTTTTCATCTATTTTCAATATAGTAAGCAATTATTTGTAATAAAGAGAACTCATCTTAGTGTGGTGTTGGAACATCTTCATGAATATTTCGTGACATGGATTTTTACCTTATGGATAGAGAGGAAGACCTGGATCTTTTCAAAATAATTATATATCTTTGAAAAAATTTTAAGGATTGTATTATATTATTTTTTGGAATGTTAAAATAAATATATGTAATTGGTATTTAATATATTTGTATATTGTTTGATAAATACTATACTAGGTTTTGGATGATTATTCACATGTACTGTAGTTTTGATATTTATTGATTAATTATAGTATCTATTTATTATTATTTATGTTTATGTGTTTTGATTAATTGCAGTGTTTATTTGTCACACTAATTTTGGGTGTTGTAATTCAATATTTATATTTTTATTCTGCTGAAATATTATCGATTTTTTATGAGTAATTATGTTCATGGTATTGGTGTTATGCTATTGAGGCTAAATCTATTTTCTATTAAGATATTATATCTAGGTTAGTTTACATCGCACTTGGAAACTTTCTTTTGCCCTATATAGTTTGATCTCGGCACCTGGCTAGCGCATGCGTAGTTCAGGACGACCCACGGCTTCCAAGTATGCTCAATGAGGTGACGCATAGCGAACCACGCTTGCTCTCCACGAGCAGTGACTTAGGAAACCTTATTTTTAACAGGGAAAGTCCTTGGTAATCACGCATGTGCAATTACAAGCCGGGTGGACCGACATGAGTTACAGCTGTGATAGATGCTATTTATAGATGGGCTTTTGTATGAGACACATATACGCCCCCTATTGAGGAAGCCAGTACGGCGAAACGGCGCTGTCGGGGTAGCCAGGTACACGAGTGAAAGGGCCACGTAAGCTGCATTCATGTAAGTCACATTCAATCTTGAGCGCTGTGCATTATACACTGCTCCATCCAGCAACAGTTTTCCCTGCTCCTAGCCATTCTGGCAGGCATTTTTGCAGGGAACATAGCAAAGTTATAACTAATCTCTAGCTCTATGCACTTTATGCTGTTGAATTGAGGAGTGTTCCTAGCCATTACGGCAGGCATATTATGCAGGGAATATAGCGAAGCAATTAACCTTTAGCACTATGCACTTTATGATGTTTATTTAAAGACTAGTTCCCTTTGCTACTAAAGCTATTTAGGACACTGATGGTATATACAGCTAAGCGAGTTTACGTGTGAGGAGCTCACTTTTGTTATAACAGTTTTTGGAAGCGCTGATTTTTTGATCATGTAACATGGTACACTGGTAGAAGTATGTTTGAAATTTGATATAACTCATGATCATATGACATTATATTTATTTCTGTGTGCACCTTAACTATGTTCATACCTGGTTTTTTTCTGAGAAATTTCCTTGTTACTATTTTATGAAATTATATGAATAAATAATTGATTTTATTGATTTATCCATTTGCCTATTGCCTTTTTGTCTGCACAGATCAGTGGCAGAAGTTGTAATATATGTATTGAAGTAAGGTGGCTAATATTTTTGGACTTAATTGCTATGTATATCTCTTCATTTCTTGTCTGGTTTGAGGCACCAACAAATATTCTGTTTTATTTTTGTGTATTTTTTCAATAAAAATTGTGATATTAATTCTGTGTATGACACTTCTTGATCGAATTCATGGCTCAGAGGCTATGAGATCAGAATGTTTATATGCCATCAGAGAGTAGCATGTTGTAGCAGGAGAGACCTTGATTCCAGTGATGTGTCACTTATTGGACTGCGTGCTGTTTTATCTGCTCTGAATGCTGAGCTCCACTGGCAGACACAGAGAAAGTACTGTATATTGACTCTTCACAATACAATTGTTCTGTCTATGAAAAAATTTGATTACTGTTTTGGAAGAGGATGTGGGCCCTCTTATCTCTTGGACTCTTGTACGGCTGGCTGCACAAGTTACACCAATGATACAGTTGTGGCCAAAAGTATTGACACCCCTGCAATTCTGTCAGATAATACTCAGTTTCTTCCTGAAAATGATTGCAAACACAAATTCTTTGGTATTATTATCTTCATTTAATTTGTCTTAAATGAAAAAACACAAAAAGAATTGTCCTAAAGCCAAATTGGATATAATTCCACACCAAACATAAAAAAGAGGGTGGACAAAAGTATTGGCAATGTTCTAAAAATCATGTAAAGCTTCTCTAATTTGTGTAATTAACAGCACCTGTAACTTACCTGTGGCACCTAACAGGTGTTGGCAATAACTAAATCACACTTGCAGCCAGTTGACATGGATTAAAGTTCACTCAACCTCTGTCCTGTGTCCCTGTGTGTACCACATTGAGCATGGAGAAAAGAAAGAAGACCAAAGAACTGTCTGAGGACTTGAGAAACCAAATTGTGAGGAAGCATGAGCAATCTCAAGGCTACAAGTCCATCTCCAAAGACCTGAATGTTCCTGTGTCTGCCGTGCGCAGTGTCATCAAGAAGTTTAAAGCCCATGGCACTGTGGCTAACCTCCCTAGATGTGGACGGAAAAGAAAAATTGACAAGAGATTTCAACACAAGATTGTGCGGATGTTGGATAAAGAACCTCGACTAACATCCAAACAAGTTCAAGCTGCCCTGCAGTCCGAGGGTACAACAGTGTCAACCCATACCATCCGTCGGCGTCTGAATGAAAAGGGACTGTATGGTAGGAGACCCAGGAAGACCCCACTTCTTACCCCGAGACATAAAAAAGCCAGGCTGGAGTTTGCGAACCCTTACCTGAAAAAGTCTAAAACGTTTTGGAAGAATGTTCTCTGGTCAGATGAGACAAAAGTAGAGCTTTTTGGGCAAAGGCATCAACATAGAGTTTACAGGAGAAAAAAGAGGCATTCAAAGAAAAAAAACACGGTCCCTACAGTCAAACATGGCGGAGGTTCCCTGATGTTTTGGGGTTGCTTTGCTGCCTCTGGCACTGGACTGCTTGACCGTGTGCATGGCATAATGAAGTCTGAAGACTACTAACAAATTTTGCAGCATAATGTAGGGCCCAGTGTGAGAAAGCTGGGTCTCCCTCAGAGGTCATGGGTCTTCCAGCAGGACAATGACCCAAAACACACTTCAAAAAGCACTAGAAAATGGTTTGAGAGAAAGTACTGGAGACTTCTAAGGTGGCCAGCAATGAGTCCAGATCTGAATCCCATAGAACACCTGTGGAGAGATCTAAAAATGGCAGTTTGGAGAAGGCACCCTTCTAATATCAGGGACCTGGAGCAGTTTGCCAAAGAAGAATGGTCTAAAATTCCAGCAGAGCATTGTAAAAAACTCGTTGATGGTTACCGGAAGCGGTTGGTCGCAGTTATTTTGGCTAAAGGTTGTGCAACCAAGTATTAGGCTGAGGGTGCCAATACTTTTGTCTGGCCCATTTTTGGAGTTTTGTGTGAAATGATCAATGTTTTGCTTTTTGCTTCATTCTCTTTTGTGTTTTTTTCATTTAAGACAAATTAAATGAAGATAATAATACCAAAGAATTTGTGTTTGCAATCATTTTCAGGAAGAAACTGAGTATTATCTGACAGAATTGCAGAGGTGTCAATACTTTTGGCCGCAACTGTATATTCACTGTATAACCTCCCCTACAACAGTGATTGGCAGCTTTCTGTGTACACTGTGCATAGGCAGAAAGCTGCCAAACAGTGTAGGGGGCAAAGTTATGCAGAGCTTATGAATACGGATGAGAACATGGCAGCAGGTTTACTAGTCATAATCATGGATTTTAACAACACTAGAGCAAACAGCCCAGTAAGTGACACATCACTGGAATCAGGTACTCTTCCTCTCGGTGTCAGATGTTATTTAACTATTATGGGGGATGGTAAAGACTAGTGATGAGCGAGCTCAAATATGTTTGAGTCCCACCGTTTTTTAGACAGCCGCAACACATGCAAGGATTAGCTTTGTTGATCAGCTGCGAGACATTGAGGTGCAGGGACTTGAATAGAATATTCGAGCACGCTGAAGTCACTTCGTTCGCACTTGAGCATGCTTAGATAACACCTTATCTGACCAAGTTCGCTCATCACTAGTAAAGACTAATAATTTTAGCTGTTTGAAACTTGCTATGCCTTTCCAATGACTTTCTTTATTACTCTACCCGGTGTGTAGTAGGACCTGCTGCACACACCATAGCATACAGTGGGTAAGCATTATAAAGTTCATTACACTGGTCAACAGCATTTTTGGTGCCAAAGATATTTCATCGAATTTAGGGTATTTTTGGGGTGCTGATTCTGAATATGTCATCAGTTTTGCCAGATTGGCTCAAGTTTTTGAGATTTTTGGTATCTTATTTATAGCACTTGTTGGTAAATGCGACGCATCATCTCATTAATTTCTTTGGATTAGTACTTGAACTGAGCAGTTCTCAATATAGTTTTGTGTTAATTAGTGTTCTAAAAGTTTGTTCATAGCTTGATTTTTGCACTAACTTTATGTTGTTGTCTGTTTTCCAGTGAAAAGCATGAACTCATCATGAAGAAGTTGTCTTAACGATCCAGACTCATTCTGTTACATTTGTGGTGAATATACACTGCCAAAACATAGAAGAAACATAACACACTTCGTAAAAAAAGTGTATTTTGCCTATTTTGGGGTTATGCTTGGGGACCAAGACAAGTTTTGGGCACCACACATAGTGTGCAAAGCATGTATCGAATTATTACGAAAATGGAGCAAAGGACAAAGAAAAAGCTTCAAATTTGGTGTTCCAATGGTGTGGAGAGAGCCAAAAAATCATCATGATGACTGTTATTTATGGTAAACACAGGTACAGGCACATCTTCACAATGAGGGACAGGCCTTCTTGCAGATTCCATGTTACTCCCATTTTCGTTTCTTATGCTTATTGAATCCTTGCACTTGCACTGCACAGAAATAACAGTCATCATGATGATTTTTTGGCTCTCTCCACACCATTGGAACACCAAATTTGAAGCTTTTTCTTTGTCCTTTGCTCCATTTTCGTAATAATTCGATACATGCTTTGCACACTATGTGTGGTGCCCAAAACTTGTCTTGGTCCCCAAGCATAACCCCAAAATAGGCAAAATACACTTTTTTTACGAAGTGTGTTATGTTTCTTCTATGTTTTGGCAGTGTATATTCACCACAAATGTAACAGAATGAGTCTGGATCGTTAAGACAACTTCTTCATGATGAGTTCATGCTTTTCACTGGAAAACAGACAACAACATAAAGTTAGTGCAAAAATCAAGCTATGAACAAACTTTTAGAACACTAATTAACACAAAACTATATTGAGAACTGCTCAGTTCAAGTACTAATCCAAAGAAATTAATGAGATGATGCGTCGCATTTACCAACAAGTGCTATAAATAAGATACCAAAAATCTCAAAAACTTGAGCCAATCTGGCAAAACTGATGACATATTCAGAATCAGCACCCCAAAAATACCCCAAATTCATTAAAATATTTTGGACACCAGAAAAAAAATTTTTTTTCGTTGACCTGTGTTATCATTGTGAAAACAGCTCACACCTCAGCAGCCAATCCAGCCACATACGGCCCGGACTTCATTTCCGAGTGGTTGACATGGGTCACAGACAACGTGTTTTATTTTCTGCATTCAGCATAGGCATAATTCAGGAACGAAGTCCTTGGCAAGTCTCTGGGTAACCTCAATAACCCTGCTTCACATGCATACCTCTCAACCTCTGAACCAAGCGTCCGCGCCATCAATCACCTCTCTCATCATAAAGGGAAAATCGGTTTTATTTTTCAAGTAAATACAAAACGCAGCTGTTAAAATGATTTAAACTGTAAAATTACATTGAACTTTTAAACTCCGCAGGTTTCTCAAGTACAAATCATTCTGCGAGGGGATTGTCGATTGCAGACTTTTTAAGAACCGCTTCACATGACTATATAATATACTTCCCAGCCCTTCTAACCCTGGCTAAAATCAATAGTCATTATACATTCAGGTATATTTATTTCAATATTGCTTAGGATTAAGCTTCACTTCAACCTAAACTAGAAGAAGGAATAACATATCGGAGGTTAATAAAGAAAATACTAATCAGGAGAGGTCATTTATAACAGGTAGGAGCGAGCTATTGCGACTACAAAAATGCATCTACGCAGCAATGTACCTCTAAGCCAGCAGCTCCTGATTACTTCACTGCCATATTACTGCCAGGCATATTCATGGGACTGAGACATGCATCATTAACTTGTACTCCTCTCCATATACCAAAGCCCTGAGGCTATCGCTGGGAACCGGGCATTAGGGTATATGTAACGCGCAGGCTGGGATAATACACACAGGATGCAGGTTTATGGGATCCATATACATATTGGTTATCAATAGGAAAAGTGGAGTAAAAAGAACTTTTCGCTTTCTGTCCTGTAACGACATAAAAGTCTACCGTACAAAATGGCATGTGCTTATGTTATCAGTTATAATAAAAAAAAGAAGAAAAATGCAATATATGATACAAATATCACGGAACGTGCACATGTTAACATGTTAAGTGTTGGGTGCAGGAATTTCTGCATCAGTTGGCAGGAAAAACGCAGAGGCAAAAATTAGCGTTTTCGGTGCAGATTTTTCCGCACTCATTAGTATGGGAATAATCTGCTGAAAAAAAAACGCCAAAAGAATTGACATCCTGCAGATTCATATCTGCAAGGAAAAAATAACCAACATCATTCATTTTGCTGGCATCGGGAAACTCTTCAGGTTTTGTGAAAAATCTGCACTGAAAAAAAAACAGCAGAAACACAAAGTGTGCACGCAGCCTTAGGCCGGGTTCACACGTGCGAGAAACTCGCACGAGTCTCACATCTCAATACCCGGCACTGCCGCCAGAACTCGGGAACGGAACATGCGGCTACATGTATTTCTATGCAGCAGCACGCTCCGCTCCCGAGTGCCAGCGGGCAGTGCCGGGTATTGAGATGTGAGACTCGTGCGAGTTTCTTGCATGTGTGACCCCGGCCTTACTGTGTATCTGCCAGAAGGCTGGTTTTGGTTCAGCGGGAGGAGGAGGGGGTTGTTCCTTTTCAGATAATTACGCCCTGGGTGAATACCCAATTGTCCTGTACTCACCTTCCCAGGTCCACCAGTGAGTCTCAGTCGCTGCTCCCAGTGTCTGGCAGGAGGCAGCCAATCAGTGAGCTCAGTGGCTATAAAGGGGGTGCCCCATCTACAGTGGCAGAACCGCTGGGCTCACTAATTGGCTGCGTTGCTGTCGCCATGCTGTCAGCAACGCAGCCAATTCCAGACACCAGGAGCAGCAGTTGAGTCTTGAGAAATATCGGTATACCACATATTACCAGCATATTTCTATCCATGCTCCTAGGTGTGGGCTCTATGTGGTGGGTATAGCCTATGTGGGCCCTACGCGTTATGATATTCTCCTACACTCAGGAGCAATGCATCTGGTAAAGGACAATAAAAGGAGGATAAAATATGCAGCTATGAATTAAGTCGTGGTTTCATACTTGCTATATGTTCAGCAGGAGAACAGTGAAAATACAGATATGTTTCCTGTCCTGCAGATACGTCTCATAGATCCAATTGTTTTTCAGTGAGTGCAGAGTTTCTGATCAGTTATTGACAATTTAATAGCCAGGTATAAAGAAATATGACTGATAAATGAAGAGACATTATGATTTTTACAAGATATTTGTGACTTCAAGGAGGAAGACAATAACATCTCTCACTTGAATGTTAATTAATATCAATATAAAGGCATACATAAAACAAGAAAATAAGTATTTTTATATAAACTAACTTGTTGCATACCAATGAGAACATCACATACTAAATGTTGTCATCTGGTGGCATCCATTAGGCTATGTACCCAAGTTGCAGAAATGCTGCGGAAATTTCCACAACATTTCCGCACTCCCGCCGTGGGTAAAACGCATGCGAATTAGCATTTTCTCACAGAAAACAAGCGTTTTGCAAGCATTTTTTGCTTGCGGAATGCTTGCGCTTTCCAAGTGATTAGCATCGCTTGGAAATGCGATAGGTAAGATGTTAAAATAATAAAAAAAATATTGTTATTCTCACCTGTCGACGGCCCCCGATCTGCTCTGTGGTGCTCCTGGCATCTTCCGGTCCCAGTAATGCTTTGTGGGAAGGACCTGAGATGACGTCACGCTCGCGAAAGTGAGACGTCATCGCGGTCATTCGCTCAAAGCATTACTGGGACCGGAAGATGCCGGGAGCGTGGGGAGAGGCGGGAAGGACTCCGGGGCCGCTGGAGGGTGAGTATATCACTATTTTTTATTTTTATTCTATTTTTTACAGGATTATGGTACCCAGGGCCTGAAGGACAGTCTCCTCTCCTCCAGACCCTGGGTACCATCTGCACATGATCCGCTTACTTTGTGCATGGTGGGCATAGCCACATGCAGATTGTAAGCTGATCAATCCATTCCTATGGGTGTGGAATCGCCGCAATTCCGCAAAAAGAATGGGCATGCTTCGGATTTTTCCGCTATGCGATTCCGCAGCGGAAAAATCTGCAGCATTAGCACAGTATTGCGGAATCCCATAGGATTGCATGAGATGCATTTTTTTGCGGCGATTCAGCAGCGGAAAAACGCTGCGAAAATGCAAAAAAAAACGCAACGTGTGCACACAGGTTTACAGTTACCTGGCATTCTCTTGTTGAAAAACAATTCCTTGGACACTTTCACATTCTCTCATGAAGGCCTCTTCATAGTGTTGCCCATGTTGTTTCCAAACTAATGTCCACCCATCATTGCATCCAAGGAAAAAGTGTGACCCATCGATGTCAAGGATAGACCTCCATTCCAGCTTCCATTGGGGTCTTGCTCTGCACCAGAGTAGCCTTTTAGACCTGTGGCATAAGGTCAATTGAAGAAGTGTATTTCGACATCTGGCTCATAGCACAAAGTCGTGCAAATACCTTCTGATGGTTTGTGTAGACACTGTTTCATATGTCTTAGGCTTAGTATAGGATATCCAATTCCACTTGCAGTAAAGAATGGATCACTATGCGCAATTCTTCGAACATGATGAGATTACATGGGCAATGAGGAGGCCTCCAAGGGGGAATGTCACACCGGTCGTACTCCTTGGATTATGGTGTGGAGTGCTATAATGCATAATGGATAATAATGGTCAATTTAGGTGAATATGTTTTTCCTTTATTATAAAAATATCAGAAATTTTACAAACATTTCCAAAAATTAGCAATTTTTAAACTTTGAAAGATTAACATCTTAATCCAAATATCCAAGACAGTTAATAAACAACATTTCCTTCATGTCTGCTTTACCAGCGACCTCTGTAAAACATTCTTTTATTTTGTTAGGATTTTAAAAAGCCAAAAAATTGTAGCAGTCACTTTTCAAGGAAATTTACAAAACTTATTTTTTTATGGACTGTTTTGAAATGACTTTGGGGACCTATAGATTGCAAATCTCCCAAAAGTGACACCATATTAAAAACAGGGCCCCTCAACGTATGCAAAACTGCTGTCTGGTACTTTATTAACCCTTCAGGCGCTTTTCCGGAATAAGTGCAAAATGGCATGACACGAAAGAAAAATGTTATTTTTACTACCTAAATGTCACCACTTCTGAACAAGCCGCTATAGCTGGCAGACTCTAATGCCTTTATTTGTCTGTGAATTGCATCAGGACCACACAATCAATATCTCATGGTGTCAATGGGGTTAAAGAGGGAAACCTCACACTCTGTCAACCATCTAGATGCTGTAGTCACTATTGACAGCAGCATCTAATGGGGTTAAATAGCCGTGGTTTATGCCAATATCGTGATTAATGCAGTAGGGTGTCAGCTGTAGCGTACATCTAATAACTGCTACAATTTCACCCATCGGGAATTGATATACACTTTATCTCAAGTCAGCTTTAAATAGCATTGGTGATGACTAAGGTCTGTTTCACATTTCAGTCTTTTTGCCATCAGTCATAATCCGTCAAAGTGTGAAAAAACAGATCCAGTGCAAATTGTAAAAAACTGATGCACTGGATCCATTTTTTTGACGGATCCGTCGGAGCAGCCAATGAAGGAAATTTAAAGGAATAGGATGAGAGAAAGAGAGATTTTCTGTGCCAGAATGGCTTTTGGGGTTAAATTAAAGGAATGGAAATTCTTCCGGCATGCTCAGTTTGAAAAAATGGAATCCGTTGCCCGATTACGTCATGCGACGAATTCGTCGCCCACAGGCACCCATTCTAGCAGACGACGGATGGCAATGGATTTGTCGCTGTCCGACTTTTCAACGGAGACAAAAACATTCCTATGGACAAATTTTCCAGCCGACGGACACTGACTTTCCGACGGATCCGTCGCACGACGGACGAAACGGAAGGTCATCTGACGTAATTTGTCGCTAATACAAGTCTATGGGGAAAAAGACGGATCCGCCAGGCAAATCCGTCGGATCCGGTTTTTTCTGCTAACGACGGATTCTGACGAACGCCAGAAAACCGAAGTGTGAAACAGGCCTTAGGGGTTAAAAATGTTGCTTGCCTAGTAATAGCTTTTTTTTTATTTTTTTTATTAAACATGGAAAACCAAGTGGAACTATTATCATCATGCCCTGGTCTATTAGGGACATCTTGCAATAATTATTATATTTTTTTTTATAGCAGATCACAGTGCATTGTTCACATTAGACTGTAATGAGCAACCTCTTAAATTATGTGGCAACAAACAAATATTTGGTCGCTAATACTGCAAGCGCTATTTAGTGCGACTACTCAACAAAAATAATACTTAATTTTGATTGCAAATTTTATGTGTGTTTTTAATTTTTTTTTTTCTCCGCGGTAGGCAACTAAAACACAAAACAAACACATGAGATACATTAGCAGTGCAAATAATTTGCAGGCGCAGGTTGAGATATGCAGTGCAAGCTAAACATGAGAACATTTGCAATTTAAAGTATAATTCATGATAATGAAAATGTAAAGCAGTAGTTCTGTTTTATTCAGCATGGCAGGTTAGGAGTCCCTGTGAAGATACCGGGAAGCAAAGAGTAGATTAATAATTCAATTTAGCTCTGAAATGTGCACGTCGGGCGCCATGAGCTTTTATTCTGTTACCAGCTGCTGACCCTAATATGAATTAACCAATTAGACATCTCTATTTAATTGCCGGGTGACCCATCTATAACTCACAAGGAATGTTCATTACAAATAAGCTCAATTGCCTAAAAGAATCTAAGTTATCCCCCTACTGGAGACAAACGGTTTGATAGAGGCGCACAAAGGCTCTTGGAAAACGCTGGATCATTGCAGTACTTGTTCAGGAACAAGCCCTACTTCTTTTTTTTTTTCTCTTTAGTCCCCTTTGGCAGAGTACCAGCTCTCTCCGATAACCCCACATAAAGCAAATACCATTTGTCTGAAGTTACATTTGCTTCTTGTTATCACAACTTACGCCACTTAATTCGTTATTCAACGAATTCACTTTCTGGCTTATTAGATGCAAGGTAGCTGCTCTCCCCCGAAGGCCGTGTATGCAAAAGACTGCTTGTAATCCTGTCACTTCAAACCTCTCTAGGCTCTTACACTGCTCCAGGAATTTGAAATAAAGAAGCAAACAATTTAGATTTATTCATGACAATATTAAATTTACGGATGAAAAAGAAACGAGAGCGGCGTAGCTGCTTACAAAAAAAAAGTTAAAAATAGTTGAGATAAATGAGCGGCTTAATAGATAAAGATTAGAAACATATATTGCCTCCAACCAAATAAAAATCTGCTCAGGTATTATTCATGTCATAAAAATGCTTTTGTTTCGACCTTCCTTTTATTGGGCTAGTTAGACCATATTTGCCAGAGAGTAATATTTCAATGTCAAGTCTAAATCAGCGCAGTGCCGCTAATGCATCGTAAGTGTCGGCAATCACCGTTATTATACTTAGTTACTGGATAGCTAACCATGCAGAGTTTTAGGACGAAGAAACTTATTTAATAGAACTAAACAATAAATAGGTTTAGATATAAAATAAAGATTTAAAATATCTGATTAAGTTTGTTGTATTAAATTGTGAAGGAATGAATGATCTTTCATAACCCCTTCAGGGCCAAGCCAAGTAACATACAACTTTTCTTTTTTTTAGCATTAGATAACTGTTATAAAACTTGTTTGTTTGTAGATTCTACAAATACTATTTCACGATATTAATGTTAATTTTTAGGTATACAATTTTGGATGAAAAGCAAAAAAGAAGCTATTTAGGCAGGCGTGTTTTCTCTTAGTTCATCACAGTGCTAAAATAAGTTTTATTTGTCAGGATCAGACTTTTCTCCTGCTGATGATAATACAGTGACAGCGTTCATCTTTTTTTTATATTGTAATTTTTATTGAAAGACATTTTAAAATTTTTGGAAAAGAAAAATATAGTCATTTAAAATTTTTCACTATCATTTATAGATTCTAAACCAATATTATTCTATAATAATACTTTAACTTTCAATTATACATTTTCAAGTATATAAAATGTAAAAGCTTGCGAACAAACAAACACCAGACTAAAGGAAAAGGGGGGATATGATATAGAATGTTTATGACCTATTTATATCCATCTCATAGAGGTCATATATTTAACATGGCCGAAAAGAAACCCTAAGGAGGCCAAACAAGGTTACATTTTCTACAGTGTTGTCATTAAAGGCTGCCCGGTACTCAAAATTTTTGATATCCTCGATGCGAGAATATAGATCAAGTTGGGAAGGTGGAGAGGTTTGTTTCCAGTGGTAGGTAATCAAACTGCGTGCTCTTGTTAACATATGTAAAAGCAATCTAATGGATCTCTTACATATCAAGTAAATGTTCATCGCTTTAACATTATAATATGTAGATACCTGAACTAACCAAGGTCCATCAAGTACTATGACATCAATGTCCAGTAAAGGAGAAAACATTTCCCTTGGCCCCCTCATCCCCATCCTGGTATACATGGCCCCCTCATCCCCATCCTGGTATATATGGTCCTCTCACCCCCATACCTTTATTAACTAGTACGTTAAGTGGTGACAGAGAAAGGGCTCACAAAAAACATGAATAGATAAAAATATATATAACAAGAAGTAATCTAATATAATGGAAACAAAGCAGCAATTGGTATATAGAATTGGATATTATCCACAAATAAAGTGCAATGTGCAAATGGTGAAAAGGACGTATGTGACCATAGATGTGCACAAGCAAGTATAAGGGATACAGATAATGAGAAAGTATACGTATACACATATATGTGACTTAAATGCTACAGGCAGTGAAATGCATGAAGCAACTGAGTACAAGCCCATACACATGAGGGATAAGGTAAGGTAAGTAGAAGTACTACAAAAAGGTATGAAAAAATGCAGATCCTAAGGAGGGTAACCGTTAGGGAAGCCATGTCATGGCAGTGAACATCCAGTGGTGGAAGCCATGGGTGTATTCAATGGTGTATAAGGAGGTACTCATTTACATGGGGGTACATACTGGAAGGCTGCTATGCTGAGTGAGAAGACTTGTCGTGCCAAACCCCGTTTTGGACGAGACCAAACCAGACCTGACAAAGGTCTGGTCTGAAACGCGCATCAGGGTTTACTGCCTATACAGATCACTGTATTCAACATCTAATCCATGCTGTTAAAATTTAATAACCATTAGCCTCCCCAACATGTTTCGCCATGCGGTGTCATCAGGGAAATTAGGCTATAATGAGCTGGCTACATGACAGTCAGACATTTTAAAGACTTGACTGTGACCTCACCATCAGAGGTCATCCAATTATTCTGTTTGTCTCAATTGGAGAAAGAAATAAATGAAACACAACAATTTGTTTCACATCCCAATTTTGCAAATCATGAATAGAAACTACCAAAAAATTTGAATTAAAAAAAAAAATGAAACAACGCAAATTTGTTCGGGGTCTGATAGATTTTGAAACCGATGCAGTATACAAAAGAAAATTTAAGTGGTCAAAGACAAACAAATTCGAGATTCACAGATATCTTGGGTACTGCTCAGTCCAAATCGGATAGTTCCATTAGTGGACTGATTTATTCTAGAACAGGAACTAAAAGAAAAAGTGGGCATAAAAGGAATCAGAAACAAAGGAAATTGTCCTTCTCCAAATGATGGGGAGGACAATTAATCGGACAGCCTTATTCAAAAAGAAATCAAAATTTTCCGTTTCTCGGAGTCCTCTTCATCTATTTTCTCATCTATACTGGCAACTATAAGAACAGAACCTACTGCCCATGTAGCAGAAATAGTGCAATCAACAATACCTACCATGTTTGGGAATATGATACCAACAGGGGCATCACGTATGCTGCAAATGTCTGCTGTGGTAACATTACCTTCAATGCCAATGACAATAACAACTTCTCTACCGTTTGACAGGTGCCTCCAGAGAGACCTTTCCTTTTTCAGGAAACAAATGAATAAGATTGAGAATGGAGATCGAATAATCAAAGATGGTGATTTACAAATCTTCAATTTGTCAAGATATAATTTGAGTGATGTACAAATAGCACTTCTAAAGAAAGGATTATCATTCACACTGACCCCCAGATTTTATCCCTTTATATGGATGAAAGATGCCAATCTATTCTCTTGTAAATAGGCCTTACATAAATATCTTGCCATAAAATAACAAGACCCCCTACTATTGAAGAGTAGAGAGGATGAGGCTATAGAGGTCTTAGAAGAATTGGGATCAGGTATCAGTAATACTTTTGATCTATTTGGTCCTCCATCTTCAAATTTGAAACTGAAGTGTCAAAATACCCTACCTTTCTCACAGTATCACCATATTGATACAATTGTGAATATGGTCACAAATGATCTTAAGAAATTGAAAATGAAAAATAGTAGAAATTTAAATATGGATGAACTGAGAGCATTAAAAGAATTGAAAGATATTGATGAAACCATAGTGAAATTATTAGACAAAGGAGGTAACATTGTAACAATGAATACTGAGGATTATGTACAGATGGCGGAAGCTTTGCTGAAAGATGGAAAAACATGAGATCCTTAGCTCTGATCCCACCAATGAATATCTAATGGCGTTAGACTGTATATTGACGGAGGCTGAGGCTGATAATCTAATAACATTGGATTAATCTAAAATCATAATGAATAGACATCCCACAATAGCGACTTTTTATGTACACAATTTAAACGTCATAACACCTATTTGCTCAGTTTGTTCCTGTTTGTGCTCCGACAAAATAATTTCAAATGTGGCGGTACCCTCTATTATCAGATACAGGGTACCGCTATGGGTACATCCTGTGCACCGATGTTTGCAAATCTCTTTTTAGGGGGTGGGAGGATACTTTGGTGAGGATCTTTTTTCACTAGTCACATTTTATTTTGGGAAGATAGGTAGTTGGCACTCTCCAGCGCTAAAGGGAGGTATCCCAGTTGGACAGTACCTATGAGCGTGACGGAACTGCTTGGACAAGAAAGCAATATATTTGGGAGATTTTCATCAAGAGGTTATCCAAAAAAGTACTACAGAAAGTATTTAATAGGGCTAAAAAAAGAAATTACATACATTGTAAACCCAAGGGAGTGGAATATATCATAATGTGTCCATGCAAAAAACTCTATGTTGGCAAGACTTTGCAGGAGTTAAGAAGGAGATTATCGATGCATACAAGTTCCAGCAATACAAAGCTAGATACTCCTCTAACCGTTCACATGAGAAACCATCATACTGGTGAACACATTGATTTAACAGTATGGGGAATGAGATATGTGACTCTGGGACCAAAAAAAAGGATATTTAGATAATTTTTTATTACACGAACAAGTAAAGTAGATTTTTCTGTTAAATTCGAGGAGTCAGGTGGGCTATAATGAAGGATTCACATTTACAGCATTTCTCTAAATTTGTGAAAATGATGCTGTCTGTGGATTACAAGGAATCTATAAAACAATAATGGTAATAAAAAAATGGATACTTACCTGCATACTTTAAAATAATTTTATTAATACATACGGAGTTAGGATCTAATTTTTAACAATCTTGATTTCACTTATAATTTTTAGTTTAAATTAAAAATCAATATGGTGCTATTTGGTGAGATATAAAAAGTTGTGACTCCTTTGTATCAGTTATCTTTTGAGAGAGAGAACTATTAGGTTCCTCTTCCAGTGAACTTCTTGAATATTTTTTAGTGAGAGAATTATAAAGTTCTTGCTTTAATATAAAAATATATAAAAGTGCAAGTAGTTGAAGCGATATATAAAGGTGTGTTACATTTACAATATGTAAATACATCCACATAATATCTAATAGAGAATACATGCAGTGACCAGTAGTTATCTTGCTACCTTTTAGAACCCTATATTAATTTACTGTATACTGTCTTTATCAATGGGAACTTACTTATGATAGCTTTGATACTATAATCACTGGCATTTTTCTAATCACTAATGTTCCTACTGATTCATCCTAGGGACATTCCCTTAGCGTCTCAGTAATGTCTTTAGCAGATAGTCGCTGATTGGGGGCAATAATGACGTCAGTGGTCAATGTGTTAAAAATGTACATTTCTACAATACTAAAAGGACTTGCACATTAATATATTTTTGGAGATTTATACATCCTTATTCCCTAATATTCTTTTTGTGATGTAGCACCTTTAAAAACCTTGGATTTATATTTTTAGAATAATATTTACTATTGGTCCTCTCATTTACTTGTACAAATTTGTGCCTAGACTCTGCTATTATATATTTATTGCTACAAATTGAAATCCCTCTTGTATTTTAATTTATATTAATTGATTTCTATAATGAAAAATTGTTTTTAAATCTACATAAATGCGTCCTCAATCCCACGAATATACACCTGTGAATTGTTGTTTCTGATATTTTTGAAGTCTATGTAACAACGATTGTGACAGATTGCTTTGATTCTGCAAACAGCACAGTACCTACAGATAAATATGGTGGAGGTTCAAATATGTTTTGGGGGTTGTTTTGCTGTCTATGGCACTGGGTGCCTTGGCTGTGTGCAAGGTTTCATGAAATCGGAAGATTACCATAGGATTTTGGGTCACAATGTAGCGCCCAATGTCAGAAAGTTGGGTTTGCATCCAAAGGTATGGGTTTACCAGTAGGCCAATGAACCCAAACACACTTCAAGAACAACCAGAAATGGATGGAGACAAAGTGCTGGAGAGTTTTGACGTGGTCAGAAACAAGTTCGGATCCAAATCCCATTGCTCAATGTGGAAAGATTTTAAATTTGCTGTTGGGAGATGGCACCCTTCAAATATAAGAAACCTGGAGCAGTTTGAAAACAAGAGCCAATTCCAGTTGAGAGATGTAAGAAGCTTGTTGATGATTATAGTAAACGATTGATTGCTGTCATGATCCAGGCTGGATCTGACAGTTTAAATGGACAAAGTTGAACTTTTGTTTCCTTTTGGCTAGGTGCCAAAGTGATGTGATTGCCCCCGGTGGCCACTAGAATTATTACACGTGGTGTTTCATTCTAAGATGCCCGGTGGTGGTGAGTGGTATCGCACCTTAGTTTTAGGGTTAATGTGCACGCAATTACAAATCAGGTGTTAGGCTCTATAAAACGGAGCCAGGTGGGTTCAATGACTGTTGGTGATATTGTATGTCATTTTGCAAGTAAGCCTGGGGGAGGAAGGAGCTGACCATGAGTCCTGTGCAGCCCAGCCAGAGGAGACGAGTGGCAGCTAGGTGGTCTGCAAGAAGGGCTGGCATGGCGTGGTGGAGTCACAGTTTATGGTGTTGGCAGGAAGTGCTTGCATGGCTTGGTGGAGTGACGACTATGGAGAGTTGCACTCAGCATGCGGGACTTGGTTGCTGAGAGCTGGACTCAAGCATGCTGGACGTTTTGGCAGAAGCGAACTCATCTTTGGGACTCTGTTACTGGACAGCTGCAATTGGTGGTGGACTCTGCTCCAAGGCTGCACTATGGTGAAGGATCCAGTTATGGTGATGGATCCGGGTGGAGGAGAAGATGCACTCAGGTGGTGGGCTCTGTTGCTAGGAGCGTACGCAACAGAGCAAAGCTAAGTGGTGTTTCCCCTGTTTTGTCATCTTTCCTCATGTGTGTTTTAGTGCAGTGGTGGGATTAGTTTCCGCACCGACCAATTCCCTAGTGAGGGTTTAGGTCAGGGCGAGCTAGGGTTTTTAGGTTCCTGTTGCGCGCCCGGTGCGGAACCGGCATAGGGAACGTTAGGAGTGCAGTGACACTGGCTCAGGGGAGCTCAGGAGGTCTCCACTTCCCTATTCCCTATCGCAGGGCCCACCATTGTTAATGTTTCCCAGGTTTCCCTTATTGTTTAAATTCGCCTTACTGGAGGCGGGGTTTCCAGACTTGTATATACGTGTAATGTCTAAATTCGCCAGTTGGAGGCGGTGTATCCAGCTGCACGTGTTTATTATTTAAATTCGTCCCACTGGAGGCGGTGTATCCAGGGTCACATGTGTCATATAGGTTCGCCGTGCGGTACTCGCTGCGTCCAGACACACGTGACCGTGACATTTGCAGTTACTTATTCCAAAGGGTGTGAAACCAAATATTAAGTTGAGGGTGCCAACAATTTTGTCCAGCACACTTTGGGGGGTTTTGCATGAAATTATGTCCAACTTGCCTTTTTCCCTCTATATTTTTGCATTGTTTCAATACAAACAAAGAAAATAAATATGTTTATAACAAACCATTTATAATTGCAATAATTTTCTGGGAGAAATACTTCAGTTTCTGGAAAAATTTCAAGGATGCCAACACTTTCGTCCATGACTTCATACATTACGTGCTGTAAAACTTACAACTGTACCTAATTTGAAGATCCAGAAGAGTTGGAGCATGATGGAAAATACAGTGGGGAAAAAAAGTATTTAGTCAGTAAGCAATAGTGCAAGTTCCACCACTTAAAAAGATGAGAGGCGTCTGTAATTTACATCATAGGTAGACCTCAACTATGGGAGACAAACTGAGAAAAAAAGATCCAGAAAATCACATTGTCTGTTTTTTTTTTCATTTTATTTGCATATTATGGTGGAAAATAAGTATTTGGTCAGAAACAAAATTTCATCTCAATACTTTGTGATATATCCTTTGTTGGCAATGACAGAGGTCAAACATTTTCTGTAAGTCTTCACAAGGTTGCCACACACTGTTGTTCCTCCATGCAGATCTCCTCTAGAGCAGTGATGTTTTTGGCTTTTCGCTTGGCAACACGGACTTTCAACTCCCTCCAAAGGTTTTCTATAGGGTTGAGATCTGGAGACTGGCTAGGCCACTCCAGGACCTTGAAATGCTTCTTACGAAGCCACTCCTTCGTTGCCCTGGCGGTGTGCTTTGGATCATTGTCATGTTGAAAGACCCAGCCACGTTTCATCTTCAATGCCCTCGCTGATGGAAGGAGGTTTGCACTCAAAATCTCACGATACATGGCCCCATTCATTCTTTCATGTACCCGGATCAGTCGTCCTGGCCCCTTTGCAGAGAAACAGCCCCAAAGCATGATGTTTCCACCACCATGCTTTACAGTAGGTATGGTGTTTGATGGATGCAACTCAGTATTCTTTTTCCTCCAAACACGACAAGTTGTGTTTCTACCAAACAGTTCCAGTTTGGTTTCATCAGACCATAGGTCATTCTCCCAAAACTCCTCTGGATCATCCAAATGCTCTCTAGCAAACTTCAGACGGGCCCGGACATGTACAGGCTTAAGCAGTGGGACACGTCTGGCACTGCAGGATCTGAGTCCATGGTGGCGTAGTGTGTTACTTATGGTAGGCCTTGTTACATTGGTCCCAGCTCTCTGCAGTTCATTCACTAGGTCCCCCCTCGTGGTTCTGGGATTTTTGCTCACCGTTCTTGTGATCATTCTGACCCCACGGGGTGGGATTTTGCGTGGAGCACCAGATCGAGGGAGATTATCAGTGGTCTTGTATGTCTTCCATTTTCTAATTATTGCTCCCACAGTTGATTTCTTCACTCCAAGCTGGTTGGCTATTGCAGATTCAGTCTTCCCAGCCTGGTGCAGGGCTACAATTTTGTTTCTGGTGTCCTTTGACAGCTCTTTGGTCTTCACCATAGTGGAGTTTGGAGTCAGACTGTTTGAGGGTGTGCACAGGTGTCTTTTTATACTGATAACAAGTTTAAACAGGTGCCATTACTACAGGTAATGAGTGGAGGAAAGAGGAGACTCTTAAAGAAGAAGTTACAGGTCTGTGAGAGCCAGAAATCTTGATTGCTTGTTTCTGACCAAATACTTATTTTCCACCATAATATGCAAATAAAATGAAAAAAAAAACAGACAATGTGATTTTCTGGATTTTTTTTTCTCAGTTTGTCTCCCATAGTTGAGGTCTACCTATGATGTAAATTACAGACGCCTCTCATCTTTTTAAGTGGTGGAACTTGCACTATTGCTGACTGACTAAATACTTTTTTTCCCCACTGTATGCTTCCAGAAAATTGCTGAACTTGAACTAAAACACTGATTCAAAATTAAAGAAGAAATGTGCATGCAAGGAAAATGCCGAAGACTGATCTGACTATATGTATATTGTCAACTGACAACTCAAGCAAATTATCTCATGGCATTCCCATGATCTGGAAGATGGTTCCTACAGGAAGAAGTTTTACTCCAATATCGTGGGTTAGGTTCAAAACTGGTTTACACAAGCATTATCTTACACATAAGAAAAAAAATACACCACAGTAGAAAAAAAATAAATCCCTATTCCCCTGGCTACTAACTAAACACTTTCAATGTCTCTCATTAAGAGACCCTAGGCCTAGCGCCCAGCACCTCAAACACTACATCACAGTTGATACCATTTCTTCTGGGCATAATGGCGCCCACATACCATGGCACAGCCTATTCTTCAAGCGACAGACTATAATACTTATGTATGGTATAAGGACTTCAATGGCGTAGGGCAATGACGGCAGAGACACGCTTAGTGAAGCAAGTGATTTATATACAATTGTGCACAATAAACGTGGAAATACGTAACGGGTTCAGAGCACAGACATACAGCAGCACATAGCAAAAGGTTCAGCAAGGATGGTAAGTTATTAAGAGTCACTGAGTACGGAATATAACCGGGTATTGCAGGCAAAGTCCAGAGTATAACAAATGTCCAGCAGGATAATGTTCAGCGGGCACCGGGTAACAGCTACTAACCAGTATAGAAAAACAGAAGTCCAGTTGTAGCGAGCCTCTGGTATGATGAGTCCGGTGGAGATCCAGTAAGGGGACCTTCAGTGGGCACAAACACTAACCGGGTACGGTAGCCAGAAGTCCAGCGGTATCCAGAGTTCCAGAGAGGTGAAGTCTCAAGCAGGAAGCAGGGTTGTTCCAGAGTCACAAGATCTGGGAGAGTGGCAGGGCAGGAGCACACCAGGAATCAATATACTCAAGCGATTTGCTTGTGCTTAGGGGCGGGTTTTTATGCAGCTGGGGAGGAAGTGATGTAAACGAAAACTCCATCTTAACTAAGGGCAGCTAAGAGGAAGTGATGCGACAGGACCGAAAACTCCATCTTAACCAAGGGCAAAAGTTCATTCAAAACAGACCGGAAAGTCCTAGGATCCTGACAGTATATCCCTCCCAAAAAACGGCCTCAGGACGGAACAGGACCGGGCTTGTCCGGGTACCTCCGATGGAACTGAGCAATCTTCCTAGATGCGTTGATGTTGTCAACGGGTTCCCAGGAGTCGTCCTCGGGTGAATAGCCTTGCCAGTGAACCAGGTATTGCAGCCGTCGCCGATGGAGATGGGAGTCGAGAATGGCCTCAACGACAAATTCTTCTTGGCCATCTACCATCACCGGGGGAGGAGGTGGTACAACACGTCCCTGAAAGGTATTAGGAGTTACCGGTTTGAGCAGAGAAACATGAAAGACCGGGTGTACCTTCATAGTCCGTGGTAACTTCAGCCGACAGGCCACGGAGTTCACAATCCCGGAGATCCTGAATGGGCCGATGTATTTTTGCCCCAGCTTCTGTGAAGGGACACCAAGCTTCAGGTTTTTGGTGGACAACCAAACAGAGTCCCCTACCTGGTACGATGGTGCCGGTCGCCTATGAGCGTCTGCCGAGTCCTTGTAACGTCGCTGAGCAGTTGTCAAGGTGTCTTTCAGGACCTCCTGAACTCGTTGCAACTCCGTCACCCTGTCTCCAACCGCGGGTATAGGGACTGCGACCGGTGACCTAGGCAGAATACTTGGATGGTAACCCAGGTTTGCAAAAAAGGGTGTTACCTTCGTGGAACTACTCTGGGTGTTGTTGTAGGAGAATTCTGCCAGAGGAAGGAGCTTCACCCAATCGTCCTGTAGATGGCTCACGTAACATCTCAGGTATTGTTCCAGGGTCTGGTTGGTCCGTTCCGTCTGTCCATTCGTCTGAGGATGGTAGGCAGAAGATAGACACACATTAATTTGGAGTGCAGAACAAAACCCCTTTCCAGAACCTAGAGGTGAATTGAACACCTCGGTCAGAGATGATCTGATCCGGGACCCCGTGTAAACGAAATACGTTCCGTACTACCAGGTCAACAGTCTCTGCGGCCGAGGGGAGGCCAGTACAGGGGATGAAATGGGCGGCTTTGGTCAACCGGTCTACCACTACAAGGATAGTAGTGCTGCCACTTGATGGAGGCAGATCCACAATAAAATCCATGGAAATGGACCCCCAGGGGCGAGACGGCACGGGTAAAGGCTGGAGGAGGCCTGTAGGAGCCATACGAGGGACCTTGCACCGGGCACAGATCACACATGATGTGACGTAGTCTTTCACGTCTTTCATACAGGTAGGCCACCAGAAGAACCGGGTCAAGAACTCCTGAGTTTTTTGTACCCCCCTATGTCCTGCCACCATGGAGTCATGAACCAATTTAAGGACTCGAAGTCTTACAGCCTCCGGGACATACAGGCGACGTTCTCGTAACCACACACCATTCCGAAGAACAAGTGCCACGTCGCTCGGGGGAGCAGCAAGGAATACATCACCATTATAGGCCTGCTTGATGTCCTTCCATAAGTCCTGGTCCTGGATCACTCCGATGAAGTTGGAATCAGACAACACGGTTTGAGATGATGATGAAGGCACAGGGTCCGAGGTGTGGAGACGGGATAAGGCATCAGCCTTTCCGTTACGGGAACCTGGTCGATATGTGACAACAAAATTAAATTGATTAAGAAAAAGGCTCCACCTGGCTTGCCGTGGGGACAGACATCTGGCAGATTTCAGAAATTCCAGGTTGCGGTGATCTGTGAGTACCACCACTTGTTGTGCCACTCCCTGTAAGTGGTGCCGCCATTCTTTGAAAGCAGACACAATCGCCAGCAACTCCTTGTCTGCAACATCATAATTCCTCTCCGCAGGGGACAACCGTCGAGAAAAGAAAGCACATGGGTGCAGTAAAGCTTTGTCCCCAGTTCTCTGGGACAGAACTGCTCCCAGAGCATAATCAGAGGCATCGACTTCTACAAGGAACGGAAGTGAGGGGTCTGGGTGAATCAGAATTGGTGCTGATGTAAAACAAACCTTGAGATGGTCAAAAGCCTCCTGAGCCTGGACGGACCACACAAACCTCTGACCCTTCTTGGTTAATGCGGTAATAGGGCGGACAATTTCTGAGAAATTACGGATGAAACGCCTGTAGAAGTTGGCAAATCCGACGAATCGTTGCACCTCTTTGATGGTACCCGGTACCGGCCATTCCAGTATTGCTTTTATCTTGCTGGTTTCCATATTTAGACCCTGTGGAGAAATGACATACCCTAGAAATTGAATATTAGTACAATGAAATTCACATTTCTCAAGCTTGATGTACAGGCGGTTATCACGTAGGCGAGCAAGGACCGTCTTGACATGCTCTTGATGTTCCTGTAAAGAATTAGAATAAATCAAAATATCGTCCAGGTAGATGACCATGAACTGGTCCATAATGTCCCTGAATATATCGTTCACCAAGTGTTGGAATGTTGCGGGGGCGTTGCAAAGGCCGAAGGGCATGACTAAATACTCAAAATGTCCGTATCTACACCTGAATGCTGTCTTCCATTCGTCCCCTGGACGGATACGGAGCAGGTTATACGCCCCTCGGAGATCTAACTTGGTGAAAATTGTAGCCTGTTGGACCCTTTCTAATAATTCGGGGATCAGGGGCAATGGGTACCGGTTCCGGATGGTGATCTTGTTGAGCTCCCGGTAATCTATGCAAGGGCGCAGAGTTCCGTCCTTCTTCTTTACAAAGAAGATGGGTGCCCCTGCGGGTGAGGTAGAGGGACGAATGAAACCCTTGGCAAGATTCTCATCAATATATTCTTTTAGGGCGTGTAGTTCAGGGGCCGCCAACGGGTACATATGTCCAAACGGTATCTCCGCTCCGGGTAATAAGTCTATAGGACAATCGTAAGGTCTATGTGGGGGGAGCTTATCAGCATTCTGTTTATTGCAGATGTCGAGAAAGTCATGATAGACCGGGGACAGAACGGGTACCTGTACATTGTCCTCCATAGCATGCGTTGTTGGAGCCGGTTCAGTTGGTTTTACGGCAGGAGCAGTCTGGGATGGGAAGGAAATCTCTTTTGTCTCCCAGTTGATGACTGGATTGGTAGCCCGAAGCCAGGGGATTCCTAAAATGACTGAAAAATGTGGAGATGAAATTAACATAAAGACAAGGGTCTGCTGCTGACCTGGTTTGATCATACATTCGAGGGGTACAGTCTCTTTATCCACGGGTCCGGAAGTCAATGGGGACCCGTCCACGGTTTCCATGGTAACTGGTGATGCTCTCTGTTGAGACGGGATACCGTGTTTCCTAGCAAAAGAGAGATCCATGAAATTGCCCCCAGCCCCAGAGTCAATCATTGCAGCCGTAGGAATTAGCTGTTTCTTCCATTTTATTTGTATATGGAGCGAGCAGTGGGTGGATCTCCCTTCAGAGTCCTTAGCTGCAGTGGATAATACTGTGGAGGGAAATACCGCATCCAGGTGGGAACTAGCTTCGGAGGCTTCGGATTCTATGTCGGTATTATCATATTCGGCTACAGCCGCCAAGATCTTATTGGAACGTTTAGGACGCCTTGGACAGTCAATAAGGAAATGGTCTGATTTGCCGCAATAAAAACATAGCCGTTCACGGAGCCGATGTTCGCGGCGTTCCTGGTTCTCTCGGTTTTGTACAGAGTCCACTTGCATGGGAACCTCCGCAGGCTCTCGTGGTGTCTTAGGAACAGGTTCCCTGGTAGGTGACGGAAAGTCAGGTACCCGGTTAAGTGCTGCCCATCTTTCCTGTCTGCGCTCTGTTAAACGGGTATCAATGCGCACACAGTGTTGAAGGAACAGGTCAAGATCATCGGGTGATTCAGCACGGGCTAACTCGTCCTTGATGGCACCGGACAGTCCCTTTTTAAATACCGACAACAACGCATTGTTACCCCAGTCAGTGTCCACCACCAGTCTTTTGAAGTCGGTGACATATTCAATCACAGGCCACTTGCCTTGCCGTAAAGAAAGGAGAGCCGTTTCAGCAGTATTACGGCGGTTCGGATCGTCGAACATCAGTGCCATAGCTGTTAGAAAATCCTCTAAGCAGTTCAACCGCACGTCCCTGGTCTCAATCATCGGGTTAGCCCAGGCCAGGGCACGTGAAGTCAGCAGCATGATTATGCATAATACTTTAGATCGATCCGATCGGTAATAGTCAGTATTCACATCAAAGAATAGCATGCACTGATTAATGAAGCCACGGAACTGACTGCGCTCACCATTAAAGTGGAAGGGAGGTAATTTAGGCATACTGGGAGCAAATCCGGGCGAGGTACGGTCGGCCACCTGAGCCTCCACCTTGCCTTGTAGCTCCTGCATAGCTGTACCCAGGAACTGGTGGTCATGATTCAGCCATCCCTCGATATCTCCAAGCCTGGCGTGCACAGCATTCATGTCCTGCTGTAAGGAGTGGATCATGGAGTATAGCTGATCTAATCGTGCCTCTGACATTGCCCCAGCGAAGTCCTCTAAAAATGGCTTGAGTATAATATAATACTTATGTATGGTATAAGGACTTCAATGGCGTAGGGCAATGACGGCAGAGACACGCTTAGTGAAGCAAGTGATTTATATACAATTGTGCACAATAAACGTGGAAATACGTAACGGGTTCAGAGCACAGACATACAGCAGCACATAGCAAAAGGTTCAGCAAGGATGGTAAGTTATTAAGAGTCACTGAGTACGGAATATAACCGGGTATTGCAGGCAAAGTCCAGAGTATAACAAATGTCCAGCAGGATAATGTTCAGCGGGCACCGGGTAACAGCTATTAACCAGTATAGCAAACAGAAGTCCAGTTGTAGCGAGCCTCTGGTATGATGAGTCAGGTGGAGATCCAGTAAGGGGACCTTCAGTGGGCACAAACACTAACCGGGTACGGTAGCCAGAAGTCCAGCGGTATCCAGAGGTCCAGAGAGGTGAAGTCTCAAGCAGGAAGCAGGGTTGTTCCAGAGTCACAAGATCTGGGAGAGTGGCAGGGCAGGAGCACACCAGGAATCAATATACTCAAGCGATTTGCTTGTGCTTAGGGGCGGGGGTTTTTATGCAGCTGGGGAGGAAGTGATGTAAACGAAAACTCCATCTTAACTAAGGGCAGCTAAGAGGAAGTGATGCGACAGGACCGAAAACTCCATCTTAACCAAGGGCAAAAGTTCATTCAAAACAGACCGGAAAGTCCTAGGATCCTGACACAGACTTTTTAAGGAGCTTAATCAGTCAGCTCTAAACATTCCTTGGTAGAGTGGGAGTCCATTTATCTTTCCCACAACCAGACCTTTTTCCAAGTTTTACACTCAATCCAAATGTATAAAAAATGAATTGTTTATTCCTAGTAACACAATCATAGCTGTAAGCATTTATCCAAGCTCATCGTACAACAGTCACTCAAATAATGGAAATTATGCAAATTGTCTCTTCAGAGAGGAAGAGGACTCGAACTCTAGTGCCACCTATTGGAAGTAGCAATCCTAAAAGTCAATGTCGACCCTTTAACGAGCCTTGTTACATGACTTAGGATAAAAGCCAAGCCAGAATCTCAATTTGCAATTGCGGCTTTAAGTCTCCTCATCTCGACATGCTTAGCATGTCATTCTCCGCAAGGAGAAATGATACTTCTTGGATATCAAATAATGGAAACACATTGGTTCACGACAATTTACGATAATAGGTTTTGGAAGAGCTGACCATATAGAATTATACTTGGCTCTAGAGGCGCACACAACTTAGCGCTAGTTGCTATTTCCATGAAACCACGGTAGGTAAGCTATGGCAGGGATAAAGGGATAACATTTGCAAGATTAGTATGACAAACATTATAACTGAGGCTGACGCTGCTAAAGTTCTCCATAAAATGATGCATTAAGTTCAAGCCCTTCAGGGAATGTAAACTTGATTTTGGCGTTTAAGCTTAGCACAAGTAACTTGGAATTGTATTTACATAATTAGGCTTCATTTCCTGATATAAAATAAACTGCAAATTGGGAAAGTACAACATTGTTGTCCCTAAGCTCTTACAGGCGACACTAGAAGTGTCAAGTTTTTCATCTTTACTTTAACTCTCTATTAAACTTTGAAAACTTCAAAGTAATATGTGTGATCATTATGTCAGTGGTATTCACGCCATGTCACTTCTTTATGTCTTTATGCAAACAGTTACTGTGGATACACGGGGGTCTGTTGAGAGTTCATTTTCCCCTTCACCATTGAGGTCTGATGAACTCCCTCTTCTGGTGAAGGAAGGTAGTGAGGCTGATTACAAAGCACCTGAGCAGAATGATGATGACTGGGTGATTGGGATTGCTGACTGGATATAAGGCAGCCGACGCCCTTCTGCCTTGCGGGTGATTACTCTGAGGGATTCTTGGAGACCAGTCTGATTCCTGCTCCTCAAAAGCTAAGTTTTCTTCTCTACTTTTTGCATTTGTGTTTTGGTTTTGTTTTGCCTTGTTTTTCTGGACTTCTGCCTTTCCCTGCTGGGTGAGCTGAATTCCTTTTTGCTCTGTCTTCAGATAATACCTGAGTACTGATATAGTCTTTTTGAAGCCTAGCGTCTTCAGGGCTTTTTTCCCTATCAGTCTGTTGGCTCTTGTTTTTGAGAGGGTTTTGGCGGATTGCAGACAGCAGCTTTTCTATTCTGTCCTATTTAGTTAGCTTGGGCCCCATCATTTGCTTAGCCTATCTTTCTATCTGTGTGAGTGTTTTTTCATCTTGCTTCACCGTCATTATATGTTGGGGGCTGCCTATTGCTTTGGGGTCTGCTCTGGGGCAGTTTAGATTTCCCTTTCTGTCTTTAGGCTATGTAGTTCTCTGGCTGTGATCGAGGGGTCTAGGGCACCGTAGGAAGCCCCCACGGCTACTGCTAGTTGTTGTTAGGTTCAGGGGTCTGCAATCCGATAGCTGCCAACTTCTCTGGTTTTCTGGACTTAGCTAGTATTTCTGTTTTTGCCTCCTACGGTGACTCATTCATAACAGGGGTCACTGGGTGCTCTCATCTGCTGACATGAGACTGAATGGACCAGGCCTCCCCCAAAGAACGCCGGCTCTCCTTTGCCGTGGACATAATAGTACTCAGACAACACAGGGTGAGAGTAAAACAGAATCGCAATACTTTATTGAACCACCAAACACACAATACCATATAGAACAGTCCCAGCAAAATACTGTGCTCTGTCACCAGCTAGGTCAGGGAGATGTTCTGTTTAGGAGCAATACCCTACTAATGTGTCATCCCAAGAAGCATAAAATTCATCTTGTAAGCCTCAGTACATTGTTGGAAGCATACAAAGTGTAGAAAGGATCCATCCTCATTTCTAGGTACCCTATTACAGATTTACCTAAAACAGAGCGGGAATATGGCTGGGAACATCAAAGGAGTTTTGCAATTTCAGAAAACCTCTCTTCCTCAGCTGCAGTTGAAAGAAAAAGGAAAACCTGGCTATACTCACCCTTCCTCGGTCCACGCTAAGTCTCTACCTCAGTGATCGGCCACAGTGATGTGGACGTAACATCAGGAATAACAGACATGAGCATAAGCGAAGAAGCAACGCTGGACCCTGGGAGGGAGAGCATAAACAGCTTATGAAATTTTTGCCTTCTAAATATTCTATGATCCACTGTGAGAGATATTATTGAGAAGTGGAAGTGTTTAGGAACTACAGTAGCAAGTCAGTCATGAAGAAGTAGAGCATGTAAAGTATCAAAAAGGGGTTGCTGAGTGCTGAGGCACATAGGGGCCATTAAACCTGCATTGCGCACTCCAGTGTTAATGAAGGGGCTCGCTGGAGTACAAGGTGCCTATTTCATAAAGAGATGCACACCACTTAATGAATAACATGCTTCCGTTAACCTGTGTGGGCCACCACCAGAAATTTACTCCAGTCAGGGAGCACATTTCTAGAGCAAATTACAACACTAACTTTTCATGAATTTGACCAGCGGCCTTTAAAAGTCGATGGGCAGGGCTCATAAGGCATAAAACTGGTGACAGGTACCCTTAAAGCGAAGTCAGATGGCCGAATAATGTGGACGACGATTGCATCGCAATGCTCTGAGAGGCCGGTGACTTTCATGACCCAAGCATGACAGCTGCTTATAAATACAGGCTGTTACACTCAGGGTCAAGACAGCCGACAACCAGTGTGAGCATTGCGATGCGATCGTCACCCATGTTACAGCTGTCTGACTGAGCCCTTCAAACCGGCACAAAAAAATGGATCAGTGGAAATGTGTCCTGTGCCGTGATGAGACATGCCTCTCTATCTGGCAGTCTGATGGACTGGTTTGGGTTTGGCAAATACCAAGAAAACTTTACCTTTCTTACTACATTATGCCAACTGTTCAGTTTGGTGGAGGAGGGATAAGGACATGGGATTGTTTTTCAGGAGTTAGTCTAGGTGTTTTAGTTCTACTGAAGAGAAATCTTAATGATTCAGCATATAGGACATTTTGAACAATTGCATGCTTCCAAATTTGTGGCAAAAGTTTTGGGAAGGAACCTTTCTGTTCCAGCATGACTGGACCCTGAGAATCTCCTTACTTCCCTGCATTTCTGTCTTTCCTTTTGATTAGATGGGCTAGCGCGATGTATGTGTGTAACGCTGCAATAGTGTCGGTGTACCAGCCTAGTTAATCAAAAGAGGAGGTGAGAATTCTGGGAGGTAAGAAAATTAGAAGGCCTCCCATACAGCGTTCACAAAATTACTGACCTGGCCGATGGACCGGAGTCCTACAAATTGATTCTCCCATATCTAGTGAGTTTGTGAGGAAGCGCATGACTAGCTCACACCGAGCCCTGAATTTAGCTCAATTGAACACCTTTGGGATGAGCCAGAACAGAAATTGCAAGCCAGACTTTTTTCACCCAAAACCGGTGTCTGACCTCTCAATGCCCATCTGGATGAATTGGCAAAAATTCCCAGGGAAAGAGGTTGTAACAACCCTGCTGGCATCGCTGCATGGCCTCCCATCTCCCACTCACCAACTTACTCACTGCTCCAGGTCATGCTGTGATTTCTCTCTGCCGCCAGCTCCTTGCCTTGTCTCCTGTCTATGTTCATATTTCCTGACTGTGTGTATGGGGGGTGGCGCCTGAACTCTCTGCTTCTTATGAGTTGGGGTGCACCTGGCTAATGTGTCCCTGACCAATTACCAAGAGCGCTCTACTATTTAGGGCTGCTCCGCCCACTGGAACCTTGCCCGAGCAATGTCTAAACTCAGTATCTTGCTACTGAGTCTGCCAGGTCCTATCTTGTGTATCTCCTTCTCTGCCTTGCTTGGTACTCTGTCTGCCCTCCAGGAGGCAGAATATCCTGGTCTCTGTGCCTTGTCTTAGCCCTTTCTCTGTACTTAGCCTAGTACTTCTCTGTCTGCCCTCCAGGAGGCTGAATATCCTGGTCCCGGTGCCATTACTCCTTGTCTTGTCTTGGTCCAGCCTTGCTTTGTATCTCTCTCCTTAGTCCTATACCTTGCTTCACACCTCTGCCTTGTCTGAACTCTGTCCTACCTCTGTCTGTCAGTCTTCTTTTCTGTGGTTCCTTTCCCTGCTGTCTTTCCTGGTGTCCTACCTGTCTGCTTGTGCGCTAGCATTTCCGCTCTGTTCTGCCTGTGCTCCACTTCTGCTGCTGCAGAACCTCTTGCTGCAGCTTCTCTCCACAGACCTTGTGGTTCAGCTTTGCTCCACTCCTGCTGCTGCAGAATCTCTTGCTGCAGATTCTCTCCACAGACCTTGTGGTTCAGCTTTGCTCCACTCCTGCTGCTGCAGAACCATTTGCTGCAGCTTCTCTCCACAGACCTTGTGGCTCAGCTTTGCTCCGCTCCTGCTGCAGCTCCTGCGGCTCCGCCTACTCCGCACTCCTGTGGCTCTGCCTACTCCGCACTCCTGTGGCTCCGCCTACTCCGCACTCTTGCCTGTATCTGTACCTGCACCTCCTGTGTGAACAGGTCCAAACCTGTTCCTTCATATTCCACTCCTTCCTGCCTGTATCCGTATCTGCATCTGTGTGAACAGGTCCAAAACCTGTTCCTTCATATACCACTCCTGCCTGCCCTGTGTCTCTCCCGTGCCAGCCTGCCCTGTCTCTCCCGTGCCAGCATGCCAGTGTCTCTCCTGTGCTTGCTTGCCAGTGTTGAAGCCGTTCCCACTTGCCAGTGTCTCAAAGCCGTGCCAGCCTGCCCTGTGTCTCAAGCCGTGCCAGCCTGCCCTGTCTCAAGCCGTGCCAGCCTGCCCTGTGTCTCAAGTTGTGCCAGCCTGCCCTGTGTCTCAGCAATGCTCGCCATGCCTACCTGCTTGTCAGTCGCACCTGTCTAGGTGACTTGTCCCCGAGTGGGATCAGCAGCCACAGCCAGACACCACCCTGGAGTGGCACCTGGCAGCTGCCTGCCGCACAAGTCTGACCTCACCATCAGAGGCTCCAGCAAAGACCGAGGTAGCTGTCATAGTCACGCCCCTTCCAGGGTAGTCTGGTTTGTGGCACAGTGGGGCCACAACCCTCTGGCTCGTGCCAACCTGCCAAGGCGCGAGGTAAGACTAACTCTCTATTAATGCCTTATTAATGTATTTAAGCTGGGAAGGCATAAAATCTCCTCTAAGTGTCCCAATATTTGTGTTCATATAGTGTCTATCTCTTTATTCAAATACTGAATGGATGCCCTAACAATATATGTCCAGAGAAAGTGAAGATGTAAATGGGTCACCTTTCCTTGGAAACCTTTGTTCTATAAGATCCTCTGGGCTTAAAGAACATGAAGGGCTAATTATAAATACAGGCTTCTATACGATTACACTATGTTTCCATTTCCATAAATTGCTATGTATGACAATACCATGCATGATGAATTGTATTTCATCCCCTTCGAGCTTGTTATATTTGACAATGATTTCTCTGTAACCATTAACATCACCATATAACATTCTCGGGGGACACAAGATTTTAGCATACATTTTTAGTAAATATACAAAATATTCCGTAGTAAGCACATTGATAAAAAATTAAAGAATATAATTTTTTTCATTAATGTAAATTATATAGAATTGTTAGAAGGAGGCTTATTAAGTGAACCCTGACAGACACTCACTCGTATTTTTTGCAATTATAGCTCCATTTTGTTGACTACAACCCACTGATAACATTACTTAAGGTCTCATTTACACACATATCATATTCTCATATTTTGGAACGGGATTCAAGCGGGAGAAAGTAAAACTTTTTTTTTCTTTTTAACACAAATGAAATGTCAATTTCATGGTAGGTTACGTTATATAATATGATATCATTTTTTTCTTGATACAAAAGTATTTAAAATTTCAAAATGAATTATCAAATGCCTGACCAATTCTACTTTTTTATGTTTAATAGGAAATCACTAAAATCTAGTTAAGTAGCAAGTCTACACCAACTACAAACTCTCTAAAGCTACGATCCCATGATGCATTTTTATTATTGCAGGCTTTCTGCAACATTTTTTGCTCCTATAAGCAAAATTAGGTTACTTAAGTTTTTTTCATTGAGGTTTCAGTAAGTTTTTTTTACATATATGGTTTTTATATCTTTTTGGTATGTCATGTTTTAGATAAAGCTGCTTTATCTTTGATAATTTATAGCATTTGGGTTTGACATAATTTTATTGATTCAATCAAGTCTGGACTGCAAGCACTTTCAATGTGTGTCCAGAGCGGAAATGAACTAAAAACACAAACGCACTTTCTGTACGTGTAGATTTCCTGCACCTAATGCAATTCTACATAAAAAGTTTGTACATAAAATTTAGGATACGAGCAAGGGAAACTGATATGTTGCGGATTTCAAAAACGCATTACAGTGGGCATGAGATTTCTATAACTTTCATCCACTTTGCTGAAACTGTAAGACGCTGCATTTTTTATGCAGCGAAGTTACCCAGCATCAAAATCTCATTGTAAGAACTTAACCTATGTTCACACATTGCGTTTTTGCTTCGTTTTTTTTTCTTCAGACAAAACCTGCTCTCTTGGCAGTATAGAAGCTGCTTACAAAAAGAAGGTTTTGCTAGGCTTTTATTGTCTCTTGTGCATGCTGATAAGGTTTAGTGCCCCCCGAAAAAACATGATGCAACTTCCTTAGGTTTTTGCACCAAAAACGCAGCAAAACCTGATACCTGTGTTTTTTTGCTGCATTATTGCACTTACTCATTGCTTTCTGTGCATGAAAAAAAACGCTGCAATAAAGATGAAAAAGACACTGAAGGAAGCGACAGTTTGCAAAAACGCAGCAGTTTTCCAATTCAGTCAGGAAAAAAACACTGTGTGTGAATGAGATTTCTAAAATCGCTGGTAGTGTAAAACACAGCTTAACATTTGCATTAAATAAACTCAGCAAAAATGCAACGTGTGAACAGACCCCTTTTTAAACCTTGGAAAATCTGTGCAACTTATCCTGAGATGCTGGCATCAAATCTTTAGTGGTGCACCCACGAATTTTACTAAGTTAGTTGGAATCTGTTCCGTTTGGCTACAAATTTATTATAGTACCTGATTGCTCAGAGAAGAGTCAACTCTTCAGTGATGGAGCAGTACATTCGGGTGACTTAGCATATAGACACTTTAAATCTATACCCAATCTCTGCTAGGCCTGTCACCCCTACCTTCTGGCCCAGAGAGGAAAGCGTAACTCCAGTTGCATGGTGAAACAGTTATGAGGTGTCCTGCCTCTGGTAACACAATACTTATATCCATGAGGATGATATACAAGAGCGTACAAAAGTTTTGCTTTTTTTTTTTAAAAGTGGGATTACTTCTGTCTGATTGTTGTGCCATTTTCCTGGTGCATTTAGTAAACCGGAAGCAAATGGTTGTCAGCTATAAGGATGAAAATTGTGTTTAACATTGTTTTATTTCTTTATGTGTTAGTTTTCAACATTTGCTGGCCCAAATGTTTTGCATATTTTGTCATTTGTAGTCGAATTTTGCCTACATTTTTTTCTTTTTGTTTGTATATTTTTGGGTTAAAACTTGGAAAAAACAAAACCAAATTTATCACCAGATGTCAGGAAGCTTATTATTCTGAGAGTGAAGTCAGGCAAAAGCCTAAAAGAGGTAGCTATGGAATGTAACTGCTCTCAGAGTCAAGTGTCACATGTAATAAAGAAAGAAAAAGGTTATGGAACAGCTGACAAACCTAGAAGTGGACAACCACAGAAAACTTCCTCCAAAGTTGATCAAATTATTAAGAAAAAGTCTGTATCTGATGTCCATAAAAATGCTGTACAGATTTCTCACACAATGAACAAAGAATATGGGGTCAAAGTGAGTCACCAAACTGTAGTGCCATGCCTAAGAGCAGTAGGGTTTAATGTATGAGTTACAGTCAAGAAGCCTTTAATCTCTGCAAAGAACCAGAAGCTCAAGTCGGACCTGTCTGCCAAAGAACACAGCCACTGGAGAGAGACAGATTGGTCTAAGGTGTTGTGGTCAGATGAATCCAAGTTCAATCTGTTTGGCAGTGATGGCAAGCACTATTTATCGCCCAACTGGAAAACGTAATTATGTAAGGTACCAAACACCTACAGTGAAACATAGTGGTGGTAATGTCATGGTTTGGGTCTGCTTTTCTGCATCTGCCATTGGCCCTTTGCATAGAATTGATGGAAATATGAACTTTACCATGTACAAGGATATACTGGAGAATGTAATGCTGCCACATGGTAAAACCAAAGTAGGCAGGGGCTGGAAATGCCAGTAAGACAATGATCCTAAGCACACATTCAATTTAGTAAAAAATTGGTTATTAAAGAAAAATGTTCGCCTGTTGCTATCCTCAAGCCAATCAAATGATTTAAACCCTATAGATCACCTTTGGGATGAGTTAGGGTGACAAGTTGAGGCCTATACCCATAATAATAAAGATGAATTGTTTGCAGATTTGCAAATGGAATGGAGCAAGATCCCTCAGGATGTCTTGGATACCCTGGAAACTTCAATACCCTGTTGGTTTAGTGCCGTAATTAAAGCAAGAGGTTATGTTACAAAATACTAAGCTACAACATTGTAAACAATAAATTACTCTCTATGTTGTGATCAATAACTAGTATATGATATATACAGTAACTAAATGACCATACCGATATTCTAAAACATTTTGGTTAAATTTAAGGTCTTTTATGAAGACAACTTCATGCACTTTCAATTCATCATCACGAAAATGGCATCACAACAACCAGAAGTACAGTAATCACACTTTGAAAAAAAAAAAAGCAAAACTTTGTCTCCACTGCAAGTGTTCCCCCAAGTTACGATATTACAATGGCTGTCAGGGCACATGATTTTAATGACCTATTCTTAGACTAGGACATCAACACCAGATAGGTAACATCCCCATCAATCACCAGTTCTCAGCTCTAGCAGCGGCCGATCATAATCTTCTTTTTAAGAAAGTAGCAACTGCGGAGCTGCATATTATACACATATAATGGAGCTGAGCAGTTCAGCTATGATAAAAGTTTACATCTGGTCAGTGGCAGAGCTGATGGGTAAGGTGCCAGGTGACACCCACTGAGCTGACACTGATGTATCACGTGCTGAACTACCCCTCTAATTCATTTTAGTACAACACTTCCAAGCTGAAAATACTGTGACTAGAGATCATAACTTGAAAAACTATTAATACTGTAGGTCCTGTTTCTAAAGACATATAACAGGATGGGATGTGAATGGATAAATCTCATTTGATGCAGAATTCAGGACCTTCTTCACATTTCTTTCCAGTAAATACAGTGTGCTAGGCATTAAATTTGAGACATCCTCACCTGGTGTCCAAATCCATCACAGCGGTGCAGGAAAAACCATTGAATGCTCCACGTATTGCAATTACCGTACTCTCCTTTTAAACTTGAGGGACAACAATAGACAAACTCTGGATCCCATTTACCTTGTTTTCTGGGATACCCATAAGGATTTACTCAAAATAAAAACTCCTGCTACTCCCTCAGTTATTCAGAACTTACATTAGGTCATTTTATTATACCACAGTCACATTTTTATAATTAACTAGCTGAAGAGCCCGGCGCTGGCCGGGCATAGTAACTAACTATGGTTAGTTATAACAAATTATAATGATTATATCTATATATATATATAAAGCTGAGTGTAGAGCCCCGCCCACTCCGCATAGCCACATTCACTATAATATCCCACATCATCCTGTCAGCAAGAGCTACCGGACTACTACCCCTTATATCCCACATCATCCCTTCAAAGCTGTCATGATCCAGGTTGGATGATGACAGATAAAAGCACATGTAACCTTTTCTTTTTCCTTAAGCTGTGTACTTAAGTTTGGTTTTGCCCCGGTGGCCATTAGGGTCATTGCACAGTGGTGTCTTTTGTTCGAGTTTGCCCCCGGTGGTGGTTAGCGTTATTACACGGGAATCACTAACAGGTGTGATTCCTCTGGCTTAACTATAAAGGTGTGTCATGTGCTCTCACTCACTGTTGGTGATATTGCTCATTTCAACCATCCTTGGGGGAGGAAGGATCTAGAGAGAGTTCCTGGCAGCTCAGTCAGAGCCCTGGTGTGGAAGGAGCTAGAGAGAGTTTCTTGCAGCTCTGACAAAGCTTGGTGAAGCAGCAGCTATTCTGGAGGAAAGCTGAATTCTGGTGGTGGACTCTGTTGCTGGGAGCAAGAGCAACAGAGCAAAGCTAAGTGGTGTTACCCCTGTTTTGTAACTTTCCTTTTGTGTGTTTCAGTGCAGTGGTGGGATTAGTTTCTGCACCGTCCATTTCACTAGAAAGGGCTAGGTGCAGGGCGAGCTAGGATTTTTAGGTACCTGATCGGCGCCCGGTGTGGAACCGGCCTAGGGATCGTTAGGAGTGTAGAGACACTGACTCAGGGGAGTGCAGGAGGTCTCCACGTCCCCGTTCCCTATCGCAGGGCCCACCGTTGTAACGATTTCCCCTTCCCCCGTGTCTTGTTGTTTAGTTACTGGCCTGCGGGTCATGTCACACAGGACAGTTACACGTGCTGTGTCTTGTCGTGTCACACAGGACGGGTCCATGTGACATCACCAACCAAAACATTTTTTTCTCTCTGGTGAGCCATGGGCCAACTTCAGACTAGTGAGTAGTTGCTGCTGGCCCTCACTGAGATTAGTGATGAGCTGCATGATGTGTTTCAGCAGCACCTGCAGCAGAATTATGGGTCTGAGGCCTATCCTCTGCCTCAACTAGAGGGTCCATATACGGCTTTGGCGAGGATGTGCCGTGGAGTCCCTGCTGGGGAGCAGTACTTGCTTATACAAGCGGGCGCACCCAGGCAGGTGGGTGGAGTCGGTGCCCCCATGGTGCTGCCTGGTGTTCCCCAAGGTGAAGGGGTACGTCCCTGTAGTGAACAGACTAATGATTTAGTCCTTGGCACTGATGCCGAAATTTCTGTACTATTAGAGAAGCCGTGTCCCCCTGGCCGTGTGGAGGAAGACGATCTGGGAGTGTATATTTCCTCCTCGCCCTCAGAAGGTACTATGTCAGCAGAGGTGATGGTTGGCGAGGTACCTGAGGGCATACCGGTGCTTGTTAACAGTGGAGCAGAAGTCAGTCTGATGGATGTTCAGTTTGTCCAGACTCATGGTCAGAGTGGTGAGACGCCGGACAAACCCATAAGCGTCCAGGCCATTAACTCTGTCCCACTGAGCCAGGGGGGGTTAAACCAAGTCGTAGAAGGCATTGTGCTGTATAGTGAACATCATGATGAGTCCCAGTCATACTATGTCTTGGGAGGGAAATCCAGCACCTATCGTTGTGGGCACCCCTTGGTCTAAAAAACACAACCCGGTTTTAGATTGCGGACTAGGGAAGTAGTCAGCTGGGAGCAGTCGTGTGAGGGCTGCTGCCTAGGGGCTACTGTCTCTGCCGTCTCTCTACAATCGTCCCCTTCCTCTCCAGTGAGAGCAGCGGAGGTGCTGCAGGAGAGTAGGGGCAAGGCTCAACACTGGCCATTAGCCAACCCTGAGAGGCGCAGACCTCGTAGTAGGAGGGGTTGGAGGGTGGTGTTTCCCTTGGTGAATTGCAGGGGTGTGAGTGCGGTGACACAGGGGGAAGCCTCTGTTGTCAGTTCAAGAATGAGTTCACCGAATTTTGACAAACGAATGTGTGGCAATAAACGTTCAAGTCCGGACCTGTGTGTGAACGAGCATGTATGGGTGGCCACCAAAAACATCCAGTGGAAGTGTGTTGCGGGGGTCTGGAATTCTCAGGTGATCGGGCCGAATCTGGTGTCGGCTGCCCAGGGCCCAGAGACTTACCAGCTGGAGTTTCCCACATACTTGCCGATACACCTCTCTGTTGTGAGTTCATTTTCCCCTTCGTCACTGAGGTCTGGTGAACTCCTTATTCTGGTAAAGGAAGGTAATGAGCCTGATTATCAGGCACCTGAGCCTAATGATGATGACTGGCTGAGTGGAGTCACGGACTGGATATAAGGCTGCCGACGCCCTTCTGCCCTGCGGGTGATTTCTCTGTGGACTTCTAGGAGACCAGTCTGATTCCTGCTCCTCTAAAGCTAAGTTTTCTGCTTTGCCTGTTAGCATTTGTGTTTTGTTTTTGTTTGCCTTTGATTTTCTGGATTCTGCCATTCCCTGCTGGGGTGAGCTGAATCTCCTTTTGCCGGTTGCTCTGTCTTCAGAATATTCCTCAGTACTGACATAGCCTTTTTGAAGCCTAGCGTCTTCAGGGCCTTTTTCACTGTCAGTTTGTTGGCTCTTATTTTCATAGGGTTTTTCACGGATTGCAGACAGCAGCCTTCCTGTCCTTTCCTATCTAGTTAGCTTGGGCCCCGTCTTTGCTCAGTCTATCTTTCTGTTTGTGTTAGTGTTCTTTCTTCTTGCTTCACCGTCATTATATGTTGGGGGCTGCCTTTTGCTTTGGGGTCTGCTCTGGGGCAGTTTAGATTTCCCTTTCTGTCTTTAGGCTATATAGTCCTCCGGCTGTGATCGAGGGGTCTAGGGCATCGTAGGAACCCCCCACGGCTACTGCTAGTTGTGTTGATAGGTTCAGGGGTCTGCAATCCGATAGCTGCCAACTTCTCTGGTTTTCTGGACTTAGCTAGCATTTCTGTTTTTGCCTCCTACGGTGACTCAATCATAACACCTCTCATTCCCCAGATCGGCGCTTTGGAGATGGGTGGTGCCTCCGGAACATACATTGTCAATACCAGCGGTGCTTGTTTGTCATAAACCTGAAGTGCAGGTAGTTGCTGGGGTGAACTCTGGATCGGGGCATCCCCACTGTAGGTGGTTCCCTGATGAGGAGCGGTCTTGAGGGTCCAGAGGCCCCTCATTGAGGGAGGGTACTGTCTTGATCCAGGTTGGATGATGACAGATAAAAGCACATGTAACCTTTTTTTCCCTTAAGCTGTGTGCTTAAGTTTGGTTTTGCCCCGGTGGCCATTAGGGTCATTACACAGTGGTCTTTTGTTCTAGTTTGCCCCCAGTGGTGGTTAGCGTTATTACACGGGAATCACTAACAGGTGTGATTCCTCTGGCTTAATTATAAACGTGTGTCATGTGCTCTCACTCACTGTTGGTGATATTGCTCATTTCAACCATTCTTGGGGGAGGAAGGATCTAGAGAGAGTTCCTGACAGCTCAGTCAGAGCCCTGGTGTGGAATCAGCTAGAGAGAGTTCCTTGCAGCTCTGACAAAGCTTGGTGAAGCAGCAACTATTCTGGAGGAAAGCTGAATTCTAGTGGTGGACTCTGTTGCTGGGAGCAAGAGCAACAGAGCAAAGATAAGTGGTGTTACCCATTTTGTAACTTTACTTTTGTGTGTTTCAGTGCAGTGGTGGGATTAGTTTCTGCACCGTCCATTTCATTAGAAAGGGCTAGGTGCAGGGCGAGCTAGGGTTTTTAGGTTCCTGATCGGCGCCCGGTGTGGAACCGGCCTAGGGATCGTTAGGAGTGTAGAGACACTGACTCAGGGGAGTGCAGGAGGTCTCCACATCCTCGTTCCCTATCGCAGGACCCACCTTTGTAACGGTTTCCCCTTCCCCCGTGTCTTGTTGTTTTAGTTACCAGCCTGCGGGTCGTGTCACATAGGACAGTTACACGTGCTGTCTTGTTGTTTTAGTTACCGGTCTGTGGGTCGTGTCACACAGGACAGGTCCACGTGACAAAAGCCACCTCACTACTACCCTTAATATCCCATATCATCCCGTCAGCCAGAGTCACCAGACTACTACCTATAATATCCCACATCATCTTGTCAAAGCCACTGGACTACTACCCCTAATGTTGCACATCATCCCATCAGCCAAAGCCACCGGACTACTACCCCTAATATCCCACATCATCTTATCAGCCAGAGCCACCGGACTACTCCCCCTAATATCCCGCATCATCCCGTCAGCCAGAGCCACCGGACTACCTCCCCTAATATCCCGCATCATCCTGTCAGCCAGAGCCACTGGACTACTACCCCTAATATCCCACGTCATCCCATCAGCCTGGGGTCAGAACCAGAGCGCTGAGTGGAACGGTCCTAACTTCCATACCGGAGATCTCTTTAAGAAAGCCTGGGATCAGAACCAGAGAGCTGAGTGGATTTGCCCTGACTTCCATACCAATGTTCACTTTTATAGAAGCCTGGGGTGAGAATCAGAGCACTGAGGGATTTGCCCTAACTTCCACACAGGAGATTCCTTTAAGAGAGCCTGGGGTCAGTACAGAGTATTTGAAGGCAATTGTCCTGACTTCCATACCGGGGATCCCTTTAAGAGAGGCATGGGGTCAGTACCAAAGTGCAGAGTGGATTTGCCCTCACTTCCATACCGGGATCCCTTTAAGAGGGGCCTTGGGTCAGAACCAGAGCGCTGAGTGGATTTGCTCTATCTTCCATACCGGGGATCCCTTTAAAAAAGCCTGGGATCAGAACCAGAGCGCTGGACGGATTTGCCCTGACTTGCATACCAATGATCCCTTTAATAGAACCCTGGGGTCAGAATCAGAGCGCTGAGGGATTTGCCCTAATTTCTTTACAGGAGATCCCTTTAAGCGAGCCTGGGGTCAGTACCAGAGCATTTGAAGGCAAATGCCCTGACTTCCATACCGGGGATCCCTTTAAGAGAGGCATGGGGTCAGAACCAAAGCACTGGATGGATTTGCCCTGCCTTCCATACCGGAGATCCCTTTAAGAAGAGCCTGGGGTCAGTACCAAAACGCTGTGGATTTGCCCTAACTTGCATACCAATGATCCCTTTAAGAGATCCTGGGGTCAGAACCACAGAGCTGAGTGGAATGGTCCTAACTTCCATACTGGGGATCCCTTTAAGAGAGGCCTGGGGTCAAAACCAAAGCGCTGGATGGATTTGCCCTGACTTCCATACCGGAGATCCCATTAAGAGGGAAGATGTGCCTATGTGATGGGAGGATGTGTAATGTGTATATGGGCACGGGAGGGGGGGGGTTCATTTCTGTCATGTGCTCTGCTCCTTTCCAGGGGGCAGACAATGGCTGGGAGCTTATGTTCCCGGGGATGCTAGATTTCTCCCACCATGTCAGTGTCTGCTGAGGTGTTGTCAAGTGAGAAAACGTACTCATAGCAACCAATCACAGCTCAGCTTCTTTTAACGAGCTCTGGTGAAATGTGAGATGCTTAGTGATTGGTTGCAAGGAAAACTGTTGCTCATAACAACCAATCACAGCTCAGCTCCTTTTGAACGGCTCTGATGAAATGAAAGATGCTTTGTGATTGGTTGGTGATACACATACATACAGTACATACATTCACTTTTATATTTAGAGATTTCATGAATTCGTTATATTTCTGTTCCTATGATATCTGAGTAAAGTTTCTCCTTATGGAGAGCTCCAAGTCAGTGTAAGGAGTCTCTTTATGCTGACTTGACCTTGTCCATGAGGAAAAACTTTACCCCTTAGGCTAAGGTCACGTATGTTCTCCATTTGAGAAAAAAGGTCTGCTTATACTGATCATGTAATACGAGTACAGTCCAATTATTTTCATTGACCCATAGACTTGCATGGCTTACTGTGATCAGATTATCGGAAGCAAATCATGTATGAAAAAAAAAAAATCGGACATGTGCATGGCCTCATTGAATAACATTGGTCTACAAAACTATGATTGTCTGTACAGACCCCTTACAAACAGGCCTCAATGACCTCTCACCCACCCAAACCAGTTCTCTCCTGCTTTGCAATGATGAGGGTCAAACACTCCAAAACACGTGACTACAAATGGAGTTTCTGCTGTGGCTTCCTATTCTAAGTCATGTGGCAAGGCCTTTTAAAAGGTCGATATTGACTTTTAGGATTGCTACTAATAGTTGGCCTGTCCTCTTCCTCTCTAATGAGGCTATTTGCATGTGTTCATATGTGAAATCTTAGGTGTAGTATGCTATGAATCAACAGAAAGTAACAACATGAAAGCTACTCAAAAGTCACAAGCATATTCCCAATGTCCAGATAGAGAAACTTGTAGCATATAAGTGATCGCAGATAGTGCCTAGATCATCTCCATTGGCAGCAGTGCATTTATTACATTTTTGTCCAGTGTCATGTAGTTATTTTTATAAACTGATAACTCTTACATGAACAACAGTATCTCTAACTTTTGTAGAATTTTGTTATCTTTGTTTTACATAAAACACTCAGTTTTCCTAATGCGAGCAGCTAATTGACAGAATCACATTAATACCCCATTTTATGTTACTGCTGATATCTAGGACAGATAAATTTGTTCGTCATTTTGCAATTCTTGATTTTTTTTTTTGTGCAAGTGGGAGATTTTAAAAGTCACCTAGTGATTTTTACAGTGCAGCCATATGCTAGATAAAGATATTTAAGCTGTCAGGATAAACCGCTTCTGTTTTCATTTTGCATTTATTTCACTGCCAGACTCAAGGCATAAATTTTTCATCACCTGCAATGCTATGAATAAAAGATTAAAAAAAGAACTGAGAAGAGATTCTAACACATGCAGTGTATGCAGGACATTGTGCAGACACACTATGCATAACTAGAGGTTTAATTTTCATTTTTTTTCTTTACGTCAAGATTATTCTTATGTAGGTTAATGTATCACAAGGCAATTTCCAGACTGGGAAATCCTGACCCTTCTCTTTTCTCAGCCAATTATCTTCTATCTTACCAATAAATGTCCCTGCTACACAATGAAGCTAAATTGCATTATGGACGTTATTCTAGCAAAATGATGTATATGTGACCATGGGAGGGTAAAATAACGGCTTGTTAATTAAAAAAAAAGGGATGGATTTCTCTTAGGAAGACTGACAACTCCAAATACAATTTAGACTAATTAAAGTGTCCCACATGCAAGTGCTAAAGTAAGAAAAATTGTACGACTTACATCAACACAAGTTTTATTGTCCAAAATTGGTTAAGTGACAAGTGGATCTAAGTTCTTGTAAATGCAATAGGGAGCCTAAAGGAGGAGGCACATGAGGAGCCACTTGGTTCATCCCTAAGCATGCTTTATTTATTGAATTATAATGTAAATTAGGCCACAATACTTTCCAACAGAAGCCCCAATTTAAGTACCTATTAGTTAGATACGTGGCAGAAACAAAGTGTCTAATGATTCAGATGCCACCAAATATTGTCCAGAAGTGTTCGCAGGACTTTAAGCTAAAGCACTAAAAATAATGTATTGCATGTAACATGTACGTGGAATAATAATTTTATTTATATAGCGCTGACATATTCCTCAGCACTTTACATTTTAGAAAGAACTTGTACAGACAATAGACATTACTGCATAATAATAAACACATAGATCAAAACAGATACCAAGAGGAATGAGGGCCCTGCTCGCAAGCTTACAATCTATGAGGAAATAGGGGAGACACGAAAGGTGGATGGTAACAATTGCTTTCGTTGATCGGACCAGCCATAGTGTAAGAATCGGCTGTTCCTGTGATGCTGCATGAACCGGTTATCAGGCTAAGCATGTAACAATACAGATACAGAGGGTTATTAAACACATAAAGCATGTGAGAACATGATACAAAGAACCTGGTAATAGTAAAAATTTTGAATGGGCAACACATGGATAGTTAGGTTAATGCGTTGAGGTGGTAGGCCAGTCTGAACAAATGCATTTTTAGGGCACGCTTAAAACTGTGGGGATTGGGGATTAATCGTATTAACCAGGGTAGTGTATTCCAAAGAATTGGCGCAGCACCTGAAAAGTCTTGGAGATGGGAGTGGGAGGTTCTGATTGAGGATGAGAACCATCTCACTGCACAGACCATCCAGAGTAAATGTCAATCACACAAACCAACTGGTGGCATAAAACCACCATCTACTTGTTTGCTGACCAGTGGTTAATAATCTGTGTACATAGGCCGACTGTTCTTCAGATGAGGACTGAATGATTTACATAAGCTGCCATGGTTTTCAGCTGCGCGAGTCCGATTTACACAGGACGAAGTGCTTCTGAGTAGAGATGAGCGAATATTTCAATATTCGGTTCGGAATACGAGCGCTGAATTTACAATATTCGTTGAACATAGCCGAACGCCATTGGACAACTTCACCTCAGATCCCACAGTCCTGTGGTGTAATGCTAAGTGCAGAAAGTCAAACTGTTTGATCCATAACAAGCAGTTGTCATGACTAACGAGCAACAATGTCGATTTTCATTCTCCCTGGTGATACTTTAATATTGTTGGTCTACACTTTGCTATATTTGATGCTTAGATCATGACTACAACTGGGAGGATGTTACAATGCCACCCTAAGGGCAATTTTAGATGGCCATAATAGGGTAGCATGTTAATAGTTGTGTTATAGCTGGAGAACTTATATACTCCTGATATACTCCTAGTGAACCAAACTTCTTTCAATCCAAATCTCAATATTTTATATTGCAAGTTTGGCTCAGCGGTTCCAAATGTTATCTCCATTAAAGGGAACCTGTCACCAGGTTTGGCCGCTATAAGATGTGGCCACTGCCTTTCAGGGCTTATCTACAGCATTCTATAATGCTGTAGATAAGCCCCTGGTCCGACCTGAAAGATCAAAAAAGTTATATTATATTCACCTGGGGGTGTGGTGCAGTCCGATGGGTGTTGCAGGTCCAGGCCCGTCGCTTCCCACCTTCTTATGATCGTCGCCCTCCTTAATGCTTCATAGCTCCCCGGCGCGCAGGCGTACTTCTCTGCCCTGTCGAGGGCAGAGCAAAGTACTGCAGTGCGCATGTGCTGGGAAAGGTCAAAGAATATAGAATGCTGTAGATAAGCCCTGAAAGGCAGTGGCCACATCTTATAGCGGCCAAAAGAGGTGACAGGTGCACTTTAAATGCTGCTACAGGACAATTTGAAAAGACTGGAGCTTCTCAAAAGATCATCAATGAGAGGTATAGGAAAGATGTATATCTTTGTACCGTGTTAGCCAGTAGATAGAAAAATATTCAGAATTGAGAGTCCTCAGTGGTTGATACCTTTTAATGGCTAACTGAAAAGATGGTAACACATTGCAAGCTTTCGAGACTACTCAGGTCTCTTCATCAGGCTAGACTAATACAAAATCTGAAGAGTCACATATTTATGCACAATACAGCACAGAAAAAATGCAATAGATGAGACAAGTGACGTGAAGCAGAACTATCAATATGGGAGAGGGAGAAACATAAATATTGGACCAGTACATAGATAAGGAGTCCGGATGTTTTATAGTCCTCTGATTGGGGTCTCCTAATGTGTTGTGATGCCCCCACCAGGTCTTGAAAGCAAATTCCTTAATTGATGCAAAAAGACATAAATCCATGCGACACATTCATCATTCCAGCACTGAGAGTGTCAAAGGTCGTCATAAATTTATACTCCCAAACACGTCTCTCTCTCTGAGATGTGAAGTTACCTTTCAATACCAGTAATTTCATATCCATGTTGCTGTAATCAGGGATACAAAAATGTTTTGCCACAGGTAGATCCATTCTTTTTTCTCTTATTGTGTGACGATGAGCATTCATCCTTGTTCTAAGCTTTTGCCCTGTCTCCCCCACATACAGACCCCCAGTTGGACATTTAGTACAAATAATTAAGTACACCACATTAGATGTAATGCAGCTGAAAGTACCTGGGATCTTGTAGTCCTGATGTGAGTTGGGGATCTTTAGCTTGTCCATGGTCATTATAAATGGACAAGTTTTACATTTTTTCTGGTTGCAAGGAAAGGTTCCTGCAGCTGTTGGAGAGGACAAGGAGCTTCTGACAATGATGCTTCTTAAATTTGGGGGCTGCCTAAAAGATAGCAGTGGGGGGTCTGGAAAAATGGATTGTAATCAGGCATCTTTTTGTAGTAAAGGTTGTAATTTCCGTGCAGCTCCCCTTAGCACTTCCAGATTTGGGTTGTAGGTGACTACTAGAGGCACCCGGTTATTTTCTTCTTTAGCTTTGTAATGTAGCAGGTGATTCCTTGACATTCTGGTGGCTCTTGTAATTTGGTTTTCAATTGTTCTTGGATGGTAGCCCTGATTCAAAAAGGTCTTTTTGAGGCGACCAAGGTGTTTGTCTCTATCCATGGGGTTGGAACATATACGATTGTATCTGATGGCTTGGCTATAGATAATAGAGTTCTTTATGTGTTTTGGATGGAAACTGTCCCATTTAAGGTATGTTGGACGGTCGATTGGCTTTTGATACAGGGATGTCTCTATTTCATTGTTTTTTAGCTTAATGATGGTGTCCAAAAAGTTAATCTCAGTGCTGGAGTAGTTGAGTGTTAAATTGATGGTGGGATGAAATTGATTAAACTGTTTGTGGAACGTCTTTAGCTGTTGCTCAGACTCCGTCCAGATGATTAAAATATCAATGAGAGGTATAGAGGTATAGAATTCACAAGTGGTAAGCCATGAACTTATGTGACCCATGCATTGGGCACTGCGACACCCTGGAATTAGGGTCATGCTTCTGCCTGAATACCACAGGTTTCCTCTTGGGAACTGTCTGTATAGAATTTTCCACAGTGCACTTGTAGGACCGAAAATGTGAGGTGTCTGCAGTGCAGTTTCAAAAACATCCTCTGATACAAGGACAGGTTGCAATGCCATTTCCTTTGTGTGATTTAACAACTTAAACATTAATAATACATCATAACTGACTGCACTTGAAAACCCTTTACATAAACCATACTACATACAAAAACAATTATGTACCAATATATAAAATAACCATACCTTCTGAGAATGTATAACACAACACCTAGTGCATTCAATGGGAAGCAGGTTAACATTCTCCTTGAAGATCAAAGCAGCACACAAAGTAAGTTTGCAGAAAAAAAATACAACTTGATTTAATTCCTAATTAAAGCTCATTTTGTGTTTAAAGCCGAAGGATGCGCACAATCCCGTGAGACCTATGAGCTCACACTTAAGGAATTACTTAATTTAACTTCTATGAGTTCTCATTTTTTAACAGCATTTCATATTTCCATCCTTTTAGATTAACCCCTGAGAGGTACTTGGATAAGTATTCTTGTTATCACCCATATGCAGACGATATCAATGTAGCATTAATAAGATGGTATGGGATGCAACTAGTGTCTTCTTCCTGTGTCCTAAGATTTCTCAGCCCAGCACTGGTGTTAATTGACTGCATTCAAATAGGCAGTTGGCTCAAAATGCATGGAAATTATTCAACACTTCAGAATTAATCCAAGATAAATTTTATGCCCATTAACTCAAGCTATTAACTTTTCATTAACTATTTTAATTGAAACAGTACCAAATGTAGTCTTTAACATTTTTGATAATGGCTAAAAACTGACAACAGGATAACAGAGCAACTAGACAGGATAGACAAAGCTGATTACTTCCTGTAAAAATGAGTCTATAAACAATCAGCACTAAAACGTATAGAGAGAATTACATTCTTGAGCAAATCATCTCAAAATGTGCCATCTAACAATAGATTTTTTAGGTGCAAATATACAGTCATGTTAGAAAGTGTTGGCACCCTTGAAATTGGTCCAGAAAATCAAGTATTTACACCAGAAAATGATTGCAAATACACGTTATACACATTTCCTTTGTGTCTATTGGAACAACACAAAAAAAGAGAAAAAAAAGCAAATTGGACAAAATTTCACACTAAACACCAAAAGTGGGCTGGACAAAATTGTTGGCCCCTTTCCAAAATTGTGAGTAAACAACTTTGTTTCAAGCATGTGATGCTCATAGAAACTCACCTGTGGCAAGTAACAAGTGTGGGCAATATGAAAATCACACCTGAACTCAGATGAAAAGGGGAGAAGCTGACCCAGTCTTTGCATTGTGTGTCTGTCTGTGCGCCACTGTATGTCCACCTTTTGATGACCCAACAGACTGATGCTTTGTCATCAGTTTTGCTGTGTACACTGAGACAGAGTCAACAGAGCATAGAAGTTTACATACAACCATACTTTACTGTGGTAAATAAGGATAGATAGCAACACTACACACAAAGATAAGGCTATATAAAAGTCTCCGATTTCGCTTCCTGGTTTTTGGGATGAGGGGGTCTGTACTCAATAACTATCTATAGACTGTAATAGTTTATTACATTTTCTTTTGATTAATTCCCATCCATTGCAGGTTGCTATTGAAAGAGTAATCTGGCGCTGCTCACTTCTGCATTAGGAAGTGAGATTCGTTGGTGATGTCACATCCACAGACTCCTACAGATTTCCGATAAGTGTACACGTCTGGCAGTTATTGTGCATTTCCTAAAGAATTGGAGAAGTGCATGATATCTGAAGATCATGCATGTGTCCAAACAGGTATCGGTAGATGTAAGATCACCAGTATTTCTCACCTACCCATGGAAAAGTGAGGATCACCAGACTAGGCCTCTAAGCACATTCAGTACAGACAATAAAGGGAGGATGAGCTCCAATATGGATATCCCAGCTAAGTTTTTAAAAAATAAAACATAAATGGCAATAAAAAAATACGAGGAATATTCATTACAGGAGATATCCGGGAGTATTTGATTTTTTTTTATCTATGGGTGTAACAACTAACAGGAAGGTATTTGCTAACAACCTGCCTGTTATACACCATCCCAACTCAGAGCGGTCACAGACTACTTCTGCTGCTTCCTGTCAACAGAGTAGCTCCTCCTCTTTCAGGCTGCTCTGTCGAAGGGGTGTGACTGCCGATGTCATGCTGATTAACAGCTGGCTCCCTGCAGTTAGGCAGTGGGGAGCCAGCTGTCAATCAGCATGATGTTGGCAGATAAGTCCCATCATCAGACCAGAAAGGAAGAGAAGCTGCTTCTCTGTCAACATGATGTCAGCAGAAGACCCGCCAGGAGCAGCCTGTGACCACTCTGTGCTGGCAGAGATATGTAGTTAGACCTGCCTATTAGTTCAGCGCCTATATTTTATGTCAGTTTGAAGTTACAAAGTCCCAAATTTTATACAAAACATAAAAGTGGAAAAAATGGATAACTTCTTTGCAATTTTACACCAGCTTTGTTAGTTTTTTGAAAACTGGGGAGAGCTTAGTGGAAAAATAGTGTTGGCATACAGCCCAGATTATTTTTCCGTCAGATATGTAATGATTTGCAATTTCGGTACAACCCTTTTAACTGTCAAAACAATACAAAAGGTCTCTTCTCTATTTCAGCATTGGCTGTTACAGAAAAGGGGGCTGGCTCAGAAAAAGAAATGAGTCAGTCAACCAGCCGTCTGCAAGTATATTAATTTGTAAATTTTTAACTTCTTTAACATTTTTCAAAGTGCATTCAAATCACAAACACTAGCACAGAATAAAAGAAGACTATTTGATAAAGTGCAGTTGAACAAAATATCATTGCAACACTAAACTTTCCTAGACCACTGTAACTGATTTAATGATCTTTAAATATTTGACTCTAATATGGAAAACCAAGTAAGTATACAGTAACAAAGAATGATATATACATACCCTTAGTGGATACCTTTTTATATATTATTCTACACACTCCTCACTTAGCATTATTGACATTGTAATTTGCCTTCTTTGGGATCTGCATCACGCACAAATTCTGGAAAAGAACTTCTTGAATAAAACTTTTCTTGTTTATAGAGATGTTCTTCGGCAGACAAATTGGAATAGTAACTTTGCTGTTTAGTAAAAGGGTCTCTTTCGACCCTTAAGGGTATTTGAGGATTGCATCAGTGGTTCTTTGATTAGTTTAAGATGCTTGCAACTGTATTGGAAGAATGGGAATGAGCAAAACTATGAAAACGAATATAACAAAGTAATAATAGGCAGAAATCAGGTGCTGAGAAGCTGCCTCTCCATATGTCATCCTGACAGCCCACTCATAACAATGAGAAATCCTCTAGTTATGCCAGAGGGTATATTTAACACTCACGGGGTTAAGGCAACTAGCGGTAGAGACGGCTCCTGGAGGATGCTGAAAAATAATCTAAAACTGGGAACCATATGAATAAAATATGATATTAAAACTAACTTCTCTTGCTATCATTTCTAAACTAGCCCTTGTTTTTTCTTCGGTAACCCCTTGCTTTATTGTAATGGCCTAAAGTGTCTGATGAAGGCATCAGTTCAGAGCGGAATAATATTTGAAGGTTACATGTATACTTGAATGCCAAAAACTCAAAGATGTTCTTTCTTTCATAATCCACTATAATATGGTTACAAGTGCATTGAAATTCATCTTGTTAGAATGGTAGTAATATATCCCACCAGGACTTCTGTTCCTAGTAGCAATTTAAAATAATTATTGTGAGACTTTATGCTAGACATCAGGTTTGTAACAGAATTACAATGAGGGAAGTGTATTAGAGACAAAACATTGCTGCAAGAAAACTTCATAATGGTGCAATTTGAAACCAAGCCTCAATTTTACAGTAATAGATTCTCTTTATGGTGGCACAAAGGAGTAAATGCACTTAGCAAATTTAAATCTATTACTTGCCACACTTTGCGGATTGTGGTGCAAAAAAGAAGAAAGACTAGTGAAAGGAAAGAATGAAGTGGCATTACCTCTCAACATTTTCCTTATATAAGCAGGTCCTTCAGTAAAGAGCAGCTCATTATAGGCAAGAAATACAGTGCCCATTACCGCAGGAGATGCTACAGGTGAAACAAATATGTATGCGCAAATTACATATTCTAATTAGAAGTGTGTGAAACCACGGCGCAGCCACACATTCTTTACCCACAAGGAAGGTTGCTGATATCCGAAAATAGGACATCTTTCTTCAATCTATGGATGTCTGCAGGCAAGTCCAGATTTATAGGAAAACATATTAATGCCAAAGGATGTATATATACACACACACATATTCTACATATCCATATATACACTCACTGGCCACTTTATTAGGTACACCATGCTAGTAAGGGGTTGGACCCCCTTTTGCCTTCAGAACTGCCTCAATTCTTCGTGGCAGAGATTCAACAAGGTGCTGGAAGCATTCCTCAGAGATTTTGGACCATATTGACATGATGGCATCACACAGTTGGCGCAGATTTGTCGGCTGCACATTCCTGATGCGAATCTCCCGTTCCACCACATCCCAAAGATGCTCTATTGGATTGAGATCTGGTGACTGAGGAGGCCATTTGAGTACAGTAAACTCATTGTCATGTTCAAGAAACCAATCTGAGATGATTCGAGCTTTATGACATGGCGCATTATCCTGCTGAAAGTAGCCATCAGATGTTGGGTACATTGTGGTCATAAAGGGATGGACATGGTCAGCAACAATACTCAGGTAGGCTGTGGCGTTGCAACGATGCTCAATTGGTACCAAGGGGCCCAAAGAGTGCCCAGAAAAAATTCCCCACACCATGACACCACCACCACCAGCCTGAACCGTTGATACAAGGCAGGATGGATCCATGCTTTCATGTTGTTTACGCCAAATTCTGACCCTACCATCCGAATGTCGCAGCAGAAATCGAGACTCATCAGACCAGGCAACGTTTTTCCAATCTTCTACTGTCCAATTTCGATGAGCTTGTGCAAATTGTAGCCTCAGTTTCCTGTTCTTAGCTGAGAGGAGTGGTACCCAGTGTGGTCTTCTGCTGCTGTAGCCCATCTGCCTCAAAGTTCGACGCACTGTGCGTTCAGAGATGCTCTTCTGCCTACCTTGGTTGTAACGGGTGGCAATTTGAGTCACTGTTGCCTTTCTATCAGCTCGAACCAGTCTGCCCATTCTCCTCTGACCTCTGGCATCAACATGGCATTTCCGGCCACAGAACTGCCGCTCACTGGATTTTTTTTCTTTTTCGGACCATTCTCTGTAAACCCTAGAGATGGTTGTGCGTGAAAATCCCAGTAGATCAGCAGTTTCTGAAATTCTCAGACCAGCCCTTCTGGCACCAACAATCATGCCACGTTCAAAGGCACTCAAATCACCTTTCTTCCCCATACTGATGCTCGGTTTGAACTGCAGGAGATTGTCTTGACCATGTCTACATGCCTAAATGCACTGAGTTGCCGCCATGTGATTGGCTGATTAGAAATTAAGTCTTAACACACAGTTGGACAGGTGTACCTAATAAAGTGGCCAGTGAGTGTATATCAGTGTATAGATATATAGATAGATAGATAGATGTATATCTATAGATGAATATTTTTTGTTCCAGAAAATGAAGTATTTCTCCCAGAAAATTATTGCAATTACACATGTTTTGTTATACACGTTTATTTCCTTTGTGTGTATTGGAACAATACAAAAAACAAAAAACAGAAAAAAGCCAAAAGGGGAATTTCTCACAAAACTCCTAAAATCGTCTGGAGCGAATTGTTGGCACCCTCACCTTAATATTTAGTTACACACTCTTTGAAATAAACAACTGCAATTAATTGTTTCCTATATCCATCAACAAGCATCTTTCACCTGAACTAAGATCTCATCTAAGATCTCTTCACAGGTGTTCAATGGGATTTAGATCTGGACTCATTGCTAGACACTTCAGAACTTTCCAGCAATTTGTTTTCATCCATTTCCAAGTGATTGTTGAAGTAACTTTGGGGTCATTGTCCTGCTGGAAGACCCATGACCTAGGACACAAACCCAGCTTTCTGATACTGGTCACTACATTGTGACCAAAAATCCTTTGGTCATCTTCAGATTTCATGATACCATGCACACAGTCAAGGCACCCATAACAAGAGGCAGCAAAACAACTCTAAAATATCTTTGAACTTCCACCATATTTGACTGTAGGTACTGTGTTCTTTTCTTTGCAAGCTTCATTCAATTTTCAGTAAACTGTAGAATGATGTGCTTTAGCAAAAATCTCTATCTTGGTCTCATCTGTCCACAGTACGCTTTCACATTAACAAGGATTTCGGCTTACTCATGTACATTTTAGAAAACTGCAGTCTAGCTTTTTTATGTATCTGTATCAGCAGTGGAGTCTTCCTGGGTCTCCTGCCATAGCATTTCATTTAATAAAAATGTTGGCAGATAGTTTGCGCTGACACTGACACTGATGCATCCTGAGCCTGCAGGACAGCTTGTATTTCTTTCAAACTTGATTAGGCCTGCTTATCCACCATCAGGGCTATCCTGTGTTGCAACTTTTCATCCATTTTTCTCTGTCGTCAACATCTAGGGTAATTTGCTACAGAGCCATGGGTTGTAAATTTCATGATTCTGCTGTACACTGTTGAAAAAGGAACATCAAGCTCTCTGGAGATGGACTTGGAACCATGATATAGTTGATATTTTGCAACAATTTTGGTTCTCAAGTCCTCAGACAGTTATCTTCTTCATTTTCTGTTCTCCATGCTTAGTGTGGCATATACAGACACACAATGCAAAGATTGAGTCAACTTCTCCCCTTTTTATCGGGTTTCATGTGTTATTTTCTTATTTCCCACATTTCTTACTATCACAGATAAGTTTGAACGAGCATCACATGCTTGGAACAAAGTTGTAAATTTTGGAAAGGTGCCAACAATTTTGTCCGGCCCATTCTTGGGGTTTTGTTCTCAGTTTTTAAAATTCTTCCAATACAAGCAAAGGAAATATAATGTACATATGTATAACAAAATATTTGTAATTGCAATAATTTTCTGGGACAATATTTCATTTTCTGGAAAAATTTAAATGGTGCCAATACTTACATACACTCATAAAACGGTGCAAAATTGTTATGCTGGTTTGAAAAACTTTAATATTTGGTGTGCCCAGCATTTGCTTCGAAAACAGCATCAGTTTTTTCTAGCTACGTTTGCACAAGGTCAGCGGTTTTGTAGGATTATAGCCAGCTATATGAGTAATTAATTATTATACCAAACAGGTGAAAATGATCAAAATTTTCAAATGCAGGTTGAAATGCATTAATTAACTGAAACAGATACAGCTTTGTCGGGGGCTGTTCAAGATAGTTTCATGTCACAGGACACAAGGTAGTTATACTACATCAGTAAGGTGTCTTCCAGAAAAAAATTTCAAAACAAACTGGAGTTTCAATATGTACTGTTCAAGGTCTTTTGAAAAGACATCAAGAAATGGGCAACGTAAAGGACCACAGATGCAGTGTCTGGACACAGAAACTCTGTGCAGTAGAGGAAAGATACATCAGGCATGTTTATCTTCAAAATCGGAGGGTATCCAGCAATGCCATACACAGAACCAGCAAAAACCAGTGGGACCAAGCTACATGCAACTACTGTGTGGAAAGTTCTTGCTAGAAGAGTTCATGGAAGAATGATGGCTATTAAGCTACACCTTTTACATGGAAACAAAATAAAACATAGGAACTGGAGAGCAGAAAAATATTAAAAAACCTGGCTTGGCAGAGTATTAGTTTGGAAAAAGATTCTTGCTACACTGATGCTTTAAGAGGACAGGAGTTCAATCATACGCACATTAATGGCAGCACTAGAGGCCCCATAAGGGTAGCAGCAGGGAGGAAGTAATTAAAAAGGCTTAAAAGTGTTGTCCACTACTAGGACAACCCGCTCTTGAGTAAAATGTTCATCACCCATAAAATAATAAAGCCTATACTAACCTCATGTGCCGGTGCCGTTTCTGCGGTGTCAGCACTCGCTCTCCCCGGGGCTCTCGTGCAGTGTTGTGACACGTGACGCCGATACCCAATTAGGGCTGGCGTCACTGTCCCTGCCTTCAGATAAATCAATCACGAAGAGGAAGTCTACGCTGCAGCTGATCCCGAACTTCCTCTTCATTTTCGATTTGTCCAAAGGAGGGGACAGTGATGCCAGCGCACAAGAACCCCAGGGAGGGCTACTGCTGACACCGCGGGAACAGCGCTGGACCGGGAAGTGAGTATAGGTTTTACTATTTTAGAGGGGGCCCAGCAAGAGGTATGACAAGAAGTTGTTAAAGTAGTGGACAACATTAAGATTTAAAAATGAATCCACCACCCCCTGAAACAATACAAGGTCAGTAGTGTAATGCCCTTATAGCTAGATATGACACAGTAATTCACAGTTAACACTTTAGTCTAAAAAAACACTCCTATTAAGTTTTGTGTTCATTAAATGTGTGTACACATGAAGATAATGTAGTCTGAGTGTATTAATATAGTCACCTACTTCTGCTCTATCCGGGATTCAGCACCTCAAAGCTCCTCTTCTCAGTGACGTCACTCCACTTCAGACTCTCCAGCTCTATGTGTGAGCCAGAAGTCTCTCTGTAAGCCTATGGGGTCTCTTTGAGATGCTCCATAATCTTACAGTGCCAGCAAAAAAAAAACCTCAACAAAACCACAAATCTTAACATTCAAGTGTTTTATTGTGGATGTTTTGATACAATTAGTACTTAGTCATTAATTAGTATTAATTATTGTTTAGATTTTACTAATCCAGTTTTGCTATTAGACAGTTTTTGATAACATTTCCCATTGTGTGCACTTTTAAGAAGTTAAATCATGACGCAGATTTTACATGTAAAGTTTTTTTGCCACACAAGTGTGAAGATTTTTTTCCGGCACTGTACACTGTAAAAGCAACTTCTGGGTCACGGAAAGTGCAGTGTGACCCAGAGAGTGTGCAGAGCGGTAACATCCGTCAGGAGAAAAGAAGAACGGCACTGGACACCAGAGAAAGCAGCGGTTGGTGAGTATAGTAACAAAGTTACACTACATTACATGCCCATACACTCACATTTATTGAATAAAAAATAAACTTGGGAGTGCGTCTAATTACTCCACAATGCTACTGCATGGGAGTTGCGCATAATGATGTAATTACTAGACATAGCAGGGAAATGCACCCCTAGGTCAAGAAATGTCTCATGAAGGGTGTCACTCGATAATGGCTTAAGTTTCGGAGGCATTGTGTCCTTAGAGACCTTAGAGATAATGTACACTAGGATGCAGGTGAAACAACTGTCTTAGGTCATCGTGGCAGACCACCTAATGCTTCATGTTGCATCTCAGAATGCATATAGGGACTTTTCATTAGTAGAGGACAGACTGACAAGTGACGCAGACAGCCATAGGAGGGGGCTATATCAAGTTCATTAAGTCTAACAAGGAGGTGAGTAAGCACTCAACAATTTGGTGGGCCACTCTGGGTTTAGTTAGGACCACAGAGGAACAAGAAAGCACTTCCAGCTGAACTGTAGCATGTTAGGTCTACCTCAGTTGGAGGAGACCAGGCCTGTGTAATAGATAATAAAGCTGCTGGAAGAGTGAGGGTTTATGCTGCAGAGGGAAGAATTGAGGCTTAGTCTTGACAGTAAAAATCTCTTTTAACCAAACCTGGCAAGGAGATGACCACCAGTGAAGGGGCTAGGAGTAGCCACACCAGAGTAGCCTGGAAGCTGATACCTGAGGGAAAAGAAAAGTGACACCAGAGACAGACAGGGGACTGATGCCTGTATGAGAGGTATTGTTATACGATTAACTGTTAAAGGTAGGCCGCAAGTGTGTGCAAAGTGCAGACAAGCTACGGGCAGATATTTATGCCATGGAGTGGTTACTACTTAATGAACTGTGATTAGCGCTAAGAGAATGCGACACGACACGCAAGGAGAATGAGACACGATGACCCTTGAGATCCTTTCCAACTGTAACATTCTATGATTCTATGAATGCGATTGCTGCACTGTTGAGGAAATGACAGACTTGTGGAGTGACAGAGGTGCTGCTGAGGAAAGACTAACCACTGTTACAAGTATAAACCAACTTTGTTGCCTCATCTAAGATTGTTAAACTCATCAAGCTCATTGTCTCCTCATGAGCAAAGTTCTTTAATTAACAACAACTCTTTATACAGACATCTTCCCACCACCCCTAAGTGGAGGAACCACTGCACCACCAAGGATACCTATGCCCTAAGTATTATTATTATTTTTTATTCATATAGCACCATTGATTCCATGGTGCTGTACATAAGAAATTTAAAGGGTACCATCGTATATTGCTTTTTCAAGGGGTACTGTCCACATACAGAAAACCAACCCCTTTACAAGAGGAGTGAGAAAAATAGAGCTGGCAAGAGACTGAAGGAGAGAGGGCTTACTTTGGTGGCAGAGGAACATGACCGGAACTAATAATCAGTTGCATAATTTTTGCAACAAATTTCCAGCATGTGAATGTGTCTTAAGGCTGCGTTCACACGTCGTGGTTTTTTCGTGTTTTCGCTGCGTTTTTAACGTGCGATTTTGCTGCAAAAACACAAAAAAACAGCGTCCCATGCAATTCTATGGGATTCTGCAATGCTCTGCTAATTCTGCGGATTTTTCCACGGCGGAATTCTATCGTGGAAAAATCTGCAGCGTGCTCATTATTTTGCGGAATCGCAGCAATTCCGCCCACATACGAATGCATTGTTCTGCTTACTTTCCGCATGTGGCTGTGCCCACCATGTGAAAAGTAAGCAGAACATTTAAGGATGGTACCCACGGTCCGGAGGAGAGGAGACTGTCCTCCGGGCTCTGGGTACCATATCCCTGCAAAAAATAGAATTAAAATTAAAAAATCGGGTTATATTCACCTTCCAATGTCCCGCGCAGCGTCCCCAGGCTTCAGCGATACACGTGGCAGGTCCCGTTCCCAGTAATGCATAGCGATAATGACCTTTGCTGACGTCGCTATCTCGCGATACTGTAGCGGTCTCGCGAGACCGCAACATCATCAAAGGTCATTGGCGCAACGTATCACTGGGAACGTGACCTGCCAGAGCATCGCGGAGGCCTGGGGACACAGTGAGGGACATCGGAAGGTGAATATAACCTGATTTTTTATTTTTTTTATTATTTTTAACATTAGATCTTTTTACTACTGATGCTGCATTGGCAGCCTCTATAGTAAAAAGTTGGTCACACTCGTCAAACACTATGTTTGACGAGTGTGACAAACCTGTCAATCAGTTCTCCAAGCGATGCTACAGATCGCTTGCAAAACGCTAGCATTCTGCAAGCTAATTACACTTGCAAATCACTAGTTTTTCTGCGGGAAAATCGCGGGAATTTAAAATGCGATTTTTCCTCGGAATGGAAATCCGGAATTCCCGCGGTAACTTCCGCGGGAGTTCCGCTACGTGTGAACTTAGCTTTATACATCAAGCATGGGGAACCTGCAAGGTGGAGTAAAGGACATTTTATGATTTAAAAATAATAGTGAGGCAGTCATTTGACAAATGTCACCTGTACCAGTTTTTTTGCTTGACCAAACAAAGTAAATAAAAATAATCTGCAATGTATCTGATTGATTCTACATTGCACTGTCCATACACAATCACCATGCTTCCGTTAAATCGGTAGAGCTCTCTTGTTAATAGCCAATTCATGCACCACTATTTCAGATAATACATAGAGGACAAAAAGTAAACACGTTTTTGACAGTCAATGGATGTCTATCAGAAATTGCAAATGATTTTTATAGCAAAAAAGTTCATGTAGTCATCAGCCAAGATTGTTAAAATTGCAGATTTGAAGGGGGTATCTGGACTTAGCGCTTGTTAAACCACGCAGAAATTTAAACTTATCCAGAGAGAAATCAATTTCTATTGGGCCTGGTCTCACATAGTATTTCACCCAGACATTCAATTTTAAATGATACTACATTGGAATACACACGTGGTCAAAATTGTTGGTACCCCTCGTTTAATGACAGAAAAACCCACAATGGTCACAGAAATAACTTGAATCTGACAAAAGTAATAATAAATAAAAAAATCTATGAAAATGAACAAATGAAAGTCATCCATGCTTCCAAAGAATTAAAAAAATAAAACTCATGAAATAGGCCTGGACAGAAATGATGATACCCTTAACTTAATATTTTGTTGCACAACCTTTTTAGGCAATCACAACAATCCAATGCTTCCTGTAACTATCAATGAGACTTCTGCACCTCTCCACAGGTATTTTGGCCCACTCCTCAAGAGCAAACTGCTCCAGTTGTCTCGTGTTTGAAGGTTGCCTTTTCCAGACGGCATGTTTCAACTCTTTCCAAAGATGTTCAATAGGATTTAGGTCAGGGCTCATAGAAGGTCATTTCAGAATAGTCCAATGTTTTTCTCTTAGCTATTCTTGGTTGTTTTTATCTGTGTGTTTTGGGTCATTATCCTGTTGCAAGACTCATAAACTGCACGGAGACCAAGCTTTCTGACCCTAGGCAGCAGATTTCTTTTTAGAATCACTTGATAGTCTTGAGATTTCATTGTACCCTGCACAGATTCTAGACACCCTGTGTCAGATGCAGCAGAGCAGCCCCAGAACATAACAGAGCCTCCTCCATGTTTCTCAGTAGGGACAGTGTTCTTTTCTTGATATGCTTCATTTTTCCATCTGTGAACATAGAGCTGATGTGTATTGCCAAAAAGTTCCATTTTTGTCTCATCCGTCCATAGGAAATTCTCCCAGACGCTTTGTGGCTTGTCAACATGTAGTTTGGCAAATTCCAGTCTGGCTTTTTTAAGATTTTTTTTCAACAATATTGTCCTCCTTGGTGGTCTCATATCAAGTCAACTTTTGCTCATACAACGACGGATGGTGTGATCTGACACTGATGTTCCTTGAGCTTGAAGTTCACCTTTAATCTGTTTAGAAGTTTTTCTGGGCTCTTTTGTTACCATTCGTATTTACCGTCTCTTTGATTTGTCAACAATTTTCCTCCTGCGGCCACGTCCAGGGAGGTTGTCTACAGTCCCATGGAGCTTAAATTTCTGAATAATATGTGCAACTCTAGTCACAGGAACATCAAGCTGCTTGGAGATTGTCTTATAACTTTTACCTTTAACAAGTTTGTCTATAATTTTCTTTCTAATCTTCTGAGACAACTCTTTCCTTTGCTTCTTCTGGTCCATGTAGAGTGTGATGCAAACCATGTCACCAAACAGCACAGTGGGTATCTGTAGCCCTCTGTACAGGCCCACTCACTGATGACAAGATTGTAGACACCTGGGATGCTAATTAGTGGACACACCTTGATTTAACATGTCCCTATCGTCACATTATTTTCAGGGGTACCATCATTTCTGTCCAGGTCTATTTCATTAAGTTTTTTTTTTTTTTTATTCTGTGGAAGAATGGTTGAATTTAATTTCTGACTTTCATTTGATCATTTTAATAGATTTTTGATTTACTATTACTTTTGTCAGATTCAAGTTATTTCTGTCACCATTGTAGGTTTTCTGTCAATTAACGAGGGGTACCAACAATTTTGACCACGTGTATACATGCGGTCAATAGGGTGATATGATATCCCCCAGAACTGGTGGAAGAAAATAAAAGGTGACTGAGTTCTGTATGTACTTGCAGAAAACCTGTCGGTAAAAACCACATACATGGGCATGCATTTCTCTGAGACATAAATTAACCAACATCTTTATATCTTCCATCTGTTGCTGCCTTCCCGAGCAATTAACTTTTTCCCCACCTAGCACCAGCCTCTTTAGCTTGATTTATGGCTATTTAGCCAGGCGCTAAGCAAGAAAAACAGACACCAAGCTATCAATCAAGCTAAATAGGCTATCACTAGGTGAGAAAATAACCTTTGGACGCAAAGGCTAGTTAAACAAGTTGTCCACTACTTGGACAATTTTTTGTCATTCCCCATGCTTGACCCTGTTACAATAAAAAAGCTTATACTAATCTCCTATGCCGGCACCTTTCCAGCAGTGTTAAAGTAGAACCTAAGAGCAAAAGAATAACAATTATGTCAAATAAAATTATGCTAACGTGATAAAATTGTGTGATACACAACCATGAATACACATGAAACAGGTGGTGCAGATCCACGGAAGGATCTTCCAACCAGGAAAGCGGGGAAAAAAAGGAGCAAAATGTGGTTTATCCGCGCTGCTGGTAGGCAATGAAGATCCAGATGGAAGTAAAATAATAAAGGATTTTTATTCCAGGTTTTTCAGTCAACACGTTTCAAAGTCATTCCCGACTTCTTCCTCAGGACACAAATTGCATAGAACATGTAAGTCTGCATCCACTACCAAGATACAGATTTTTTTTCTCTTTGTTAGGAGGTTCAGCTATTTTGACTCATGTAGCAGGAATGTGATTTGTACTATAAGGGACCATTACATATGTTGTAGAACATAGAATTATTAGGATCCTGGTTTAAGGCAGATGTTTACTGTATTCAGTAAAGATGTATTCAGTAAATTTTTGTTAAGTGGCTGATACATAGTAAAATTCTGAATACTGTACGAGTATATCTTTTGGAAATTGAAGGCCAAATAAGTGAATCTGTGCTTCATTATCCATGTCGCCTAGACTTTTAGACATTTGTTCTGAAATGCATACTTTCATTTCTCTTGTCATTTGTTATTGTCATTTCCTCCTGATTGTCTCCTTGCTTTCACCTTTTACACAACCAATATGTAACAGGCGCACTTTTTCTTTTTTTAATTCTACTTTCAAGTGTATTTGCTTGAAAAACTCTCTCTACCAATACCAAAATGGATACTGAATGGTAAATTGCCATCAAAGTATTCTAAATTTATACTTGGCAAGAGTAACCCAAAGAAGGACAACTTGTGAACCAACAACAGGGTCATGGATACCAATGTCTCTCCATGCTTGCAGAGAGCAAAATTTGTACATATGCTATAGAAGAGGTACTGTAACACAGAAAACTAAAAACGTAATGCCCACTATGATAGAAAGGTGTGAGAATACAGTGCGTCGCAGTTTGCCACATGTTTGGCTGCGTAGTTACAGAGAAATCAGAATGTATATGTTGATTCCTGTGCTTTGCCTAAAATGTCTACAATGGACATGTGAGCATCAGATCTGAAAATATGAAGTAATGAAAGAAGGTGGTGTGGTCTTATAATTCACATTTTCTTTTACATCTTATGGCACCATACTCCACTAGAGGAGAGAAGCATACTGGAGCAGGGATGGGCAATTCATTTTCATAAGGGGCCACACAAGAGTCAATTTTCAAGGACTGAACCAATTGCCTGTACTTAATTCTGCTCAATATAAAATGTATTGCGTAATATTGAACAGAATTAGGTATGCCACTGCTATTAAGTGATAATGTTTATTGAAACCACTGCTTTCTATGCAATTTATAAAAAGTAGTAAATTATACTAATATTATTATTCAGCCTTAAAAAATACCTATGGGGCAGGCCTTTTTATTTAATAAAACAATGGGGAGCCCCATGTCCTGGCACTTGCTGTACATTTGTGGGTGCTCTAAAGCCTCCTTCACAGAAATTGAAGTTTTTGATAATTTGATAAATGGTTAATTTAAGGGCAATGTTACAAGCAGCAATGCCCTTGCCTGTAAAGCCCTTTTGATATAAAGCAATGACAACTGCACGCATTTCCTTGGAGGTAACCATATTTAATAGAAGAAGACAAAGATTTCAAACATCAGCTCCCTTTTCAAGCAACCAGTCTGCACTTATATTTCAATCAGCACGAAATAGAAATATCAGCTGCCTTATCTTCATTAACATTTTCTCCTGAACTAGCAAGATGACCACTGAAATTATGTAAGTAATTTTGTATCAGGGCTGAAGTAGTAATGGGGTTTTTATAATTAAGTTAATTTTCATGGCAAGGAATGACTTTGCAGTTTTTCTTGCAATTCATCTGCTCACTTTTCATAATAACCTAGAGTAAATGCAAATGACCACTATAAATTGTCAGAGTGGTGTCAAATTTGTTGTTAATGCCAACTTTTCTGGTGATTTAGGATATTGAAACGGTCAATGGTAACTTTCTTGGCAGTCATTGGAAGTGGAGGAGATAAGGGACCTCAAAACAAAGTTTGGGCTATTATCCATCAGTGTGTAACTAGAACTGCTTCCAAGGAGTAACAACTTCTGGTTAGCTGAGTCACATTTTTTTTAAGTCAAAAGTGGACAGTTTATGCTTTCATTTTATTTGTGTGGTTTCCTTATGCAATTCCATTTTTTTCTTTATTATACCATACAGTTCCAGAGATATCGGCCTTTTTATTCTGTACTAACTTCTATGGGGGCAGGGATCACAGGTTTCTCTAGGGGCATGTCTTAAAGGATGTATTATTATCCTGAGAGCCACATCCTCTTAGAAAAGACCATAAAAAATAGCACTAACTAAAATATCTCTTGGCGCGTATGGTGGACTTTAAAATAATACATAAATAAAATACTTGTGGCGGGGGGGATTAAATAAAAACAAACACTGGCCATTTTTGACCTGTTGACAGATCCTCTTTAACTGGTTATATGTTTATACTACACCAAAGAAAAAAGCTTTACATACAGCCACATATCAGTTAGAAACAATAGATTTTATTAAACAACTTTATAAAAAAGTTTTTAAAAGGTAAGGCAAAATACCACAGACACAGAAGAATTCTGGGTGGTGTGATGCAGTGACCCCCTGTTACAGCTAGGGGGGGCTGTATGTGCTCCTCAGGATACACAGGGATAGTGAGACAATGACCGGCGTCATTGTGAATGGCAGGTATGTGTCGCAGAGGAGATCCTCTGCGCTGTAAGCCAGTAATGTTACTCTGGGACCTTAGGGTACCGTTACTCCTAGCGATGCACCAGCGATCCCGACTAGCGATATGACGGTCAGGATCGCTGGTGCATCGCTAGGTGGTCGCTAGTGAGCTGCCAAACAGGCAGATCTCACCAGCGACATCGCAGGGGATGGGGATCGCTACTTACCTGTCAGACGCGGCGATCATGCGTCCTCCCGCCCGGCTCCACGCGTCGCTCGTCTCCACAGCAGGAAGCGCCGCAGGAAGCTGACGACGAGGAATGATCCAGCAGCTTCTCATGTGATCAGCGATAACCAGCGGGGGAGCCGGTCGGAGGTAAGTATCACATGCAGCGATATCGCTAGCAATATCGCTGTAACGTAACAAAATCGGTGACTTTACAGCGATATTGCTAGCGATATCGCAGTGTGTAACGGGGGCTTTAGTCCTACGAGCCTTGTTTTTGTTTGTTTACTTACTAGGGGGGCTTACAGGGCTTGTTGGAGAGATGGACAGGACTGACTAACCACACACCGCCCACCTATGGGGGTGGTTTCAGCTATATAATGTGACTGAGGTCTGGTCACATGGTCAGAGTGTATGGACCAGAATGGTTAGAGTATAAGGTCCTGGATGGCCTGTGTTGAGAGATCCTGGGAGTAGGATCGGATTCCTGAAAAGCACATGGTGAGGCCATGGACCTGGAGGCCTGTGTGTTTTGAAAGGTTTAAGGGGGGACTTCATGAATAGCACATGGAGAGGCTGTATGTGCAGAGTCTGTGACGGCACTGCGCTGGGGAGGCTACCATTCTGTGGGTCTGGACTGTCGGGAGTGCCCTGGTCACAGGACGGTGAGCCCAGTCAGGCAGCTTCCCCCAGGAGAGAGGACTGACAGGAGTCAGCGTGTGGAGCAGGAGCTCCTGTAAGGTAACTCCAGACAAGGAGGTTATGGGAGGACAAGTATCTGCCAGTGGAACAGACTGTTAGTGCCTATGATGTTCCATGGATGTTTATTAACTGTGCAATCACCCATGGTAACTGGATGGAGTAAGGTCCAGCATTTTTAGAGACTGCAACTTAATGTTGTCTGTTGGTGCCTACTGTGTTCCGTGGACATTAATGAACTGTTCGGTGAGCGGTTGCCCACGGTAACTGGACACAGAGGTCCAGCGTGTTTAGTGACTGCGAGTTAAGCCGTATACTAGGAAGTGCTATGGACTATTTGTGTGATGTGTAACATGGCAGTTTATGCTGAGTAAAATAATAATAATAATTTTATTTCTATAGCACCAACATATTCCACAGCACTTTACATTATAGAGGGGACTTGTACAGATAATAAACATTACAGCATACCAACTGTCACGATCCAGGTTGGATCTGACAGATTAAATGCACAAAGTAACCTTATTTTTCCTTTGGCTGTGTGCTAAAGGTGGTTTTGCCCCCGGTGGCCATTAGGGTCATTGTACTGTGGTGATTTCAGTTGTAGTTTTCCCCCCGGTGGCCATTAGGGTCATTGCACTCTGGTAACCTTAGGTGGTGCACGTGATTATGAAACAGGTGTGATTGCTCTATAAAAGAGTATCAGGTGTGTTAATCACTGTTGGTGATAGTTTCTTATTTGCAAGCAAGCCTGGGTAAAGAATGGAGCTGAAGGAGAGTCACGGGCAGCCCAGTCAGCGTGCTGGAGTAGCAGCTATGGTGTCTGCAAGGAGGGCTGGCATGGATTGGTGGAGTGTCAGCTATGGTGTCTGCAAGGAGGGCTGGCATTGCTTGATGGAGTGGCAGCTATGGTGTAGAGCTGCACTCAGGATGCTGGACTCAGTTACGGAAAGATAGACTCAAAATGTTGGACTCTTTGGCAGAAAAGCTGGACTCATTTGCTGGACTCTGTTTCTGGACAGCTACACGCAGGTGTGGACTCTGTTTGCTCCAAGGCTGCACTATGGTGCTGAGAAGAGTCCAGGACAACTCAGTCAGAGTCCTGGAGTGGCAGCTATGGTGTCAGCGAGGAGTTCGTGGAAAGCATGGTGGAGTGGCATCAATGGTGTCAGTGAAGAATTCTTGCAAAGCTTGGTGGAGTGGCAGCTATGGTGTAGAGCTGCACTCAGTTGCTGGACTCTTGCTGAAGCTGCACTCAGGTGCTGAACCCCGTTGCTGGACAGCTGCACTCAGGTGCTGGTCTCCGTTGCTGGACAGTGCACCCAGTTTGGACTCGGAGGAGGAAAAGATGCACGCAGGTGGTGGGCTCTGTTGCTGGGAGCGTAAGCAACAGAGCAAAGCTAAGTGGGGTTCCCCTGTTTTGTCACTTTTCCTTATATGTGTTTAGTGCAGTGGTGGGATTAGTTTCCGCACCAACCAATGCCCTAGCGAGGGTTTAAGTGCAGGGCGAGTCAGGGTTTTTAGGTTCCTGATCGGCGCCCAGTGCGGAACCGGCCTAGGGAACATTAGGAGTGTAGAGACACTGACTCAGGGGAGTGCAGGAGGTCTCCACTTCCCCGTTCCCTATCGCAGGGCCACCATTGTTATTGCTACCCAGGTTTTCCCTTGTCTTATTGTATTAGTTACCGGCCTGCGGGCCACATCACATAGGACAATTACACGTGCCACATCCTGTTGTATCAGTTACCGGCCTGCTGGCCGTGTCACTCAGGACGGGGCACGTGACACCAATAAACACATAGATCAAAACAGATACCAAGAGGAACAAGGGCCCTGCTTGCAAGCTACAATCTATAAGGAAAAAGGGGAGACACAAAAGGTGGATGGTATCAATTGCTTTTATTGTTCGGACCAGCCATAGTGTAAGAATCGGATGTTCCTGTGATGCTGCATCAACCAGTTAACAGTCTAAATATGTAACAGTACAGACACAGAGGGCTATTAAATGCATAGAGCATGTGAGAACATGATGCGAGGAACCTGGTTATGGTAAAAAATTTTGAATGAGCCACACAGGGATAATTAGGTTAATGCGTTGAGGCAGTAGGCCAGTCTGAACAAATGTGTTTTAAGGCACGCTTAAAACTGTTGGGATTGGGGATTAATCATATTAACCTGGGTAGTGCATTCCAAATAATTGGTGCAGCAAGTGAAAAGTCTTGGAGACAGGAGTGGGAGGTTCTGATTACTGAGGAAGTTAACCTCAGGTCATTAGCACAACGGAGGGTACGGGTAGGATGGTAGGCTGAGATGAGGGATGAGATGTAGGGTGGTGCTGAGCCATGGAGTCCTTTGTGGGTGAGGGTAATAAGTTTATACTGAATTCTGGAGTGGATGGGTAACCAATGTAAGGACTGGCACAAGGTAGAGGCATTGGTATAAAAATTGGTGAGGAATTTGATCCTAGCTGCAGCATTCAGGACAGATTGGAGAGGGGAGAGTTTGGTAAGAGGGAGACCGATTAGTAGAGAATTATAATAGTCCAGACAAGAATGAATAAGAGAAACAGTAAGAGTTTTTGCAGAATCGAAAGAAAGGGTCGAATTCTAGAAATGTTTTTGTGGTGCAGATAACAAGAGCGAGCTAGTGATTGGATGTGGGGGGGTGAATGAAAGCTCGGAATCATGTATGACCCCAAGACAGCGGGCATATTGCTGGGGAGTAATGGTTGAACCACACACGGAAATGGCAATGTCGGGCATAGGTGCATTAGTAGAGTGAGGTGTTGTAGCTGTTTTGGTTCTGACCCAAAGACAAACATGCCAGATCACCAGTGAGGCCAAATTAGGAGTTTACGCCCTTAATTTACAAGCACTAGGAGAAAAAGAAAACTGCACACAGATTGGGAGTAAGTCACTTTATCTGATGTAATGAAACACAAGGCAATCTTTTATACCATTTACAACAAATATGTAACTCTATGGAGCTCATGTAGCCCCCACCGTCACCTCAAGGTCATACTTTATTTACCATGTACCCAGAACACGTTGTGGCTGACTATTGAGAACATATATGATACTCACAGACCGTGCAGATTTATCATCCATGCCCCAAGCCTGATTTTTTGCCACATCTGTATGCGTCTGAATTATCTGTCCTAGTATGACACCTACCTTTAAACTCACCAACCTCTCTAGGTCTGCCAAGGTACACTTATATGTCAGCTGTATTTTCTTTATTTGTCTGTAAAACGGGAATGGTTGGTTTTCAGGGTCAGGTATCTGCTTCAGCATAGCGAGCTGGTCAGAGGGGCTCCAGGGATAACACTCCTGCATCTTTCTTACTCTAGTCACCCTTCTAGGTCCTGATGTGGTTGGTCATCTGGTGTCTACTGTCAGCTTACTCCTCAACGGTCAATGACCCCACAACCCACTAACCACACTATTATGTCAGCTTCTTATGTCACTACATATGATCTTGACTGGACAGGATTTGGCGCAACTCGCTTAGGTCAGTAGCACAGGTCACACAAGTAGCTATTCAGTCTGGGTTTGTCTGAGTCTGACCACAGTGTTTACAAGTCCATCTGTTTTGTCTGGGTCTCTGGTTAAACTTTGTCAATCAAAACATTCAGAATACACCTTACTTCTGCACTGCTGCACATTCTCAAACATCATTTATTCATTTGCTATTTTCTTCCCTTTGTCTGTGCCTTTTTTTTGTGCATCCAAACATTCACACTCAAGCATTTTTGCCTTTTTCAATATTGGTCCCACCTGTTTTACTGCTTCCTTTCTTCTCTGTCTTCTACAATCTGCATAGCGGTTCAGAATCCCATTGGGGGGCCCTGACTGCACACACAGAATAAGTTGCCATGGCTTCAACTTATTCGTCAGACAGCTCACCTTTATTCTGAAATGCCCTTCTAGTGTGCCTGGACCTTGTCTTACAGGCCACACGTAGCAAGTCAGAGCGAGCCTTCCAAGGTGGAGCCGGAAGGCTCCTTGCCCTCGCCTCTCACCCAGAACAAAAAACCCGCTGACTAAAGTAAGAAGGCCCAGATGTGATAGGCCTCTAACCTACTATATCAGCCGTGCAGTTGGCACCCTCCTTCTGCTGATCCTCAATTTTCTATAGATCAATCACACTAGAAGCAGGTACAAACACATTAATGACCAAACAATCACTTACAAGTGTCCTTCTAAATTAGGAACCATGTTTTACTTTCAACTTCCAACTTCAATTTACAAAATTTCATTCCACTTCAATTAAGTACTGTAGCTTTAAAATGCACAAATCTCCTAGAGAGCATTACACCAAGGACAAAAATACAGAGAATTTTGAGCGCAGCTCCGTACCACCTCCCATTAGACACTCAGCTGAGATAAGAACGGAGAGGAAAAACACACAAGCAGTCGCGCAGGGGTATCATTCACCTCTCCTATCAGAACTTTAGAAATTTAGTGTCCTTCAAACAGAATGCAGCAGTTCTTAGACAAAATCAAGTTCTACAAAACCCTCAAAACCACGGGATTTCACTGTAAGAGCAGATAACTGTATAATGTGAGTAACCGAGTCTTGCCCTTTTCTGGCCAAATGCATCCAGGAAACTTTACAATGTAATGCCAAATATAACACGAGCTATATCATTACTCAATTCATTCAATCTCAATGTAGATTGAAATATCTGTAACTTATCCATCCTGGACCTCCAACAAGAACTGGAAAGGTAACAATATTAGGAGTCCATGAAAAAAATTCTGTAGGGCTCTGCCCCTTGACTCAGTACCCCTAGAACTCCTCTGCATCCTTCACAGAATGGTGATGATTCATTCATGCATGCTCATTCAGGGACTTTTTTTCCTTCACTTTTCAGTGGTCAGTTGATTTTACAAAAAGAAGAGAACAGAAATCCCTTATATCAATGACTCCGCCTAATTCAGCTCAAGGTGAGTTGAATAATGTCCTCTGTCACATACAGAGGACCACACCTAATGGAACCCCTCGTCAATCAGGGATTATTTATATCCCTTATACTCAATTATCCATCTCTCATCTCATTAAGAAGTTCTCATAGACATACATACAAGGATTCACACAGCCTGCCTATTTTGCACTTTGAAATTAACACAACTTATGAAACTACAGGAGTGTCCACTGACACTCTGACAACACCAAAGCCAACTTCTTAAACAACAAGAACAACAAAAAACGCAAAAACTAAAAACACCACAGCCCTATACAAAATACAGCCTCATATGATTTACTGCCAATCCAAAATGACCAAAATAACAACGCTGCACGGAGTCTATCCCAGCCCTGTGCTACACAGTACACAACCAGTTAGTATATTGACAGAACAGATTGACTGATAACAATTAATATCTTATTACTCTATTATTCAACTCTCATACGTACATACTCTCTGTTGATGCAGGTTCTTTTTAACCGTGTTGTACAGCTTTTACCCAGAGTTATGTAGAGATCAAGAGAGATTGCAGTGCAAAACGTGTAAGAATAAATTTTCTCACCTTGCTGCAGCTGGATTTTGCATGTCCAACTTCCCACATACGGATTCCGAATAGGCTGGTTACCACGGTCCCATGTTCGGGCGCCAAAACAGTTGTAGTTGTTTTCATTCTGACCCAAAGTCAGACATGCCAGATGACCAGTGAGGCCAAACTAGGAGTTTGCACCCTTAATTTACAAGCACTTGGAGAAAAAGAAAACTGCACACAGATTGTGAGCAAGTCACTTTATCTGATGTAATGATGTACAATAATAAATTATATTGTGGTACCGTGTTAGCCAGAAAGATCGATGTGAATACTTTTCCGCCCAATGATGACAAAAGTATTCTCAGAATGATACCTTTATTGGCTAACCAGAAAATAACATGTTTGCAAGCTTTCAGAGCACAGTAGGTCCTTCTTCAGGCAAGATAACAAAAAAGGAGCCACTGTGCTCTGAAAGCTTGCAAACATTATTTTCTGGTTAGCCAATAAAGGTATCATTCTGAGAATACGCTTGTCATCATTGGGCGGAAAAGTATTCATATCTGACGTAATGAAACACAAGGCAATCTTTTATACCATTTATAACAAATATGTAACTCTATGGAGCTCATGTAGCCCCCACCGTCACCTCAGGGTCATACTTTATTTACCATGTACCCAGAACACGTTGTGGCTGACTTTTTCTTGAAGAGGAGACTGGCAAACTGCTGTGTCATAAGAATAAATTCTAGCAATGAAAGGCAAAAGCCAATTGAAGAATTAATGGTAGTTAAAAGCAAACCATTAACCCTTCTACATCAAAGGAAACACAAGGAGTTCAGTCTTTGACAGGTTCAGTTTTAGATATAGTGAGGACATGATGTTAGACACAGTGTTTAGACAATCGCTGGTGTTTTCTAAAAAGGCAGGCGTGATAACAGAAGTGTATAATTGGGTGCCATCAGCATAGAGATGGTACTGGAACCCAAATCTACGGATTGCTTGACCAATAGGGGCAGTATACAAAGAGAAGCGGAGGGAGCCTAGAACCGATCCTTGAGAAACCCCAACAGTAAGAGGAAGATGAGAGGAGGAGGAGCCAGCAAAAGAGCGGTCAGAGACATAGGAGGAGAACCAGGAGAGAACAGTGTCCTTGGGGCTGATGGAGTGGAGCATAGTGAGGAGGAGTTGATGATCCACAATGTTGAATAGACTTGTTTTGTGGAGAAAACGTGCCCATGTGCCTTCATCCCGTTGCTAAGCGAGGGTCCCCCAACACATGCAGTAAGCGCTGTCTTACAGTGGGTACACCTGGGGGTATTAATAATTTTTCAGAATAGTATTATACAAGCAACCAAATACAGAAATTCTCTATAACACATATATACCTCATCATATGTGCTTTTTGTTCTAATCGCCATTTCACAATAGAGGTAAGGAAGTCCTCAACGTATCATCAGACAGCAATAATAAAATGTTGCAATATCACACACCATAGTACAAATAAATCACCATAGTATACAGCAAAGTTGCACAGAACAGAGAAGGGGGTATATATAAGTGTCTAATAGGAAATAACACCTATAAGTAAGCCTGTTATACAAATCACTTCAGTAATAGGAGAGTAAGGTATGCATGCATCCAAATCCTGTGTAGTAGATCAAGGTATAGTTACCTGGAGACAGAACTCGTTTTCTTTTGGAAAAGCTTTGTTCAAAAAAATGCTTTTTTTTGGTTGGATGCTTACCTTCAAGATAGCCACTGATAAGTGTCACTAGAGAGACCTTCTCTAAAGACCGATATCCACAAGAAGAATCAAGGTGATCGGTATCTGTAAATGGTACAGTTAAAATATATATATATAGATACATACTGTATCTATATATATATATGTATATATATGAATATATATATATATATGTATCGTGTTTAAAAAAAAATTTAAACCATTAGTGGCAGATGTTTTGATTTGACGGAATACAGCAGGTACTGTATGTTGTCACTTTCAGTGTCTAGAGGTTCTTCTAAATCAGACCTGGGCAAAGTGAGGCCCGAGGGCCACATCCGGCCCTCTGGCTGTCTTAGTCCAGCCTGCGGACTGAAACAGCCATGGGGCTTGAAACCAGAAGCCTGCAGGCTGCATCGTGCCAGCCCGCTCTCTGTCTTCATCTGCACTAACTCCGTTGGTGGAGGAGGGGCCTCCGACCACTTCCTCCACCAATTAGCGTGTGAAACAGCTTACGCGACTATGTCATTTCATCGCGTCAGCTGTGTACTGCAAAGTCAGCGCACCGGAGACACCGAGCCATGAGCAGAGGCAGAGGGCCGGGGAACAGGACTGAGGTGAGTATGTAGTATTTTTTTTCATATGTATGGGATGTTTGGGAGGGCATGGGGAAGCTATAGGGGTATCGTGTAGAACATGGGGAGGCTATGGGGGTGTCATGCAGCACATGGGGAGGATATGGGGATGGCATGCAGCACATGAGGATGCTCTGGGGGTGTCGTGCAGCACATGGGGATGCTCTGGGGGTGTCGTGCAGAACATAGGGAAGCTATGGGGGTGACATGCTGCACATGGGGAGACTATTGAGGTGTTATGCTGCACATGGGGAGGCTATGTGGATGACATGCTGCACATGGGGAGGCTATGGGGGGTGACATGCTGCACATGGGGAGACTATGGGGTAACATGCAGCACATGGGGAGGCTATGGGGGGTGATTTGTTGAAACAACAATACTAATGTTTTAACTCTGGAAGCGTTCAGAAATCAATATTTTGTGGAATAAACATGATTTTGAATCACAGCTTTCATGCGTCTTGGCATACTTTCCACCAGTCTTTCACACTGCTTTTGGGTGACCTTATGCCACTCCTGGTACAAAAATTTAAGCAGTTCTTTGTTTGATGGCTTGTAACTATCCATCTTCCTGATTACATTCCAGAGGTTTTCAATGGGGTTCAGGTCTGGAGATTGGACTGGCCACGACAGGGATTTGATTTGGTGTTCCTTCATCCATACATTGATTGACCTAGCTGTGTGGCATGACGCATTGTCCTGCTGGAAAAACAGTCGTCAGAGTTGGGGAACACTGCCTGAGCAAAAGGAATCAACTGTCTTTCCAGGATAAACTTGTATGCGGCTTGATTCATACATCCTTCACAAAGATTAACCTGCCCAATTCCAGCCTTGCTGAAGCATCCCCAGATCATCACCGATCCTCCACCAAATTTCCCAGTGGGTGCAAGACACTGTGGCTTGTACGCCTCTCCAGGTCTCCGCCTAACCATTAAATGAGCAGGTGTTGGGCAAAGCTGAAAATTAGACTCATCAGAGTAGATTACCTTACTCCAGTCCTCAATGGTCCAATCCTTATGGTTTTTGGCAAACTTAAGCCTGGCTCTCCTTTGCTTCTCATTGATGAAAGGCTTTTTTCTACCTTTACATGACTTGAGCCTTGCCTCTGGGAGCCTGTTATGAACTGTTCTTGCTGTGCACTTCACCCAAACTGCCATTTGCCATTCCTTTTGTAAGTCACTTGATGTCATCCTGCAGTTGCTGAGTGACATTCGAATAAGATGACGGTCATCCCGGTCTGCTGGACTGTAGCTTCGTTGTCCCCAATGTCTGCTGCTTGACCTTGTTGTAATGGACTGCCGTCTTAGAAATTTTATGGATGGAGGCAACATGATGCTCACTGTATCCCTCTGATAATAAATCCAGAATTGAGACCTTCTTTTCCTCACTCGAGTTTTCTTTTCAACTCCTTTGGCATGGTTAAAAGTTATTTTTTCATTCCTATTACTTTTGGGATATTACTAGCACTTGTTTTGACATGCAGTTTGTCCTATTGCAAGAGGATTGAGAACACCACAGCAGTGTTGTTTATATTTTCCTTTGTTAAATAAGATTTGGTTCAGTTGATCACCTAATCAGAAGCACATTAAGTAGAATTAGATGTACTCTGGCTGGAATTCAACTGACACTGGAATGGAATGGCTGTCAGACATATAGAGAAGTTGACTTTTATAAAACTTTGCAGTGGACTCTTAATTTTTGCCAGAGCTGTATAAGAAGCCTGCGTGGGGCGCATGCAGTGCATATGGGGAGGCTGTGTGGGGCTCATGCAGTATACATAGGGAGGGGCTGTACGCGGGTTCAAATGATATATAGCGGGATGTCAGTCTACTTAATTCTGTTCAATATTGATACAATATTATTATCAATAAAATACATTGAAATTAATATTGAGTAGAATTAATTTCAGCCTATTGGTTTGGCCCTCCACAACAGTCACGGTCTCTCATGTGGCCCCTTGGGAAAATTAATTGCCGACCCCTGTTCTAAATTAAAGTTTCTGCAGTGTAGATGAAGTTTCTTGTAGTTCTAGTGTGACCTTTCCTACCGCTATGCCAGCCACCTTTAATCTCCTGTATACTTTTGATCTGGGTAGAGCTAATGGTCTGCTATTGATTAGTGCTTCAGAATCATTGCTATGCAGGCTGTTATTCCATCTCATTTTTACCCCTTGACTTTGAAGTGAGTTTCCTGTATGTGTTTATTTTACAAATTTTGATTAGACTGTGTTGCCTATCAATGTTGGTAATATTAGGGTGTTACATTATATATAACTAGTATAAAAATCCATCAATCTATAGCAAAAACAACAACACCAATTGAGGGTTTACGTATAAAAAGCATAAAAACTAGTTGGCAAGCAAAAATTAAAAAGGAATAAGTGGGGATACCTTAGTGACCCATCTCAATGCAGCCTACCCCCACTGTATAATTTTTTTATTCTATTGATCAAGGTAGACAAAAAAGGGGAAATAAAGCAGAAGAATCCCCAAAAAAATCCATCAATCCATAGCAAAAACAACAACACCAATTCAGGGTTTACGTATAAAAAGCATAAAAACTAGTTGGCAAGCAAAAATTAAAAAGGAATAAGTGGGGGTACCTTAGTGACCCATCTCAATGCAGCCTACCCCTACTGTATAATTTTTTTATTCTATTGATCAAGGTAGACAAAAAAGGGGAAATAAAGCAGAAGAATCCAAAAAAGTTTGGTTGCAATCCCAATTGTCCCTGGACAACTCATTACAAAAAAAAAAAGAACTGGCACTTTTCTTAGATTAAAGTGAAACAACTGATTTTTATTTCCTGCCAATGTATAAACATTTCATCGTTAGCGCTGGTACGTCATGTACACAAACACAATGTAAATCCTAAAAAGTTCTGTGTCTTTTGGGGTTTTATGTATCTAGCAAAAGCCAATTTCAGCTAAACTAGGCGCAAATGGGAAGCTAAATAACTCAAATGATATATTATATAATTATAATATTACATATTCACTTTTTTATAATAATAGTAATTTCCCATATCAGGATTTCATGGAACACACTGATGCCCCCTATGTGAAGTATACAATGTTTGACACATACACTGGCATCACATAGGGTTTGTGGTGTTCGCTATAATGGATGTCTCCCTATATATGCATTTTCATAGATTTTCCTTCATACCGACAGCTAATATTTACAGAGGCACTTGTAAACTTTCCGCATACAGTCAGCTTTCGGAGTTAGTGTACAGTACAGCAGATGTCACTCCATTTGCCTAAGTCCTGCTGACATTTGGAGACGTAGATTAATTGAGCTGGAGAATGAAATTTAATTAAAATTAAATACAGGCTTGGCCATTGTATCTGTTCATTTCCAGCACTCTGGTGTGTACATTTGCAGTGAACATCACAGTTAATTTGTTTAATCAGGAGGCTATGTGAGGGAATCTGTACTTGGTTTAAAGCAGAAAGGCTGCATTAAAGACAACCGGTGTCCTACAATTCTTCCATTGTAAAGGAAGCTGGGTAAATTGTGGTAGGATAAAGTTCACTGAAAAACAGATATATAGACACAGCTATACCACCATGTCTCCTGCAGTCTGCCAAGAATGGAACAGGAAACACACTCTTTGTCACCTTCCAAAGCTAAATCTATCCCTAACAATAGATTCTGGTCTAACTGAGATTTTATAAATGTCATTATGTTATATGTTTAATTCAGAAGAGGACACAGGTTTAATTAGTGATGTTGTCTCACTTCTACAGACCCTTTACATGTCCTTCTAGGGAATGTTTGGATGACTTAAAGGCATTGTCCATGACAAATTTTAAAAAATAATAAAAACTGTGTTGCCAAAAAAGAGATATTTGCAACAAATGTGTGAAAGAATAAAATAAGAATTACTTTCCTATTCAATCCCTCTATACTTCAGCACCATTGCCCCCCCCATTAGTTTTTCAGCTATGACATCAAATCCATCATTCATATTGCCACTTTAGTCAGTTACTGGTTATGTGTGAGCATCATTACCAAGGCCAGAAACACTCCCATCAAAGTTTGTATCCTCTTATTATATTGCAGTCAACAAATTATATAGAACTGTGTACTGAAAATTGCTCCTTTTGCCTCTATAACCAGCTAATTCTTCTCTTTTTTTGGCTCTTTGTAAAACAGTCTTCTTCTCCGGCATTTATCATCCTCCTCTTCAACTCCTTACCTGGCTGCTCTGCTCCTCCCCCTGCCAGGGACTTTTGCAGTGACTTATGACTCATACAGGGAAAATTGACCTCTCTACATAGTAGGATTCAGCTAGTCAGTTTTTAATAATGTGATATCAAAGACCTAATGGAAAATAGAAGAATTAGCTGGGTAGAAAGGCAAAATGAGCAATTTTAAGTGCACAATGCTACAGTGGCATGAAAAACTGTTTCCCCCCTTCCTTATTTCCTATTATTTTGCACATCTGTCACACTTAAATATTTCAGATCACCAAACAAACTTTATCCCTTACTGCCATCGGACGGAATAGTACATCCGATGGCAGTACCCCCGCTTTGATGTGGGCTCCGGCGGTGAGCCCACCTCAAAGCTGGGACATGTCAGTTGTTTTGAACAGCTGACATGTGCCCGCAATATCGCGATCCGCCCATGGCTATTAACTAGTTAAATGCCACTGTGATACTCTGACAGCGGCATTTATCAAGTGCTTCCGGACATCTGGCTGGAAATGTGCTCACCGGTGACCACCGTCACATGATCGGGGGTCATCGGTTAATTGGCATAACAACCAGTAGTCTCCTTGATATCTCTAAGGTTATTTATGTCGGATTGCTATGAGCGCCTCCCTGTAGTTGGTGCTCATAGCAATGCAGTAAATCTGCTACACAGAGGCGATCTGAGCATCGCCTCTATGTAGCAGAGGCGATTGAGTTGTGGCAGCTTCTAGCCTCTGATGAAGGCTATTGAAGTATGACAAAAGTAAAAAAAAACTTTAAAAATATGAAAAAGAATATAAAAAAAATAAAAGTTTAAATCATCCCCTTTTTGCCCCATTCAAAATAAATCAATAAAAATAAAGTCAAACAGACATATTTGGTATCGCCGTGTTCAGAATCACCCGATGTATCAATAAAAAAAGATTAACCTGATTGCTAAATGGCGTAGTGAGAAAAATATCAAAACGCCAGAATTACGAATTTTTGGTCTCCGCCATATTGCATTAAAATGCAATAATGGGCGATCAAAAGAACATATCTGCACAAAAGTGGTATCATTAAAAATGTCTGCTCGGCACGCAAAAAATAAACCCTCACCCAACCCAAGATTACGAAAAATGGAGATGCTATGGGTCTCGGAAAATGGCGCAATTTTTTTTTAGCATTAGTGAACCTATCAAAAAAAGCCAAACAAAAAGCAAGTGTGGGATTGCACTTTTTTTGCAATTTCACCGCACTTGGAATTTTTTTCCCGTTCTCTAGTACATGACGCAGTAAAACCAATCATGTCGTTCAAAAGTACAACTCGTCCTGTAAAAAATAAGCCCTCACATGGCCATATTGACGGAAAAATAAAAAAGTTATGGCTCTGGGAAGAAGGGGAGCGAAAAACAAAACCGCAAAAAGTTCCGGTCATTAAATTTTGGACAAAGATAACACAAGTAAACTCAAAAAGCAGCTTTTAAAAGAAGGTCTTTATTATTAGGTGAAAAGGAAAACCAAACCTATAGGGCCCTGTGTGAAAAAGTGATTGCCCCCATCCCCTTAAAACATAAATTAACTAATTCCCTAGCCACATCCAGGCCTGATTACTGCCACACCTATTCTCAATCAAGAAATCGCTTAAATAGGACCTGCTGTACAAAGTGAAGTAGACCAAAAGATCCACAAAAGCTAGACATCACGCCATGATCCAAAGAAATTCTTGAACAAATGAGAAACAAAGTAATTGAGATCTATCAGTCTGGAAAAGGTATGAAAAATTTTCTAAAGCTTTAGAACTCCAGCTAATCACAGTGAGAGCCATTATATACAAATAGCAAAAACATGGAACAGTAGTGATCCTTCCCAGGAGTGGCCGGATGACAAAAATTACCCCAAGAGCACAGCGACGACTCATCCAAGAGGTCACAAAAAAACACAACATCTAAAGAACTGCAGGCCTCACTTGTCTCATTTAAGTTCAGTGTTCATGAGCCTTCCATAAGACAGACTGGTAAAAAAAAATGGCCTGCATGGCAGAGTTCCAAGACAAGAAACCACTGCTGAGCAATAAGAACATAAAGACTCAGCTCAGTTTTTCTAGAAAATATCTTGATGATCCCCAAGACTTTTGGGAGAATACTTTGTGGACTGACTAGATAAAAGTTGAACTTTTTGGATGGTGTATATCCCATTACTTCTGATATAGAAGTAACACAAAGAAACATCATACCAACAGTAAAATATGGTGGGGATAGTGCGATGGTCTGGGACTTCTGCTGCTTCAGGACTTGGAAGACTTGCTGTGCTAAATGGAACCATAAATCCTGCTGTGTATCAAAAAATCCTGAAGGAAAATGTCTGGCCATCTGTTTGTGACCTTAAGCTAAAGGTCAGTTGGTGAAAGCAGCGGGACAATGATCCAAAACACACCAGCAAGTCCACCTCTGAATGACTTCAGAAAAACAAAATTAAGACTTTGGAGTGAGTGGCCTAGTCAAAGTCCTGACCTTAATCCGATTGACATGCTGTGACATGACCTTTAAAAAGGCAGTTCATGCTTGGAGACCCTCCAATGTGGCTGAATTACCACAATTCTCCAAAGATGAGTGGGACAAAATTCCTCCAGAGTGTTGAAAAAGATTCACTGCCAGTTATTGCAAACGCTTGATTGCAGTTGTTGCTGTTAAGGGTGGTCCAACCACTTATTAGGTTTAGGGGGCAATCACTTCTTCACATAAGGCCCTGTAAGTTTGGATGTCTTCTTTCCCTTAATAATAAAGACCTTCATTTAAAAACTGTATTTTGTGCTCACTTGTGTTACATTTGTCTAATATTTAAATTTGTTTGGTGATCTGAAACATTTGAGTGTGAGAAACATGCAAAAGAATAGGAAATCAGGAAGTGGGCAAACACTTTTTCACATCACTGTATATAATATGATTTTAATATATTAAGAGAATACAGTTTTAATTGGAGTGATTTTTTAATGATGGACCAAATGTCATTGACAGAACCAGCTTAAACCACTGGAGCAACTTAGACTTTTCTTGGGCTGGCTTCAGTCTTCTTACCACAATAGCTGATTGCTTGGGGCATTCAGGAATCTCTGGTGATTAGGTCGAGATGAGCCACCACTCTTAAAGGGGTTTTCCGGTGTTTAAACTATTTTTTAAAAGAGTAATTTCTTATGCCTGTGAAGTGCTTTTATATTGAATAAAGGGTTTCCAGATATATCAGCATTTCTCCCTTCCATTCTTCTTTTATAATCCCATTATGACCCAATCTTATTCATCTCGAAAAAACGGTTAACTATATTTAAATAACGTATGCTTTTTCAGGTACAGCAATTTCTACAGCTGTAACTGATGAATAATGCCAACCCCTAACCACTTCATGACCTTGTGATTTTCGATTTTTGCGTTTTCATTTTTTGCTCCCCTTGTTCCCATAGCCATAACTTTTTTATGTTTCCGTCAGTATGGCCAAGCGAGGGCCTATTTTTGCGGAACGAGTTGTACTTTTGAATAACACCACTGATTTTATCATATAGCGTACTGGAAAATGAGAACAAAAAATAAAATGCAGTGAAATTACAAAACAAAGTGAAATTCCACAATTGTTTTTTGTAGTGTTTTACCATGTTCGCCAAAACTGATCTGCCATTATGATTCTTCATGTCACTGTGAGTTCGCAGATACCAACAAGTATAGGTGCTTTAGCAATATCGCTAGCGATCTCGCTATGTGTAAAGCCCCCTTTAGATGGCAAGTAACAGCCAGGTGCTGTTAGTCAACTCTTGATTAACTCTTCATCAGCAAGTGTGACCACCTCTATAAAAGCAGAAGGTTGTCAGTTTTTTGGTCTCAAGCATTCAGGCTTGTGTTAACACTATGCCAAGGCGGGAAGAACAGCAATTGTTTCTGTCCATCATTGTGGGAAGGTTTATAAGGCCATTTCCAAACAACTTATAGGCCATCACTGCACAGAAAGAAAGATTATTCACAAGTGGAAAAAATTCAAGACAGTTGACAATGTTCCCAGGAGTAGATGTCCCAGCAAATATATGCCAATTTCAAACCGTGCAATGCTCAGAGAAATCACAAAAAGAACAAGAGCTAAAGCTCAGATTCTAAAAGCCTTAGTTAGCATGTTAAATATTCAAGGTCATGACAGTACAATAAGAAAATGACTGAACGGAGGGTTGCCAGAAGACAGCTTCTTCTTTTTTAAACTAACAGGACGGCATGGTTGATGTTTGCCAAGATGCATGTGAGCAAACCACATGATTTTTGGAAACATTTTTCTGGAACAGCCTAGATCAATGCCCTGCTCAACGTTGAGTGAAAACCAAACGCAGAATATCATCACAAACATCTCATACCCCTCCACGTTGGGGTGATGTTTTGGGCCCCAGGACCTTGGCACCCTGCAGTCATTGAATTGACAATTAACTACTCTCTAAACCACTACTAAGGATTGCTGAAAAAGAAAAGAATCAAGGTTTTGCAGTGGCCCAGAAAAATTACAGACTGCAACCGCATTGAAGTGCTGTGCATAAATGAATGCCCACAAACCTCAATTAATTTTATGCAAAGTTGTAAAGAGGAGTGGGATTAAATTCCTCCAGAATGATGTGAGAGACTAGTAAAATCATACAGACATTATTAATTCAAGTTAATGCAATTAAAGCTATTGATTTATAGGGTGGTTTTAAGTTTTCATACACTGCGTCTGCATTTTGGCCTAGTTTTTGCTAAAAAATTGATTTTGTGTAAATTGTTATGTTTTGTTGTTCATCTGAGGCTGTACTTGCCTAATTTTAAGACCATCTAAAGACCAAATTTTGTTTTAATTACATATTGGCACATACCGGTAATATCATAAAATTCAAAAGTTGTACTTATTTGCTATTTAATTTGACTGTATATGATCTACGAGAACAGAGACTAAACATTGGTAGAGTGTTTGTCAACACAAGCAATACTTGCCATTTTAGGACGGTTTCACACATAGCTTTTTTTGGCAAAAAGATGTGTGTTATGCTTTGTTTTCCCTGATGTTACGTGCAGCTACAGTCAGATTTTGAAAACAGTAGCGAAATGTACATTGAAATACAAATGTTGAATTTTCTGGTTGCATTTGAGTGTTAATCATTTTGGGATTTTTTTCTCAATGCAGCATGTTCTAGATGTGTTGTTTTATGCATTTTCTAAAAAAAAAGTCTTTGTAGTAAAACACATGAAAAAATGCATATATTAAAAAAAAATAAAAAGAATAAAAGCTTTAAAACGTATATTTACACGTAAAATAAATGGTGCAAAAAGGATGACTAAAATATTATTGTTTTTCTGTTTTCTTTTGTATAAAAAGTTGGCACTGACGAATCACTATTCATATACACAATATGAGTATATATATTTTCTCTAAAATATGGTTCCTAGGAGAACGTTTTGGAACCACATGCGTCACATCCATGCTGACAAGCTGGCAAATGTTGGCCTCCCCTAAGTGTCCAAAGCAGTGTAGCAATGAAACCTTAAGGCAGCTTAGAGAGAGGGTCACAAGCCACATTGCTCCCGTCCCCACTTGAAGTAGTGTCAACCAAAGCCCCATTACAGGTATAATGATAACCTAAGCTTTTCCACAGAAATCACTCCATAGCAGTACTCCGAGGTCCAGGGGTTCCTACAATGCCCCCATTCAGTATTCTCCCATCAAGCACGCCCAACACACTGTCACATCCAGCTTTGAGCATCTTCTCTAACAGGTAATATCATCCTCAAGCGTACCATACCTAAAACATCGTTAAACCCCAAGACATATATTGACATCCAAATCTGCTCTTCTGTGCATGGCTAATCACAAAATTCACCATTTTGAGATGTACTCTTCATACCTGTCTTCTAGTCCTGGAGCTAATGCACCAAGCTGGCAGACAGTCGCGAGCCACAATTCATGGGACCATGAGCCACATGTAGTTCCCGAGCTACAGGTTGGGGACCCCTGCCATAAGGCTTAGGAGATGTTCCAGCAACTTCGACCAAAGGATGGTTAAAATCAAAAGACTTTATTCCAAAAAAATGATTAAAAACAGAATAGATGCATAAAAAACATATGGTTTTTTGTAAGATGTTAAGCTATGAGTAAGGACCCTCTAGTCCGAAACGCGTAAGCGTCTGCCACATTGGTGAACCATATGTTTTTTATGCATCTATTCTGTTTTTAATCATTTCTTTGGAATAAAGTCTTTTGATTTTAACCATCCTTTGGTCAAAGTTGCTGGAACATCTCCTAAGTATTGTGGCTACAAGATTTTTCGGAATCCAAGTTCCCTGCACCGCCCAGGATTGATTGCATTGCTCCAGACTTCGCATTTGCTACTGTTTGGTGAGCTGACAAAAATTTTTTTCCCCTGCCATAAGGGTATGTGCACACGTTAAGCATTTGCTGTGTTTTTCTCACATTTTTTTCATGCAGTTTAGTCACAAGAACAGAAGCATTTCCTAGTGCCAGCAATTTATGAGATTCCTGAAATTTCATGCACACATTGCTTTTTTTTTTTCCTTGCAGATGTGAAGCAGTTTCAGATTGGCAATTCTTGCAATGTTTTTTAGCCATAATAATGACTGAGAAAAAAAAGCCTAAAAAACTCACACAAAAACACACTTTTTTTAAAATTTTGATGCAGAATTGTCGGTAACAAATACTAGACTTGGCACATTCCCTAAAGAGAATCTATAAATATGATCAAGCCCCACCAGCACTAGCGTCATTGTCCTTGCCTTCGGACACATTGAACATCAATCAATCAAATTTATTGTCGCCAAGTACATATTACATATATACAAGGAATTCTTTGTGGCAAAGAGGCAAAATAATATATAACAACAGATACAAGTAACATCTAACAAGACAGATACAGTATATAGTCTACACATGAAGATTTAATTGTTGAAAAGAGAGTGGATAGAAGCTGTTCATATGGCGGTTGGTGCTGCATTTGGGGACTCTGAAGCGACGTCCTGAAGGGAGTAGTTGGAATGAGGAGTGTCCCGGGTGAGAGGGATCGGATGAAATTTTCAATGCGTGGGATCGAATACTCTTATCATAAAGATCCTGGATTTTAGGCAGGGGGAACCTATAATTCTCTCTGCTGTTCTGAAAGTCCTTTGTAAGCGGAGTTTGTCATGCGCAGTGGCTCCCCCATACCAGACTATCAGAGAGGAACAAATCACAGATCTGATGACAGCATTAAAGAATAAGATCAGCAGATTCATAGACAAACCATATCTTTTCAGCTGACGCAGGAAGAACATCCTCTGTTGTGCTTTTCTTATAACATCATCCACGTTTTTCCCCCATCATGAGAGATGATAACACCAAGGAATTTGGTCTCTGTGACCCTAAGAACCACTTCGTCATGGATGTAGATTGGAAGTATCTCATGTTGATCTTTCCTAAAATCCACAACCATCTCAGCAGTTTTTTTAGTGTTGAGTACAAGATTATTGGCTTTACACCAGTCACATATTCTTTTCACCTCACTCAGCATTTCCCCTGATGAGACCAATCGTGTCATATCATCGGCAAATTTCAAGATTTTTACTGAGTCTGCTGAAGAGATGCAATCATTCGTATAGAGAGAAAACAGTAACGGGGACAAAACACACCCCTGAGGTGCCCCGATGTTTGTGACCAACATGAAGAGGAAATACAGGATTCAGCTAATCTTTGACTTTCTCTTCATGTTCAATTCAAGGGGGAAGTGATGCCAGCGATAATTGGGCACAGGGGTCACGTGTCATGACAACTGCACGGGAGCCCCGGGAGAGCGAGTGCCAACACTGCTAGAAAGAGGGGAAAAAAAGAGCCAAATCTGGTTTATCCACGCTGCTGGTAGGCAATGAAGATCCAGATGGAAGTATAATAATAAAGTATTTTTATTCCAGGTTTTTCATTCAACGCTCTTCAAAGTCATTCAAGACTTCTTCCTCAGGGCACAAATCGTATATGTTCTGACGTGTAGTAATGGAACTGTGTGTCACTGTCATCAACCATTTCCTTTTTTTTATAACTGAATGTTTATTGATTTTTCAATAGAAATTTACAGAATGAAATTACACCAAGGTATATGATGACACAAGCAGCTCAATTAATCACTTGTCCTTTGTACTCAGTCACAGCGGTTTAAGATGACATCACCAAGTCTTGTCTCTGCGCTTAACCTTGGCCCCTCGTATTACTAAGACACCCTGTATGGCTTCTGTTAGCTCTGCTTATGTATCTTGTAGAAAAAAGACAGTGGGAACGATTTATCAACGTGTTTATGGAAGATTTATGTGATAAAACACTTTGAAAAGTGGCTACATTTTGCAACTTTTGGTGTTTTCGCTCAAATGCCAACTAGCTCCACAGAAGTGGGCAGAGGATGGGTGGGAAGGGGTGTGTCAGCGCCCGGCCACCAAATTCATCAGACGTTACACCATTAGTTATGCAACAAATGTTACTCTAATTCCTCACCGGATTAGAATGTCTTGAGAGACGCATACCACTAAGAAGCAGTGTTCACCTCTTAATGAATTTAGTGCATCCTTCTCCACAATGCCGCTTTAAGACTGGTATGTACAATGCCAGTCTTAATGAATCAGCCCCAGTGCCTGTACAGTTATGTGAACTGTAAGATTACTGGACTAGGTAATGGGTAATAAAACCATTCAATAGTGTGGCTTTTTTTTACATGCTCTATGAAATGTAAAAAAAAAATTGTAACTGGAGGTACGCTTTACATTAACCCCTTAACCCCCAAGGGTGGTTTGCACGTTAATGACCGGGCCAATTTTTAAAATTCTGACCACTGTCCCTTTATGAGGTAATAACTCTGGAACGCTTCCATGGATCCTGGTGATTCTGACATTGTACTTGTCACGGGGCAGTATGGGGAAAACTTGAGATGTGGAACCAAGGCCCCTAAACTGCCCCTCAGGCTAAGGGGGTGCCCTGACTCTCCTTAACTTGGGGGTACACTTAATGGTAGTGAGCCCCAAGTCCCCAACCTGTCCCTATCTCCTGTTTAGCCCTGAGCTAAACCCTAACCACCTCCCACAGGAGGTGAGACAGGGAATAAAGTAAACTGCACCAAAACCCAAGGAAAAGGCAATACAGAAACCTCGGGGTTAAATAAAATAAAAGACAAGACTTAGCTTGCTCTGCTGCAATGCTCCAGGACAGCAGAGTAGCCACTTGAAAACAGCATACAACTGAAGCAACACAGAACTCTGTCAGCTCCTGAACTCCAGCTTGGTTGGTCTCCAAGGAGGAACAATATCACCAACAGTTAGTTGGTGCACCTGGTGAGCTTATGTAGGAAGGTTGGAGTGGTTTCCACCTGCATAGATAATTAATCATAATGCAGTAACACCAGCGGCCACCGGGGGAAAAAACTCACCAGAAGACTAACTAAACATGCAGTAACACCAGCGGCCACTGGGGAGAAAAACTGACATTGACCTCCGATGGCCTGAAAGGAAAAAAGGTTATATATGAGGATCCAGATCTGACATCGATCCAAAAATGGATCGTGACAGTACTTCATGTTAGTGGTAAAATTTCTTTGATATAACTTGCGTTTATTTGTGAAAAAAATGGAAATTTGGCGAAAATTAAAAATTTTGCAATTTTCCAACTTTTAATTTTCATGCCCTTAAATCACAGAGATATAAATAGTGAGTATATGTCTAAGTGAGCGAATTCATAATGAATTATGAATAGATCTAAGTCCCATTTCATACCAAAAGTAAAAAGTACGATGAGATTGTCCATGTTGGAAGTTAGGGTTTTGAATTTTGGTGAGAAAGATGGAATAGATAGGGTGTAATGACAACAAATGTCCACCATGCTCTCCAGGTTGTTATTAATAAAGGATTAATTCAGACATTACAAGAGAGCTGGGAAAATGGCAAGTGAAGTGCTGATGTGAGAGATATATGAGAGATGAACTGTAGGTCAATAGAATAATCTGTGAATATAAACGTAACCTGCAGCCAGTCTCCATCCTCACTGAGGAGAGAAGCCAAATTATATAGTTTTATGTTGAGAAAATGTATGCCACCATTCAGTTTAGGTACAGATAGCGCATGATAAGGGTTTGGAGGTTGTTTTCACAGGTGCGTCTCACCCCCAGATATAGGATCGGTATAAATAACCGATTTGTTTTACTTTTTTGGCTTTAGGTACTATGGGTAGAATTTGGATTAGGTAAAGCAATTTGGGAAATTCTACCACTTTAAAGGGAATCAGTCACCTCATTTCGGCTTTGCCCGCAGTTGGGCAAAGCATACTGAGCGTGCACGAGTCAAGATTGCAATGCCCACGCGCGTAATATGGAGGACAACTATGGAAATTCACAGAAATATTGTGGACAGCGGCCAAAGAGGGGTGGAGGAAAGGACCCAAAACACCGCCCATCGGACCGGACCAAAATCATTTACATAGACCGCCAAAATGAGGTGACAGATCCTTTTTTAAGTAAATTTGCTCTACTGAAATAAGTAAGGGCATAATAGCACCATATCCTTAAAGTGGATTCTAGTGACTGAATATATGGGTTAATATTAGATAATTCTAAAAAGGGAAGATCTAGTGATTTTGATCCATAAGTAGGTAAGAGTTTGCTTTCCAAGTCATTGGTATATATATTAACCAAAGTGGTTGACTGGTACCTTTGAGGAGGAAAGTCTCTGACTTGTCCATGTTCACAGTTGATCCATTTAAGTCTCCCACCCTATTAAAATCATTTAGCAGATTCATTAAGGAATGTTTGGGATTTGAAATCATTAGAATGATGTCATCCACAAAAACTCTCCCTCACCAATTTTAAAACCTTGAAAACTTGAGGTATGTTGAAAATGATAGAGTAATGGTTCAATGGCTAAATTAAATAATAGATGAGATAGGGGGCAAACCTGGTCGGTTCAACTAAACATGTATGGAGTATTCAGGCAATTCACTATTATTCAGATCACCGCCTTCTGCTGAGTATATGTAAGGAGCTTACAGAAAGAAGCACCAAAACAATGCTGTGAAAGTGTAGCATGCAAGAAAGGAGGATACAGTGTAAAAGGCCTACTCTCCATCAAAATTCCACATTGAAGATGGATGTGACTGATCCTGAGCCCAACATTGAAGGTGGACGTGAACGATCTTGAGCACAACACTGAAGATTGATGTGACTGATCATGAGCACAACATTGCAGATGGGTGTGACTGATCCGGAGCACAATATTGAAGGTGGATGTGACTGGTCCTGAGCACAACATTGAAGGTGGATGTGACCAATCCTGAGCACAACATTGAAGATGGATGTGACTGATCCTGAGCACAACACTGAAGGTGGATGTGACCAATTCTGAGCACAACATTTAAGGTGGATGTGACAATCGTGAGCACAACATTGAAGATGGATGTGACTGATCCGGAGCACAACTTTGAAGGTGGATATGACCGAACCTGAGCACAACATTTAAGGTGGATGTGACAATCGTGAACACAACATTGAAGATGGATGTGACAGATCTGGAGCACAACTTTGAAGGTGGATGTGACCGATCCTGAGCACAACATTGAAGATGGATGTGACTGATCCTGAGCACAACATTGAAGGTGGATGTGACCAATTCTGAGCACAACATTTAAGGTGGATGTGACAATCGTGAGCACAACATTGAAGATGGATGTGACTGATCCGGAGCACAACTTTGAAGGTGGATGTGACCGATCCTGAGCACAACATTTAACGTGGATGTGACAATCGTGAGCACAACATTGAAGATGGATGTGACTGATCCGGAGCACAACTTTGAAGGTGGATGTGACCGATCCTGAGCACAACATTTAAGGTGGATGTGACAATCGTGAGCACAACATTGAAGATGGATGTGACTGATCCTGATCCCAATATTGAAGGTGGATGTGACTGATCCTGAGCATATACAGAGACTGATATGATCTTTCCTACATTTTTAGCAGCTAGTCTACATCTAGTGAAGCCTTGTTGAGAGCTGGATTCAAGAGATGTAGTAGGTAGTTTTTAAGCCAAGTCACAAGGATTTTTGACAGAAATTTATTACCTTGGATTGAGAAAGCAATGATGCGGTAAGAACGTTTCATTTTTTTTTATTTTATGCCGGATTTCATAAAAATGCAGAAAATAATAAAGTGCTCAAAGGCCAAAACATAATAACATCAGTATTTTCTTAAAATGAATACATGTGCTTGGGAGATAAGGAATTTCATAATGGACTGATGGAAAGGACTCAGGGAGTGGTAATGGTCCACAAGTTAGGGGGCACTGGCAACCCACGCAATACCACTGCCTACAACTAAATGATTTACAGCAATGTAAGTGTAATGCAGTTTGAAGGCACGAGGCAAGGATGTTTGTTAGCTCCCACATTACTGTACAAACTGAACATAAATCTTTACCTTCATTATTATGGGATAGAAGTCAAAAAACTTAATGATGCATTCCATTATGAACACAACATGACACTTGCTTTACAATAAAAATCAAGACTTTTTACATAATTACTTGTAAGCAGAAAACTTTATTCTAATTCACTACTCTCCATCTCTATTAATATATCACATCACAGTCCTCTACAGAAACTAATATTACATAGGAAACTGTGCAGTGCCATAGACTTTATTTTTTTTATTTTTATTATTTCTCACTTCTTGAATGACAATGGGAAAGACAGAATAGCTATTATATATTGGCTCATATTCAGCATAGTAAACATGTGATTTTCTTGCTCAATTACAACACAATTCCTCCTTTCCCATAGCACCATTCATTCCATCTGATCACACAGATCAGAGCTGACTCTCAATTACATAAAATCTTTCTCAGACTATGACAGTCCAAATACAGTAGTGATAAAATATATCAGGTTGTGGAATAGGTCCGTTCAGCCCGAGTGCAGCTTCATCATGAAATGATATAATTCACCACTGCCTCTGCCTGCTCGAACATATGTTCTCTTCACAGCCCGCGTCACTCTTCATTTATAATTATTCTTCTTCCCTTTTCTCCGTCCCCTCTCGTAATATACATTGCTTGGCTGAAGACAAATAGTGAGAGGCAAGAGTATTTTCACATGATGACCTGTTCCAGGGTGTTAAACCCCTGTCAAGGTTTGATTTGAAAAAGGGGCATCGGTGACAGTACATCAATTCAGGGATCACGTTGTGAATTAGGCCGTATTAATTATCACTTGGGCGCACAATGCATGAAAATGCTGTGTCACTGACTATAAGAATGTGAATTTTTTCATTGACTGATAATGGCTGTAAGAAAAAAAAACAATGGTATATTATATTATTTTCTGTTCATTCTGCTATATTTTAGCTTACAAGGATTATTTTTTGACATAAAACTAAAATAATGCCACTAAGTCAGAATAGACTGCATATATTTGATAGGTGGGGGTCCAACTCATGGAAGCTCCATAATTCATCACAGTAAAGGGAACAAAGCACTCCAGTTATTCTGGCCAATTACACTACTAAGCACAACCATATAAGAACGAGTCGTTATGACTGGGGAAACAATGAAAGTTCAATCCAATGCAACAGCTTAAAAATGCTGGAATTTTCCAATATGGTAGAAGGATACCTTTATCGTTGTTGAGTTTCCGTTTTTACTCTCTTCTTACCAGAGCGATTACGTTTTTATTTTTCCATCAATATGGCCATGTGAGGGCTTCTTTACTGTGGGACGAGTTGTACTTTTGAACGACATCATTGGTTTTGCCATGTCGTGTACTAGAAAAAGGGTAAACAATTGCGGTGAAATTGCAAAAAAAAGTGCAATTCCACAATTTTTCTTTTTAAGTAAGTTCAAGAAATACTAAAACTGACCTGCCATTATGATTCTACAGGTCATTACGAGTTCGTAGATATGAAACATGTCTAGGTTATTTTTTATTTAAATGGTGAACAAAAACAAAACAAATTTTCCTAAAAAAAAAAAAAAGTAGCCATTTTCCAAGACCCGTAGCTTCTCCACTTTTCGTGATCTGAGGCTGGGTGACTACTTATTTTTTTTGCGCACCGAGCTGACATTTTTATCGATACCATTATGGTGCAGATAGGATCTTTTTATCACCTGTTATTGCATTTTAATGCAATGTTACAGCAACCAAAAAAAATCGTCATTCTGGAGTTTTGATTTTTTTTTTCGTTACGCTGTTTACCGATCGGGTTAATTCTTTTTATATATTGATAGATTGTGACATTCTGAACGTGGCAATGCCAAATATGTATTTTTTTATTGTTTTATTCTGAATGGGGCGAATGGGGGTGATTTAAACTTATTTTTTTTCTTTTTTTAACATTTAACAACTTTTTATTTTACTTTACACTTGCTTCAATAGACTCCATGGGAGACTAGAAGCTGCGATCATACTACCGCTTGTGCTACACAGACCCTGCTCTGTGTAGCGAAATGCTCGCTCGCTATGAGCGCCATCGGTCGACGCCCATAGCTATCCGGCAATGACAACTATAGGGGTCTCCTGCAGACCCTGGGTTGTCACGCAAACCCATCGGCAACATACGGTCATGTGAAACGGATGCAGATGGGCAGGATTAGTGACACGCTTCCAGCACAAGCATGTTAAATGCCATTGTCAGAGTTTGACAGCAGCATTTAACATGTTAATATCCGCTGGTGGATTGCGATTCCACCCATGGCTGTTAGGGGCACAGGTCAGCTAATGATATCAGCTGACGTGCCGGAAAAATTGCAGGCTCATCTCATTGACACAGATTGACGTCTTTCAATCTTTCGGCAGCTCCGCCCTGTCAGCAGATCAGAGCGGAAAAGAAGCTTCTGCTATGTCAATGTGACATCAGCAGAACTAGCTAAATCACCTGCAGGTTGCAGTCTATGTTCGCTGCACTGAAGAATGGCGCCGAGCACAATAGTCCGGTGGATAGCAACGACCTGCCTGTTAATGCTTGGGCACATTTTTTCTTTCTACATAGTCCTAGATATCCCAATTACGTCTGGAATATAGACAGCCCAGTGATATGTCCACTACACCTACAACATTGGCTGCCGAGACGTTCAGTATCTTAATTAATTTCAGATGTTACAAAGTTCGGGTGAGTCCACAAAGTGGTTCTATTAAAATTTTGATGCACTTTTCAGAAAACTGCAGTAAAATATTACAACAAAACACACGTGGTATCACTCTCATTTTTTTACATAATCTACCACGTCAGGAAAACATCACAGACATTACGAATTTTGAGAGCACTTGTATAAATTAAATATATTCTAGGATATATATTTCAGGGTGTTAACACGTCAAGAACAATATGTCATTTATCAAATATTACGAAAGAAAAATACATTTACACCTTTTTCATGGCTTCTTTTATATAAGTAGACACGGATGCACATTTATTCAGCGCACACAAAGATACAAACGTGTTCTCAAAATGAAGATTTTAATGAAGCGGTGTCACACTCAATATATGGGCCATGTTTTCTCATTTATGAATTGCTGAAATGTCTTGCTAAAATAGATTTCGTGAATATAGTGATTAACATTTCACAGAGTGTTGGGGAAAAAAATGACAAAAATGTGTCATACAGCGATGTGATGAAAACAGGAATTAACAATTTTAAACAAATCCAAAATTTTAATTTAAAGGGGCAGCGAGGATCATTGATGAGCAAACATATTGTGTTCACCTTTTTGTACAGCCATACAACTGGAATGTAGAAAACTGTAGAAAACTACTGTGCATATAGGAAAATCCTACAGCCTCAAAATTTTCAAATAATTAATATTTTATTCCAATTTTCTCCATGGCCACAATTCTAGCTCACAGAACTGAATGCACATTGCAGGGTGGCTAAAGTTGAGTTTGCAAAGGTAAAAGCTACTGCAATGCCATACTGTAATGTTTTTACCAGTGACAAGCACTGACATATTTCTCGCCCCCTGCTGTTACAGTCAGCCGCTCTGACTTTGGATTCTTGTGGGTTCTATGCTGCTTGTGAAGTGATCTGTAATGTGCTGTATTCCTGCTTCCCTAGTCAGTGTTGTGTATCTCACTTGAGGTTGTCATGTGGAGGAGAAGACTCAATTCGGAGACATATTTTATACAGACATCAAATTGAAACAGATTTAACACAGAAAAATCTTCCAAAGAGATGATGGAGTTGGATGTCTGGCATTCTAACTCTGTACATTCAGTTGGATTCTTACTTTACTTAAGCTGCAAATAAAATGTAATTAAAATGTACTATATAGAGCCAAGTATCAATGGAAACATGTGCAGTAGTCTTCTGGCCTGGACTCCGATTTCATTTATAGAGTTTAAAAGGAACTTGTTTTACATCATGAAAAAGTTTTAGAGTTTATTGTGTAGATGCTTACTTCATGGTAAAAAATATATACCTTTTTTAAAGAGATCTGATGTGCCAATCATAGAAATCTATGGTAGAAGCCATCAGATTGGAAGTGCTCTGGGGGTAAGCCAAAGCACTTGTTAAAAGCCCCCAGTGCAATGCCAGCGTCATTTGTACATGACTCCTAAGCTAAATTTTTTTATTATGAGTGACAAATTGGATCTCTATTAAAAAAAGGATAATTTTTATTTGTGGACAAGCATCTATTACAATAATTACATATGTAAAAACATGCTAACAGATTTCCTTTAGATGTATTTCTCAGGATTCTCAGGCTCGCCTACTGTAATGATAATAAAATGAGTTTACAAGCCCTCCATGGATACATTGTTGCCTCTCCACTGCTGGCCCCAGTAGTCAAAGAAAGGAAATTTTCTTATTTTAAAAAATATAAAATATAAAAATATAAATCCTGAACAACTGTAAGGGGGTGAGATATAATGTCCTTCTTGCTTCCCTCTGATTGCCCTTTGATTGTTAATGTTTACATATTGCTAATTGATAATGTCTATGATAAATTCCTGCGGTACTGCTACATAGAAACATGTATTATCGCTCATCTTTTATGGTATTGCCACATGTATATACGTGTTACCTTTCTGTAGAGAACTGTATTATAACTGTTTTGGGTTCCTTTAGTATACTATTGCATAATATAATGTGACTGATGTTCATGTACAGTTAGGGTAAGTCAGTGCATCCTTTTCTGGGGGACATTAGAGGAGCGCACTTTAGTATATAGTTCCTATAGATAAGGGTAAGTGTAGTTCTGTTGTGGGCCACTAGATGGGAGGCATACTAGTGGGCTTTATAGGTTGTTTATAGAGGGTTAATTGTAGGAAAGGCTGCTGGGTAGTAAAAGGGAAGCTTGTAGAAAGTTAAGTCAGAAGGGGCCAGCGTGCCCTTGTGTCCACATGGGCTATAGACCCCGACAGCTTGACAGCCACACAACGTTAAAGCGATGCAGCCCACATTACCTACGGCCACTGTGTTTCATAGCAGTGGGTTAGAACAGGAAAGGAAAGATGTGGCAACTTATCGCCTGGGCAGATGCTAATAGGGCAGGAGCCAGTTGGGCAGATGAGATGAAGAAGTTGGAGCTTCGACAAGATCGGTACAAACGGGCCGGATGCTTTACCAGAGGCAACCAAACCTGGTGACTGATGATTTCGAGTCTAGGGCGAAACAGGCAGAAGGAATTGTCATCATGGCGAGGTCAGGCCAGGAATGAACTGGGGAGCAGTCTAGGACAGTCCGGTTCGGGCTTGTACTTCACAGAAGTGACATCCAGAAAGGGAAAGATGAGGAAACCAGTAAATGTCACGATGTACCAACTGTGGATGTAACGTGTGAAGTATCCAGTAAAGAAAATGTTAAAGTTAACTTGGACTGTGTCTCCATTGCTGGGGGTCACCTGAAAGAGGGACCGTCGCTACCTGGGAAGTGCCCGAAGGAAGCTGAATATGGAGATGCACGTATGCTGAAGAGAAGAGTACAGTTTTCTGTAGGGTAAGGACTGGACACAGAAATTGCGGTTATTCAGGTTACGACTACATTCCTGTCCCTCCCTTACACAAACACTTTAATAAGCTTTTACAGCTTTATCAAATGTGTTATAACATGTTATTAGCTGCCGCTGCAGAGAGAAATGGTAGAGAAGTGAACAAAAACAAAAAACACCATGATGGTAAGTGGAACTATACATTCAGGTAACTTTTCTGAATAAGTTGTTGTGTTTGTTCGTTGTGAACAACCCTATTTTTGGCCATTATATGTGACTTGTATTCTGCATTGGTCACCATTTTTTTTCTTTTTCAATCATTAACTCTATTTTGCAATTGACTGAGCTAGTGGGTAGAAAATAACAACTATGATGTTTCCATACACTAAACACAAAGATGGATTCCTGCCCTTTTCCTTTTAACAGACACAGACAGAACGTTGCGGCATGGAGAAAGAAAATACAGCAGAACTAAGTAGTGTAGATGGGAATCTAGCTCTGACATAAGCTAAATAAAATCTGCACAATCTGTTTCTCTCCCTCTGCTCTTCTCTCCTTTTTCTGTTCTTTTTTTCCATAGAGTATAGTATTAATTATAACAAAAAAAAGTGAATAAATCACTCACCATGCAGTGAATGACCAAATCTGTCGTTTACATGCAATGGGTGCTGTTTCTGGTGCTCGGTGTGCCCTTAGTCATAGAGAATGTCTTTCTACCACCAGCATGTGAATGTTACTGTAATTGTTTGATACTTATGGAATAAAATTTGAAGATTTTATCTATTTTTTTGGATGTGGCGGTCAACTTTACTTTTCTTGTATTAGTTATAACCCGATACATCAGTAAGCGGGCAGTCTATCTTGTCTTGAGCAAAAAAGATGGGTACTGTTTTTTTTTCCTGATTGAATGAGTTCAGGACACAGGGAAGAGGCGAAAAAGCGGTTCATAAGTGAAAAAAGCAGATTTGATAAATATATTACAAAGTTTTACTATTGATTGATGCAAAATGTTCTGAAAATACAGCTCCCATAACTTTTTTTCCATCAACATAACTGCTGCCCATATTACACCCCTTGAGAACGGAGCAAGAAAGGAGAGATACTAACCTGACCAATCCATTTACAACATATTCACCAACTCATTTAATGTAATTTTACATTTCACCTGCAGTAGTAGAAATGTATGGCTGGATAAACTTTCACCAGTTGAAAAATAATCTTTTCAAGAATGGTTGTCTTGATGAAGCAAACCCTTTCAGGAAACTAATAATGGAAAATGGATACTTGGCTAAATTTAAAGGTTCAAGATCATTTAATGCTTATGGAGAACCAACATTACCACAGTCTTATACTGTCAGCAAAAAACAAAAAACAAAACAAAAACATACCGTATTTTTCGCTTTTTAAGACGCACCTGATTATAAGACGCACCCCCAAATGTGGTGAAGGAATAGAGAATTTTTTAATAAATGGGGTCCGTCTTATAATGCCAGTGTCCGTCTAACAAATCATATAGGGTATATGTCCCTCATAGCCCCCCATCCTAAAATTAGCCCCCTTATTCTGGATATGGCCACCTTATATTGAATATAGCCCCCTTGTGCTGGCACACGGGCCCCCTGTGGCTGGCACACGGGCCCCCTGTGGCTGGCACATGGGCCCCCTGTGGCTGAAACACGGCCCCCTGAGGCTGGCACACTGGCCCCCTGTGGCTGACACACGGCCCCCTGTGGCTGGCACACTGGCCCCCTGTGGCTGGCACACTGGCCCCCTGTGGCTGACACACGGCCCCCTGTGGCTGGCACACGGCCCCCTGTGGCTGGCACACTGGCCCCCTGTGGCTGACACACTGGCCCCCTGTGGCTGGCACACTGGCCCCCTGTGGCTGACACACGGCCCCCTGTGACTGGCACACTGGCCCCCTGTGGCTGGCACATGGCCCCCTGTGGCTGGCACACTGGCCCCCTGTGGCTGGCACACGGCCCCCTGTGGCTGGCACACTGGCCCCCTGTGGCTGACACACGGCCCCCTGTGGCTGACACACTGGCCCCCTGTGGCTGACACACGGCCCCCTGTGGCTGACACACGGCCCCCTGTGGCTGACACACGGCCCCCTGTGTTAGATATCGCCTCCATGCTGCTGCTTTTAGTAAAATAAACTCTTTCCTTACCTTCTCAGCGCTGTCCCTCCTCGTGTCTCCCTCAGTGTGGTTGAGCTCCTCCTCCACTTCCTGGTTCTCAGTGCCGGTCATGTGATCAGCACAGCAGAGTGATATCATCTCTGCGTGCCTGATGACAGCAGCAGCAGAGACACTGGGAGATCAGCGATGGAGGAGGTAAGGAAAGAGTTTTTTATTTTACTAAGGGCAGCAGCATGGGGGCGATATCTAACACAGGGGATCATGTGCGATCAAAGGAGGGCGCAGGCAGCTATAATATGCGCCGCTCCCCCAGCCAGTCACCGTGGTGCGGTTTCAGCACCATGGTGATGGACAGCGGCAGTGCATATTATATGAGCGGGAGCAGGAGATCAAAGGCTCCCTCCGGCAGCTTTTACCAGCTCACAGCACCGCTCCAAAGCTGCCCCCACCTCCCCTGGACCCTGCAGTATATATATATATATATATACACCCCCGTCCCCCGTATATTCGGATTATAAGACGCACCCCCTACTTTCCCCCAAAATTTGTGGGAACAAAAGTGCGTCTTATAAAGCGAAAAATACGGTAATTAAGTAAAAATAAAAGTTTCCAGGTTGTCTTACATCAAAATTTAGAAGAATTCTATTCAACCATTTTGGTATTTTTATGATGTTCTAAAAGATACAAAGAATTACTAAACCAATTGCTTGGATGGGTTGGCAACTGAAAAAAATGTATGCATGGTCGCCTTACTTAGACAGTTCTTCCTACTATCCCCCTTTTCTCTCTACTGTTTGTCCATTACATTATCACAAATCCCTCACAGTGATAGTCACTGTAATGTGTTGAATGAAAGGACAATAAATAAAGAGTAGGGCCATAATAGGGTAACATTTAATAATATAATGCACATTATTTATTTTAAAACACTTTAAAACCACATATAAAATATGATGGACAATCCCCAATAAAGTAGATCCAAATTTCATGAAGCAGAATAAAGTTCAAATGATAACTGGAGCAGCTGTAACTAAAAATAAATAAAATAATAATAAAGACAAGGATAAAGTAGACACAATAAGCCAAAAGGGAAAACCTTGTAGTTAAAAAGATATTAGATTCCTCAACATGTGTAGAAGGAAATACTACATCTAAAAAAATATCAAAAATTCAATAAATGAATGTGACGTTTGGAATCTGGATCCTCTTTAATGAAAAAAGTACAAAAAAGCAGGCACCACACGTGGCTAATGAATGGCTGGAGCCTTCAGGTGTATTGATGGATGGGACACCTTCACCTCCAAAAACGGTGAGTACAACCGAAGCAGTGGCTCTGGAACTGTAGGGAGCTGAAAGGGTAAGAACGGTAATTACCCCTAACTTACCACTAATGCTCCATCTATACGTCCATGTTTCACGTATGTGTTCTATACAGATTTTTAGAGCACATATCCATTATAATTCACAAGCATGCAGACATGTCCATAAAAAAATAAAATGCGAAGCCTGATTTGTGGATCAAAAGTGCCCATTCAAATAAAGGGGTAGGGTTGAAAAAACAAAAAAACAAAAAAAAAACACCACACAGCAGATGCCGCTTATGTTTCATCCTAGTGATCTCCTTGTTTAATGGTTTGTAGAAGCTTGGAACGTTTTCTTTGGCACACAAGAACTGGTGGAAAAAGAGGACACACATCACAACAGATGGATGAAAATTCATTGAAAACAGTGACCAAAATCAGTTTCTCTTGTACAAAAACGTCACAGAGAAAAAATGGACATGTGATTTGAGCCTACGTAATAACTTCATACTAACTAATATTAACTAGCAATTTGTTATTTCCCTTTGTAGCATAATTACATTTTGACCACACAGTCAGGTTTTGTCCTTTATACTTTCTTTTTCTCTATGCTCCTCACTGTTTTTTTACTTCAAAATTGCTTCAGAAAACCGGAAAATGTGGCCTCACCTTTAGGCCGGAGTCACACTAGAGAGAAATACGGACGAGTGCTATGAGGGAAAAAAAAAAATCACATAGCACTCGGACCAATATTAATCTATGAGGCAGCTCCCATCATCCATCTTTTTCTCACCCGTATTATACGTGTGAGATAAATCGCAGTGATTTCCACCGTATCTTGGCCAAGACTCGCCAATGCAAGTCTATGTGGACGAGAAAAAAACGGATTACACACGGACCATGCATGTGACTTGGAAGAAATACGCACCGAGTCCTTTAGAAAAGCCGGCAATTCAGTGTGCTATACTGTAAAATTACACTGACAGGTTAAAATAGAACAGATAAAATACATGTATACACATAGTATATATATATATAAACACGTCAGTGGGACACACATATATACTGTATATATATTTATATTTCAGAGAGATATAGAAAGCAGAATAGGTTAAAATTCAATTCTCGGCTTCTGTAAAATAATTACAGAAACCGATAGGATATATGAGACATGGTTTACATATAGTAAACCATTGCATATCCGTTATTTTTTTTATATGTCCCTCACTATGTGTGTAAAATTTTGGAGCTGTAGGTGCTAAATTCAAGGATTAATTCACGGAAAAAACTTGCGTGGGCTCCAGCCCAATTTTCTCCGCCAGGGAGGGCAAGCCAGTGACTAAGGGCAGATATTAATAGCCAAGAGAGGGACCACACTGATGTCAGCGGTAGTTACTGAGGTTGCGCAGACTCCCTGTCTGACCTGAGGTGAACTCACCAGCGTGGGAAAATGTTCAGAAAGTTTCCCACGTTACGTTAATCAGTTAATCTCCAGTCAGGTGGGGAGGTTGCACAGGCAGCTTCTCAGTCATTCCTCCATGGTTTACAGCCAGACCGGTCGCATTGGCACCGGTCCCATTGGCACTGGTCCCGGTTGTAAACTATTTAACCCCTTCAGATGGATTGCGGCGTGGGGCCTGATTGTACGGCGGACAGGTATGGGATATTGTTGCTTTTTTATTTTGGATTTTTTTACAGGAGAACGATGGCTTCAAATGGATTGGGAGTGTAATAAAGATGGAAAAAGTGTGTTTATTTAATTAAAAGTCTTTTTTCTTAATGTGTGTGTGTTTTTTAAACCCTTTCAGACTAGTGGATTAATAATGGATAGGTGTCTTATTGATTACAATAGCAAGGCGACATTAACCCCTTATTACCCCATATGCCATCCGCTACAGGGCAATGGGAAGCGAGCGGGTAAGTGCCGGAATTGGCACATCTTACAGATGTGCCTTTTCTGGGGTGGCTGGGGGCAGATTTTTTAGCCGGGGGGGCTGAAGAACAATGGTCCCCCTCTTGGCTATTAATATCTGCTCTCAGTCACTGGCTTGCCTTCTCTGGCGGAGAAAATTGGGTGGGAGCCCACTCAAGTTTTTTCCGTGAATTAATCCTTTAATTTAACACCTACAACTCCAAAATTTTACACATGTACACTACTAACATTATCAGTGAGGGACATATAAAAAATAATGGATATGCAGTGGTTTACTGTATGCAAACCATGTCTCATATCCTGTCGGGTTCTGTAATGATTTTACAGAAGCCGACAATTGAATTATCGTCTATTCTGCTGTCTAGCTCTGTATGAAATATAAATATATATATGACTGTATATATGTTTTCAAGAATATTTGAGGCTATGGACCCATTATATGTCCATTTTGTAAGCCGGCGAGAATCTCGTCGTACGGATGCCATACGGATGTCACATGGATACTTTGATGCGAGGAAATCGCATCCTCGCATTGCACACTGATGACATACGGATCACTGTTCATGAAACATTTCTGCAATTCTCGTCCGTGAAAAACGGACCGATTTTTTATACGTCTAGTGTGACTCCGGCCTTAGGCTTCATTCAGATGTTCATTTTTTCACAAACTTCTTCCATTTGTGTTTTTTCACAGATATAACAGGTGCCCATTAAAGCGAACCTCTCAGCAGGATTGTGCACAGTCAACTACAGACACTGTCAGGCGCCGTTATATTGATTAAAATGATACCTTGGGTGATGAAATCCGTCTTGTGGCTGTTTAATGTTTATTTGTAGTTTTCAGTTAATGATATTCTTGTGCTTCGGGGCGCTCTGTGGGGAGATCTTCATGTGGTGCTCTGCTTAGGTATTCATCAGTATTGGCTTATGACAGATCACTGATCCTTCAGGGACCTGCCCCCTATTTTACATATGGCATATCATATTGTGTGGTAACAAACAAAAAAATACATTCAGAAAAAGGGTGCCGGGACATGGCATGATACATGCCTAGTATGCATAGCTTCATTAATGTTTTAGTCCTATTGTATTGTGTGAAAAAAATTATTTTCATCAAAATGGTGCCAGCGCCTGTGCATCTATCCCTCAAAGCCAGAGAACTCAAGGAAAGTCCTGCCCACAGGCCGCCCAGAAGCACAAACATGTTTCTCATCATAGAGACAGACTGTGCTTCGGGCTGCCTGTGGACAGGTCTTTCCCTGGTTTCTCTGCCTAGAACATGGAGTTAAGACTCTGCCTACAGTCCCGCCCAGGATCACGGACATCTCATTAACTTAAAACTTCTAACACCGATTACACAAGAACCACAAGACAGATTTCTTCACCCCAGGTACAATTTTCATCAGTATAACAGCAGCAACATGACAATGTCTGTAGTTTAATGAACAAAATCCTGCTGATAGGGTTGCTTTAAAGTCTATGGGACCATTCACATGTCTGTTTTTTTTCGCCCATTGAAATCATACGATGCCGTCCTCTTCTTTCCTTCCTGTCGTGGCTCTGGCACAGGCGCACTGCTCCGCCCTGTTGAGGGCAGAGCAGAGTCCTGCATTGCGCAGGCGCAGGGAGAGGTCCGGCGCCTACGCACTGTAGTATTCTGCTCTGCCCTCAACAGGGTGGAGCAGTGCACCTGCGCAGGAGCCATGACAGGCAAAGAAGACGTCACCGTTAGAAGGCAGGCGCTGGACCGGACCGTGACACCCATCGGACCGGACCGCCCCCCCGGTGAGTATGATCAAACTTCTTTTTCTTATCTTTCAGGTTACATAGTGGGCTTATCTACAGCATTACAGAATGCTGTAGATAAGCCCCAGATGTCGGTGCCGGCAGCTCATATTGTAAAAAAGGGGTGACAGATTCCCTTTAAAAATCATACAATGATTTTCAGGATTTTTTTTTACATTTTGTCTCTCACAGTTGAAGTGTCCCTACGACAAAAATTACAGACTTCTCCATTCATTGCAATGAAGTGGATAAACCAGCTCACCTGCCTTGGCTAGTGGTGCATGGAAGCACGAGTTCCGTGTAGTCTCAAGTCCAAAAGTCAAACAAAAACAATTCAGCTTCCAAAATGTAGAAAAATTTATTGGACATAAAAACAGAGTGACGGACAAGCCGCACCAATGCTGAGGCAACCAATTGCAGAGATATGACCAGATCACGATAGGGGTAAAGACATCCATCTCGTCAAAAGGGACCGAATTACTTTATATAATCATGGAAAATCATTTTCATAGCGAGTTGAAAATTAAGATGTATTAAGAAGTATTTGAGGGTGGTGTCCTTCCAATGATATTTATAGTTATTACGGAGGAGATTCAGTTGGGAATATTTAATGGTAGAGGTTTTGTTTTAGTTCTGTTTGTTTTGAAGCCTGATAGGAACCAAACTCTGATGAATAATTTAAGAACTGGAAGTTACCATTACCTTTGTAAGTAAGAATTCCATATGTTTAGTGCCACAGTGCCTACAGATACATCACATTACATCACTAGCAGCTAAAAAAAACTGTTCTCCCCAGCAAATAAAAGAAAATCTCTCAAGGCAAGTAAAGTTTTTCATAACTTGGACCAAAAGTATATTTTTACATCAAGGACCCTGCAATACAAAGATTCTTATAGATTGATAAATTGGTCAAAGTTAGTGGGAAATTCTAACCATAGCAGAAAATAGTAGTGCATAGAGGTGAAAGGCCCCAAAGTTAGCACTATATTAAAGAGTAAAAAAATGTGGACATACACAATACTAATAAACAAGTGTGTATTGTAGTGTGTATTTACCAATATCCTACAGCATGTCTTCATAGGGCTGCAAAAATGGTAGACAGGGGTCTTCACTAGGTCGCCTCCATCTGGCCAATACAACACATTGGCAGTGCTCATTCATCATTGACTCCTACTCAGTCTACCCATTTAGATGCTATGGGTTCTATTGACTGCGGCATTTATGGTAATAAACTGTCACAATGGTCTCTAGCATCAATCATGGCAGGTATACGCAGGTGTCAGCTTCCTAACACAGCCAGTAGCAGCCATGCATGTAGCGGGTTCGGCACCAATATGCATACAGTTCACAGAAGTTTGGAAGTGATTCAGGGTTATCACAGCGTATTCTGCCATGAGATGGTGGTGGTGATCTGAGGTGTCTCTCATGGAGCAGAATTTCGCCACCCCCCACTAGAGAAGTATTCAGGGGGTTCTCAGAAGTTCTCCAAACTAGTTGTTAAATCAACAGCCAGTTAGCAGAACTGGAAGAACCAAAGTTTCTGCTTTGTGCATTCAATTGCATTTGCATCTTTCAAACATGAATACAACTGAAAAGATAGGCTTCAGGACAAGAGGCTATGTGTCACCTCATCGCACTGCTGACCTCACTGCTGCAGAGGCGGTGAAGATGGAGCTATGGTAAGTGCTCTATAGCGGAGGCGAAGATACAAGAAACTTTTATTCTAGACAAACAAGTGGAGGGTTTAGTGTGAGGGCAAAGCATAGGGGTTCAGTATGCAGAGCGAGAAAAAAGTGAGAGAGGGCACAATATAGAGAAGTGGCAGGAGGTACATGGTGAGGGTACAGAATGGAGAGGCGCAGCATGCTGGGCAATGTAAAGATAAAGCTAGCAGGAAAAAAACAGTGGAGTACATTATCAGGTACCACAGTGCGTTATTTGTGGTGTTATGCAGGACTACAGGAAAATAGGTCTTCAATTTTGGCTACCATTAGTTTTACTTTATGGGTGAAGTCTGAAGGAAGGGCATGATCTGAATAGAGGAGTGGTTTTCTTCATACAAAGAGGGAACTTGTTTTTAAATAAGTGAAGCCCACCCCTGCTGCCCCTGAAACACCCACCTTAAAAATCAGACTCAGTAATGCCACACAGAGCAAGTTTAGAACCTGAGATCATTCCACATTTGGTAGATTCTGGCCACGTTACAAAACTGGCATTAGTCTATAATATCTAAGCTCTGAATGCTACCATTTTAAATTTAGCTGTCAATTTCTGCATTTTAACGGAGCGGTTGCTTTTGCACGTGCACACTAGTTCCCCACTGGCCCCCTGCAACACGATTGGTTGCCATGGCAGTCTGGGGACTGCTGAACTTGATAAGAGACTTTGATTTCTCATATATAGTATACTGCAAAAAATAAAGTAAAAACAAGTTTTTAAAAAAATATAGAAGAATAAAAAAATTCAAATAATCTCCTTCATTATAAAGAAAAAGATGAAAAATTAAGCAAATTTGGTATTGCCGCATCTTTAACACTCTAGTCTATGAAAATCATCAAAACATAAAATTAATCCGTATCGTAAAGAGAAAAAAAAAGCCACAATTAAGATTTTTTTTACTAAAAAATGTAATAGAAAGCTATCAAAAACTGTGCATACCCCAAATTGGTATTAATAAAACTGTCAGCTCACCACCCAAAAAATAAGCCCTCACAGAGCTCAATGGACAGAAAAAAGAATGATACGGGTCTCAAAAAATTACAGTCCATCACAAACCTAAAATTTATTTATTTGATTTTTATTTACAAAAAGAAAAAAATCTAAGCAAATTGTAAATGCTCTGACATGGGAAATTATGTTCACATATCATTTTTACCATACAATGAATACAGTAATAGCAAAGCCCCAAAAACAATGATGGAATTGTGTTTATTCATTGTAGGTTTATATTGCATTGTGCAGAGGAGCGCCATATTAATTTTCACCCCAGGCAGAAGGAAAGCTACAATGGATCCTTAGGGGTATTACATATTAATAAAACATAAAAAAAAGTTCAATTCTCTAGTTTTAGGGTTTTTTTCAGCTAATTATTCACATAAACTATTCTGTTATTCTTTGATTTGGCCAAGAAGAATACTTTTAACACCTCTATTTTAATTTTTCTTATAATACAATGAGAAACCTATATAAAATGTGCATGTGGCTGTTAAGCTGTATCTTATGGAATGCCCAAGCAGAGATTATCTCATGGCAGCTATAGGACTCTTTGTTTGTCGATGCAAGCCATTGCCATGGTGTGTCAAATGTCAAAGTGGTTGTGCAGTTTTAGAACTATGCGTTGTAAGTTACTTTTATTTTTCGACCTGGAAATGTACGAATTGACAATTGTCATGATGTTTTGCGAAGATCACCGTATAATGCTCTGTCGGTTGCTGTATTTACAACACTATTCTACAAAAGAAGAAAAGCCCCATACATACAACATATGCTGGCATATAAGACAATTTTTCTGTTGATTTGTACAGAGTTAGACAAAAAAAGGTCATTATTCCTCCATATAAAGTTTAAGGTATATATACCCTAAACTTTATATGGAGGAATAATGACCTGTTTTTGTCTAACTCTGTACAAATCAACAGAAAAATTGTCTTATATGCCGGCATATGTTGTATGTATGGGGCTTTTCTCCATTTGTAGAATGCTGTGCATAGCAAGTCTCTATGCAAGTCTCTAAAAGGCTTATTAAAAGTCCATGCAAAAAAAGGAGCTGTGGGCATGAGGCCTCATCTGGGAAAGAGTAGTGATACCTGAACTAGGCACTTTATCTTAAAGGGAACCTGTCACCATGAAAATGTTTCCCAGTCTGCAGGAACCATGTTATAGAGGGAGCTGAGTAGATTGATATATAGTTTTATGAGAAAAGATTCAGTATATCCTGTTTTTTAATAATTTTCAGTCTGGTGTGCGGGCCTATCAGTGACTGACAGCTAACTCTATATCTACACTTATACAAGGAAAGCTGTCAATCACAATTAGGACCACCCACTGGACACAAAATCACAGAAGGAGGAAAGGTTTACACTGTTAGAACACAGTTGTCACGATGTGACCGAAGCGGTGTGACACAAGCCCACGAAATGTCGGTCAACGAACGGCACAACATAAAAGGGAACACCAGGGAAACTTTAACAACAGTGGGCCCTGTCAATAGGGAATGGGGGAAATCAACATCTCCTGCACTCACCTGAGGAAGTGCGTCCCTATACGGTTTCTTTCACTCCATCGTCGAGCAGGACACCTAATCCCTGACTTGCCCTGCTCCTATCTCTAAGTAGGGAACTGGCAGGTGAGAGCACTGGTTCCACCGCTGCACTAATACAACCAAAGGTAAGGACAGACATCAAAAGGGACATGGTAAACAAAAAATGCAACACTTAGCTCCCTCTGCTGCAAAGCACCACACAGCAGAGTAAGGAACCTGACAAGTGAACCCAGCAAAGCACCATTGCACCCAGAGAGCTCCTTCCTGCAGCTTGGCCGCTGTAGAATGAAGTAACACCGACAGTCAGCTGATGCATCAGGTGATCTTTTAAAGGATGTGGGAGTGGTCACCACCCACATCAGCTGACCAATCAGCAATGCAAGTACACCAGCAGGCCAGATGGGGGAAAACTGACATTAACCCTCGATGGCCTGAAAGGAAAAAAGCTTTAAGTTAAATAAACCAGATCTGCCACAAATCCAAAAATGGATCATGACAACAGGTTAAACTGAATATTTTCTTAGAAAGCTATATATAATTCTGCTCAGCTCCTCTTGCTCTATAAAATGGTGTCTGCAGATTGAACAGTATTTTTATGGTGACAGGTTCCCTTTAAAGGGGGTCAGTCAGTCACTCTATCTTTATTTTAACTTATGTATTGGGGTCATGATTTTGTGGCACTCACTAATACACAAGTAATACATGCTCTCCTCCTGCGCTTGTTAGCACAAATACCACACAGCTCTATTGCTCTAACATGGATTGTTGGTGGAGGAACAAGTGACCAGATCTGTCCACCAGATTCCTCCAATTGAAAAACACTTCACCAGGAAAAGATGCTATACATTATTATTTATGCAGAAAACAGCAAATCATGTACAGTATCTAATCTATAGCAACTAAAGTTAGTGTAAATGTATTTGCACATTTTATTCCAGTGGCGAAGACTGTGGTCTATAATTGCTGCACCAGAACAGATACAGCCTCTTACCTACTGGCATCCATAGCTCTTTTATCGATTAGCCGGCCTGGCACAACGTCATTATTGCATGGTGACGCACTTGGCTGGCTAATCAGAGTAAGAGCCGCAGATGCTCTCAGGTAGGAGGCAGTACTGCCGCTCACATGCAGCGACCACAGACGACCATGGCCAACGGAATGGGACATGCGAATTGATTTGCACCAACTCTAATAACGACATTCAGATAATTATCCTGATTTACAATATGTATTTGATTCTGACTTGCCTACTAATGTAACAAATCATCGGTGACCAAATAAAAATCATTACATGAACCTCAAATAGATGGCAAGTATCATTTTCACATGCATCTTGTGTTTAGCCAATAATGCCTTCTGGCTGACTATAGACCAAAGTAACTTTGCAGCTTTGTCCTATACACCCTTCAGTAAAGCTGCCCTCGTGTAAAGGGAATTGGCATGATAACGTCAGCAAACATAAAAGCATGCAATGTGTAAGCAACTTCGTGCCTTGGAGATCACACATATAAATATATACTGTAGTTCATGCTACCAAATCAAATATTTGATCTTTAAAGGGTTTTTTCATTCACACACAAAGCGTGCCCCTTTACAAAGGTTTCTGCGCAGGGCTATATTTCTATATACAAGCCATGCATTCCTCCCGGCTTCAATCCCCTTTACTTGTAACGCTATTTTTTTTATATATCTCTCAGAGCAACGACTTGCTACGTGGTCGGTTGCTGATCCTAGCTGCTTTTTTATGAATTGGGTGTAAACTCTACAGGCATTTCGGTACATGTAAGAAAGGCCTCATAAATCATACATGGTGTACCACAATTCTTTAAGTCTCAGAATAACTTCAATAAGAAGCAGCTGAAATCAAAGTGGAAAACTGCAGAAGGGGTACAAGAGAGCATCGATATCTGAGCAGCATTCAACAGTCACCAGCAGACTCCGACAACAATGTGTCAAAGCACATGAAATAGAATACATTGCTTAGAAGCCGTGCACCCTTCAAAAGGAACGCAGCCATGTAGGACAGGGCATGAAGACTCCGCACTCTTGCATTTGTTGACAAGGAGTCTCCGTGCCGTCGCCTAGCTGCTTGCCTCTACAGCCGGGGTAGATTACGGATCTCTTTTATATTACATGAAGGGTTCCAATTTACCACCCAGTACAGAGTTCACGGTAGGTGCTCTGCCTTTAGTTTATTTTAAAAGCTGTTCTTTTTGGGGGGGACGTTCTAGGAGAATTCTAGTAGTTGCATTCCTTTTTAAGGCATTGCCCAATTTCAATCTCAAGACTGACCTCCGGTGTGCAAAGCATTTTACGGAAAAGTGTCACATTATGAGAAAAAAAGAGTCACATTAAATGAAAGAAATTCTCTGCACTGCAATCCTTACGTTTTAGTAAGAAGAGATGATGGTTTACACTGGAAAGTTAATCTGTTACTCTGTTGCCTGCACTTATCAGAAAACTACCGGTTAGATAGAAACGCTGTCCCGGTTAGTACATCCAAAAAAAATAAATAAAAAGAAAACAATTACTCAGATATTGTCTTGGCAGCTAACAATTATTCATCAAGAGCCTTTCAAACATTGATTTTTTTTTTCCATGCTGGCAAATTAAAGTGAATAAAAGAAACTTTTGTTTTAGTGAAAAGCCAGCACTTGAGCAAAATTTAGAAGAATAAGAATTAAGTTATTGTAACTGTGAGGAACCGACTTCTCCTCGGATTCACAGGTTAACATTCCAGCATATTAAGTCAGTTGTCTTTGACTTGCCAAACGACAGAATGGCTGCTAATTGTAAACAGACAATTGTAGAAGCAAATGTGTAGACAAAAGTGGTGGGGAGAAAAGTACGATATTAATAAATGGAGCTAATACTATCACTATGCAAAGCAAGGGCGATGTATTGAGTAAGAATGTAATGCTGCTTCAATGGAGATAGCGTTTTATTTTTTGCAGACTTCTATATTCTTTATACACATTCAGCCGATTCACATGTAACAATATATAATGAGAAAACAAACAAAAAACAACAACAGTATTTAAATGTCTTTGAAAATAAAGTATAAGCATATGTGCGTAGCGCAGCAGAGTTACACTTGTCATATGTCAAAACGCATTCCGAGAAATTCAGCTTCACTGTGTATGTGTAACAGAGCTGAAGTACCTGAGAATGCATCTACTACAAACACAGCTTTACTACATCTGACTGAGCTCTGCTACACACAGATACAAATAGATCTGGACATCCCAAGGTGAGGGGGAAATGTACATGGGGAAATGTACATGGTGTATAAAATGTGTACACATTCAGACCTAACGCTCTGCCAAATGATAAAATGTGTTTTATGGTTCAGTAATTGCACACACATTATATACATATACAAACACTATGCTATACATACCGACCCACATGCATGTGGCTGTTTAATGTACACACATGTACAAACACCATACCATATATACAAACACATACATGTGGTTAATGGTTTAGTATTATAGTTTAGAGGTAATACGCATGTTCATTATACATATATACAAATTCCATAAAATACAGACAAACTTATCTGTAGTTAATTGAGTAGTAGAAATAATATGTACGCATCATGCATACACATACATGCAGACACACATACAAGTGGTTGTTTAGTAATATAATTTAGAAGTAATATGCACACATCATGTTAACACATACAAAGACTACACAACACATACAACTATACAAATACATATAGACAGACACACAAGTGGTTGTTTAGTAACATAAATTAGAGTATGCACACATATCACACACACACATATACTATGCACTACATACAGACACACATATGTGGTTGTATAGTATTATAAATTAGAATATGCATACACATCATACATATACTATACAACATATACAGACATACACAGTGCATTGTGTTTAGTAATATAAAAGTAATAAACACATGCGTCATGTATACACACAAATAAAACAAAAAGACACACTTACATGTGATAGTTTTGTAATATAATTTAGAATTTGGAAGCACACACATCTCATACATATATACAAACAATATACATACAGACACATACATATGGTTAATGGTTGAGTAATATAATTTAGAAGTAATATTCACCCACATCATGTGGAGTGTTCTGTAATAAAAATTAGAGGATGCACACACATATACTATAAAAATAAGTGCAGACACACAAACATGTGGTTCTTTAGTAATATAATTTAGAAGTAATAGGCACAAACATCAAGCACACACAAACACTATAGAACACATACAGGCACACATACATGTGGTTAATTGGTAATACAATTTTGAAGTAATAGGCACACCCATCGCTTATACACTTATACACAAACACTACACAATATGTACAGACACACATACATATGGGTAATTGTTTAGTAATATTATTTAGAAGAAACAGGCACACAATTTATACACATATACAAACACTACACAATATATACCAACACATGTGGTTGTTTAGCAATATTATTTAGAAGAAATAGGCACACACATCATATATACACATATACAAACACTACACAACACGTAAAGACACATTGATGGGATTAATTGTTTAGTAATATAATTTAAAAATAATATGCACACACATCATATATACACATATACAAACACTGCACACCATGAAAAGACACACATATAGAAATATGAATGAAAAAAAGTAGAAAAAATGATAGAAATACCCGTACAATGCAAAATGAAAAAAACATTTCTTTCAAAGAAAGACTCAGTAACTACAGATCACAGGATAAAGGATTCTTAGTTACCAGTGAAAATACATAGAGCAGAGTATTATAGCTGCTATCGGGGTAAACACAAAGTACGACACATCCAGGCTGCTCCATTATTAACTGCAGCCTCCACTGCTGTGTTAAGTGCTCACCTGCATGGGTAAAGTGCTTTAGAGCGACACTTTAGCAAACTCTGCAAGTTGTTCAAATAAAGGTCGGGCCCTGTTCACTCCCACCCCTTTCATCTGCTACCAGGAGACCATTTTAATTCACTCACTAAAATAATTTCACTGAATATAGAAACATAGGAAGCAATATCCCAGCTATTAGTTTTCATACAGCCAAGCTGGACCTTTTCCATTACTGCTGCCCTACATTCATTGCTCTTTCATTGCATCTGTCAGCATTTCCTGACAGCGCATTATGGAGCACATGGCTACAAAGTCACTATCAATCAGCCGGCGACCATGCAGATATAAGTAACAGACTATTGATAATGGATCTTAAATCAGATCATCATAGCTTTAGCCCAGAACTCTTAAAAGGCAGCAGCCCGCTGGGAACCGGCACTCTCTATCATCTGCGCCATTTGTGAGATACACAATAAAAAAAAAGCGTCTGCAATGTCTCCACCTTACCAGCAGTGAGCACAAAGAAAAATGTGACCGCTGCAGGTCAGAAATACAGCACATCACCCACGCTGTGAATATAACACACCTTTCTATTCATGCCATGTGCCAGTCACAGGAGAACGGTTAGCGTCTGCCAACAGGAGATGTTTAATGAAGAACTGAAGGTCTACAATACACGGATCCCTCATTAAGAGCAAATCTACACAAACGCTGCTCCATTCTGAGCCACAAATAACATTTCACTTCAATTAAATATCATTTTTGCATGTTTAAATTGTTTCACGCGATGCGCTAACGGAAAATCTGCTATGAATTACAGTAGCGGCATTGAAGATGAAATTTCCCTAAATCTCCTTAACACGTTGCGGGGGGAAATCCGCGGCATAAACTGAGAGGCGCTGTGGATTGACAGACTGTCAATTTGGACTGTGGCTTTACACAGGGGGTTTCACCTTTGATAATACCAAGAATTAAATCCATAGCTGTGGACTTACTGTAGCTTTTCTGCTCATGTATTTATTGTGTGGCTATGCTGTAATGGTATGCTCAGCGGTTCTGGTCGTCTACGTCGGCAGAGCCGCTAATCTCAGTGATTAGTTGCAGTGGTGGCGTGGGCTATCGACAGAGGACAGGGGGTGTGGGGGGGGGTGAGTATTACCGGTCTTTGTTATTTTACATTGCATGAATATTTGGAGGTCCACTTTTCTATCATTTGAATACTCCTTTAATAAGAATCCTGGAGCAGAATGTGCTTCAAGAAACTTACTGAGTTTCCTATTGATGTCAGTGGGAAATCAGTGCACATAGCGCGGTTTTATCCCCACTTTTTGTTTTCAGCAAGAACAATAGAAATGTACATTTTTGAGGCATTTCTTAAATCTAAAAAAATTTGGAGTAAAGTAAAAACAGAAAATAAAGGTTTCTACACAGAAACAGCATCAAAAACACAGTTAAAAAACCAGCCAAAAACCTTTTCAGGTGTCTAAGGCAGGTTTTCAAGCAGATAAATCCACATGACCTCTGTTAACATATGTTCTCTCCATTTTTTTTATGGACAGAAAATGGACAAATTAATATTGATTATATAGCCACAAGTCTGTTTATTTTATTGTATGCAGACCGATGGCCAAGGCATATTCAATTTTGGTCCAGTTTGCGGATAAAAGTTGTCCATTCTAGTTAAAGCGTTCATGAAAAAAAATGGATAGTACGCAGATGCGGTCCATCCTATTATCTGCGTGAGGTTGTTTTCTATACATGAAGAACTTTCTGTAACAAAATCCATACAAAACCCACAACATGTGAACATATACTTAGGTTATCTGCAGGTGTTGCAGTTTTAAAGTATAACTATCACTTTGCAAAAGTTTATGTATATATAACAAATACCTCATGGCGATGCTGACCAGTGGGGGTCTAGCTTCTGAGACCCAAATTGGTCAAAACACCACTCTGAAATGTGCAGTATGAGATCACAGAGTAGTGTAACGGCTGAATAGTAAGTCTATGAGTTTGTACACCGCTCTGTGAGAGTAAGGCCAGAGTCACATTACCGTATGGCATCCGATGTGCTATGCTAATGTCACTCGGTGTCAGCTCTGCTGCAAGCGGGAGCCAAGTGTCAGTGCACAATGCTCTGATTCTCTCACAACAGAGAATCGGAGCTCAGGGTCGGAGCAGACAGATAATGTAATTTTTCCGTCTCCTCCATTGCTGATGTCTGCGGGAATCACATTGCACTTGGGTGATATGAGTGCAGTGCGATATTTCACACACACCCATAGACCTGTATGGGTGCGTATGATCAAAATTTTGCATACAATTGCAGCATGGGTGGAAGTGGAGTGGGGCCCTTGCAGGACGGCTAATATTGAGGGCAATCTGGCCTGTTTATCCGGCCCTGAGACTCCGGGGGGGACCTGGCCAGATTGCCCTCATGTGCGGCAGGCAGGGAGAGATCCCTGAAGCTCTGCTGCCTGCAAGAGAAAATGGCAGCGAAGCGGAGCTGCAGCGATCCGTCCTGCTCCCTGCCCACGCTTCCTGTCTGTCACACAGTCAGCAGCACGACTGGATGACATCATCATTCAGCGCCGCGGCTGTGCCAGAAGGAGGAAGCTGCAGGCACGGTGATGCTGCAGGAGAGCGTGTGGAGAGGTGTGTGTGTCGCTGTGGGGGAACGTGCAGAGAGGTGAATGGTGCTGGTGGTGTGTAGGTGGAGGAGAGGGCAGTGATGGGGGAGAAAATAATGATGGTGGCAGTTGAAAGGACAATGATGGGGGTAGTGGAGTAGAAGCAAATGATAGAGGTGGTGGAATGGGCAATGATGAGGGTGGTGGGTGAGAAAGCAATGATGGAGGTGGTAACAACAAAAGTAACAACTTTAGCAATAATACAATGATTAAAGCAAAATTAGATGGCCCTGCTCTTGAGAGCTTACAATCTACAATGAGGTGGGGGAGATACAAAGTACAGGTGTGTATTTACAGTGATGTGTTTACAATGATGGTCCAGCCATCTTGAGGGAGTGGGGGAAAGATGGGGATAGTGAATGGGCTACACATGCACACTTACACATAAAATGACTGACTAGGGAACGTAATAGGCTGCTCTGAACAAATGTGTTTTGAGGTAGCGCATAAAACTGTGTAAGTTGTGGTTGGTTCTAATTTCTTGGGGTAGAGCATTCCAGAGGATTGGCGCAGCGAGGGAGAAGTCTTGGAGTCGGAAGTGGGAGGTACGGATTAGTGCAGAGGTTAGTCGAAAGTTGTCTGTAGAGCGCAGCGGTCTGTTAGGCTGATAGTCAGAAATGAGGGAGGAGATGTAATGGGGTGCTGCACTGTGAAGAGCTTTGTGGGTGAGAACAAGTACTTTGAATTGGATCCTATAATGAATGAGCAGCCAGTGTAACGACTGGCGAAGAGCGGATGCGTCCGAGTATCGATTAGCTAGATGGATGACCCTGGCTGCAGCATTAAGGATGGACTGGAGAGGGGAAAGTCGAGTGATGGGGAGGCCAATTAATAGAGCATTACAGTAGTCCAGGCAGGAGTTGATCAAGGCGACAGTGAGGGTTTTGTTGTTTCCAAGGTGACAAAAAGGGCGGATTCTAGAGATGCTTTTTAGGTGTAAGGGGCAAGAGCGGGCAAGAGATTGTATATGGGAGGTGAAGGAGAGATTGGTGTCAAACATAACACCCAGACAGCGCGCCTACTGCCTGGGTGTTATTATGGTGCTACCTACGGAGAGGGAAATGTCAGCTTTATGGAGGTTGTTACATGGCGGGAGTAGAAGAAGATCAGTTTTGGAAAGGTTGAGTTTCAGATAGAGAGCCGACATGATGTTGGAGACTATAAACACATGGGCCATGCACACAGTGAACAAGTCTGTAGGACAGTGTTCACACCACCAAAAGACTGAAACACAGAAAAACACAGTATAACAAACGTATAAAAATACTCTATTGTAAAAAAGTAACAGTAAACAGCAAGTGCTAGTAAAAAGATGATAATAAAACAGGGTATTTGGTTGATACGTTTTTTGCATAAAATGTATACTGAGCCGCTCTACCAAACGTCAAGGTATACCCATATGAGAGCAGTCCCTAACCAATGTATTTAAAAACCTTATCCATTTGAGATATGTATGATGATGTAAATGGGATAGGTCAATCTTAGTAGTGGCGACACTGCTGATAAAGGGGAGGAGGGCTGAATGTCTCTATTCTATTAATGTGTGTTAAAAGTTGTAATGTTTGTTAATATTACTTTATCTGTTTAATAAAAATATATTGAACATATATTTTGGACATTCAGAAAGGTAATGTCCGATGTGGACACGCTATGGAAGACGGCTTACGTGTATGGCCAACAAGGGAGGGGTGGAGACCTCCCTAATCTTGCAAAAACAAAAAACCAATTGAATATAAACCCATGGGCCATGCACACAGTGAACAAGTCTGTGGAACAGTGTTCACACCACCAAAAGACTGAAACACAGAAAAACACAGTATCACTGCTCTAATATGGGTATACCTTGACGTTTGGAAGAGCGGCTTAGTATACATTTTTTGCAAAAACGTATCAACCAAATACCCTGTTTTGTTATCATCTTTTTACTATCACTTGCTGTTTACTGTTACTTTTTTACACAGATTATTTTTATACGTTTGTTATACTGTGTTTTTCTGTGTTTCATGATGTTGGAGACTGCGGACAGTCACTGGCGTTCTGTAGTACAGCGGGGGTAAGGTCAGGGGATGACGTGTATAGTTGTGTGTCATCAGCATAAAGATGGTACTGAAAGCCAAATCTGCTGACGGTCTGTCCAATTGGGGCTGTGTAGAAAGAAGAGAAGGGGGCCAAGGTCTGAGCCCTAAGGTACCCCAACAGTGAGAGGAAGAGGAAGAAAATGGGTAATGATGGGGGTGATGAAGAAAAGGCAATGATGGAGGTGGTGGAATGGGCAATGATGGGGTGATGGGAGAGAAAGCATTGATGGAGGTGGTGAAGAGGGCAATGATTGGGGTGGGGGAAAGGACAATAATGGGATGCAGGGGGAGAAGGACAATGAGGAGTATGGGGGATTGGGATGGGAGGAATGGGGATTTATAATGGATTTAGGAACAGGGGGAGGTGGAGCAAGACGTTATTATCGCTTATTATGTCTAACAAAGTCCCTTAGTATATAGTGTACTCCCTTATTATACATAGCACAGCCCCTTAGTATGTAGTTTACTCACTTATTATGTATAGCACAGTCCCTTAGTATATAGTATATTCCCTTATTATGTATAGCACCATCCCTCAGTATATAGTGTAGTCACTTTTTATGATGCCGTCCCTTATTATATAGCTTCCTCTGCTGTTATGTACAGCGCTGTCTCTTACTATACATAGTGTATTCTTGTTATTTTTGTTACTCACAGCGTCCTCTTTTATCACATAGTCTCCCCTCGTTAGATATAAAATGACTGCTGATGGAGGAGTCAGTGACCAGACTACCAGTCCATCAGCTCCTCCATTAGAAAAGAAGTTTTCCCATGCTCCATCAACCATCATTGCATTATACAGCTAACAAGACAGGATGCTATGTAATAAAAAACAGGGCTCTACATAATCCAATATGTAAGGGACAGTGCTGTACATAGCAAGAGAAGGCAGTGTATAATAAGGGATGGCAATATACATAATAAAGGAGACTAATATATATACATGTACAGTATGTGTGTGTGGCTATATATATGATAGATAGATAGATAGATAGATAGATAGATATGTAGCTTTGTTGCCATAGAAGGAGAGGGGCCCAGACACATTTCTTGCACAGGGGCCCCAAGCTGTCAGTATCCGCCCCTGAATTGCAGCATATTGCTTTTTTTCTTTTTTCAGTCCGATCTCAATCCAATCGGAGCTGGAAAAAAACGCAGATGAGCACAGAATCATAGAATAACATTGGACAGAATGCAATCCGATTATTTATCGGATTGCTTTCGTCGATTTATTCGCAAATGTGAGCTAGCCCTAAGGGTAAGAATTTGGTGCAAAAATTTCTGCACCATTTCTGCATCTCTTGGCAGGAAAAACGCAGCAGTGAACCCGCACATTTTTGCAGCATTTTTTTACTTACATTTTTGGTTCAGATTTTTCCTCATTAATATGGGTGAATTCTGCAGCAAAAACTCTGAAAGAATTGGCATCCTGATTTAAATCTGCACCAAATCTGCAAGTCACAAATAAGTACCGTGTGCATGAGACTTCAGGATTTTCACTCATTATGCTGGCGTCAGGAATCCCTTCAGGTTTTCTGACAAATCTGCACTGAACATACGGAGCAAAAACGCGACGTGTACACACAGCCTAAGGCTACAGATGTATAGACTATTGAGCCCATACACAACTCTGTGTGCACAGCTTTTGCAGTAGCTGTGGACTTCAGAGCGGTGTTTTGACAGATCGGTGGGGGGTCTCAGTACACGGAACCCGCTAATGAGAAACGTTATATAGCGTATTTAAACTATAAAACTTTCACAAGATGAGCGTTACACTTTTAAGCAAAGTTTCCACAAGAAAATTGCACATTTGGGTCAGATTTCACCATATACATTGCTAGAGATATTACGCAAACAAATCTGCTTGGAACATTTGCACCAAATACTCTTCATGTTACAGAATTTTGTAAAGAAATGGTGAAAGTCCATTATGAAATCCGCATAAAACACGGGCCTTGTTTATCAAAAGTGCCTAAAAGGAAAACTGGCTTTGTTGCCCATAGCAACCAATAGCAGCACAGCTTTCATTTCATAAACTGCTCTGATAAAATGAAAGCTGTGCTGTGATTGGTCGCTATGGGCAACAAAGCCAGGTTCCCTTTAAGACGCTTTCAATAAACCTGCCCCACATTGTTTCGCCACAGTTCTATGGCTAAAGCTGGCAGACATTGTTCTGAATCACTAAATTCAGCCTGATACTTTATTATTCCTTTAAACGCGATGTCTGCCGATGTAACCAGGGCACCGTTCACACAGCTGCAATGTTGCTGAAAGGTTGCATTGTTAATATCTATTCCCGTGTCAATACATTCATTTGTTTGTAGAAACGTTTTTATTTTAAGAAACTTTAAAAAAAAAAAAGAACATTTCAGCATCTTTAGTAGATTTCTAAAAAAAGAAAAAAAAATCAGACTGAACCTCAAAATGCAAATGATCGTAAAAGAAAAATTAAAGAAAAATTAAGGTGATAAATATATATGTATATAAAAAAAAAAAGAGGTTGACTTGGCGTTTAGTATTCCTCCGTTATCACCATAATTGCAGCATGTCTGTCATCACTAGAAAAAGAAAAAAAAAGTGTCTTTCTCAGCTGCTCCCCTGCTTGTTTTGTTCCCGTATTCTTGTAAAGTGGGAGAAAATATGTGTCATTTAATGAATAGTGCTATTCTTTGTCTGACAGCTTCATATCTGCTAGGTGTAGGAGGCCTAGTACTTTCCTTTTTCTGATAATGTTTTTGACAGTGTGCTAAAATCCTCCCCCAAAAGGCCGGCATAGATATTCAGCTAAAAGGGGCTTCATCTTTCCTGAATGGGTGCCCTCTTTTAACCCCCTTCAGCTTCTCTCTTTCCATTAATTGAGCTGATCAGATTGAGCATATGAATTTGCCTTTGATGTATTCGCGTGTTTAGTCGACGTTGCCGTCTCTCCCATTGGCAGCGGACGAAGCTCTCAGACAAATAGGGCTGTTGCCTTGGTAACAGGCAATAGCAAGGGATCGCTCGAAAAATATTTTTATTTCAAAATTCAAAACTGGAAAATTCTCACCGGATCTGAGGCCGGGTTTTCAACATGTCATATCTAATGATGAATGCAATTAGGAATCTCACTTGTGTTTTAAATAATAAATTAGGCTAATTTCCGAGACCTTTCTTGATGGCATACAAATATGCCTTTTTTTCTTTTATTATGCAGCAAGAAGAATTTATTAATAACTTTTGTTCTTCTGAGTTTATTAAGATAACTGTAGCCGGGCAGTGCAACCTTCTAAAGCGTTAAAGCCATAGGCCTAAAGGAAATCATATTTCTAATACTCAAAGCTGCTCAGCTGTTCGGTGATTCCCCTAAAAAGCAGGTATAGAAATGACTGCTTGTATGCCTATAGCTATACTGGTGAGCGAATCTCACAGGACACAGAGATGCCCAAAGCAATTTTTAATTACTGTGCTGTAAAAGTGGCTTGATGCAGAACATAAGTTTTGTCAAGCACCGCTATCTTAAAATGTGAAGTTTTCTCGTATTTAATTCAGCTAAAAAGGTTTGTAAAGAATGCAAGGTAATGGTTGTTATATCACTAAAACATTCTTATCAGAAAAGAACCTAATGCTGAAATTAAATTTTGTTTTCTTTTCAAAAGTATCTACATTTCTTGTCTTTCCGTTTGTGTACTAAAATATTTCACTTGTATACCTCTTCTCCCCATTTCCTTTTTTTTTCCACTACCTGTTAAATATCAAATTGCACACCTTAAGCCACATTCACACGTTCAGTTTTTTTTTACATCAATATTTGTAAATCAAAACCAGGAGTGGAACAATCAGAGGAAAAGTATCATAGAAACACGTCACCACTTCTGTATTTATCACCCACTCCTGGTGTTCTGCCTTCATACACGTTGACAAGGTGTGCAATCTAGCATACAGCATAAACCACCTTCTATCTTCCAAAATAAGCAGACTGTTCTCTGTAGTCTAACTTGTTTATTGGTGAAGAGTATAGAACATGCAGTAAAACTATAAAGAATGCAAACGACATGGGTAAGTATTGGGCAGATGATCACACAGCTAACACTATTACAGGAAGTATACAGTGTGATGCAAACTTTTCTTGGAATACACAGGTGTCTAATTACATCGGCTGTGCACGGCTGCTATACAGCTAATAACATCTCTGTACAACACTGCATTGCAAGAAAAGATATTAATCTTACCAGATATGCTTTACCAGGATAACGAACTCAAGTAGGGGAGTTACAGGACAAATAAACACGTGCGTCCCATGAAATACACAGAAGAAAATGGCATCTTCCTCATCCCAGAATACATTGCTTCAATCCCACAATGCAACACTCTGTTAAAGACAAAGGCTATAAAAGCTATAAATTCAGCCACCACTAGATGGTGCTATAACTAAACCAGCACATAATACAAACATATTTGCCTTATATTCAGAGGGCAGAACACCTGGTTTTAGCTTACAAATAATGATGTAAAATACTGACCAAATACTGAATGTGTGAGTTTTGCATTTCGGTTTGTATTATTCTTAAAAACAGTCAATAAAAGTTACAGTTAGAAAAATTACTACACCCAACTCATACAGCAATCTCAATACGGTTCCACGTTATGCTTTGTAGCGATCACTTTCCAGCTTATGCCGTGTACGCTAGGGAAGTAACAGCCTTTATCAATAACGGGAAGAATTGCAATAAAAGATATACATAGTTGGATCAAATAACTCATAAAGGAACGTGTCACAGAGCATGACCACAATATTCAGTCATGAATACTCAAGGAAAAAAATATTTTCCCATTTTCTCTCTTTGTTTTTTCAACCTCTGCAGCTTCTGCTCAAGAAACTTAGGGAAGATGCCAGCTACCTAGAATGCAAATATATAGTAATAGATAATAATGTTAAAACAGATTTATAAGTCTGTAAAAAACATGGCTATCCAATTCAGACTAATACCAGGCTCCAAAATAATCAAAACTCCACATCAGTCAAAGCCAATTCTGGTATGATTAGGTCGCCGAGGAGGATAGCTGGGGAAAAAGCTAGGCAACTAGAAAACCAGAAAGGTTGGTAACTAAGTGGATTGCAGACCCCTAAAACTAACAACACAACTAGAATTAGCCATGGGACGTACCTACGATGCCCTAGACACCTCGGCACAGCCAAAGAGTTAACTAAGCCTAAAGCAAGAAAGGGGAAAGCTAAACTGACCCGGCGTAGAACCCCAAAGGAATAGATAGCCCCCAAACATATATTGCCGGTGAGACAAGATGAGGCACAAACACAGGCAGAAAATAGAGTAAGCAAATGATGGGGCCTAAACTGTCTAGATAGAACGGGACAGGAAAGATACTGTCTGCAATCACGCAAAAAACCCTAAGAAAAATCCAATATGTCTGATATGCAAAAATACTGAGGCCACACGACCTCTCCCCCACTAGATCAGAATTCTGGTGTGAACTGGAAGCAAACAAAAGATACTGCTAAAACAGGGGACTAGCAATACTGAACAGACTGACATAAGCTGTGATATATGGAACGGGGTCCAGCACAGGTCCCAGCAGGGAACAATGCTGAACCCACACAGCAAAGCAAAAAGCAGAGAAATGCAAAAACTGGATAAAATACAAAAAGATTCCAGCAAACAAATAACTTATCTGAACGAAAAAAAAGTGACATGCTGCGGATTTAAAACCTCGGAAAAATCCGCAGCATGTGCACTGCGTTTTTCAATTTTCATACACTATAAAGGTACTGTACAAGCAGCAGAAACTGTTGCGGATCCGCAGGGCCAAATCTGCTGCAGATCTGCAGCAGAATCCACAACGTGTGCACAGACCCTGAGTCTAAGGCTGGAGTCACACTAAACATATAAAAAGTTGGTCCGATTCTCACTGCCGAGAGTCGCACAAGTGTAATGCAAGTGTCAAGCGAGTACAACCCAATTTTTTACAACTAGCATCTGGTTTACATCCAAATGTAGTGCGATTGCTATCCCATTGCAATGTGATTTTAATATGAGCTTTTACATATAGCAATTCTCTATGTCATTTACACATCGTTTTCAAAGGAAACATTCTTCAAAACACACACACACATATATATTTAGTGGATACGGAAAGTACTCAGACCCCTTTAAATTTTTCATCTTTTGCTTCATTGCAGCCATCAAAAAAGTTCATTTTTTAATCATTAATGTACACTATGCACCCCTGATCTGAGTGCTGTGCTTTTTTCTCGCACCCATAGGCTTACATTGGCAAGTCCAAGCCGAGTCTCGGTGCCAATCAAAGCCTGCTTCGATTGTACACATGTGAAATACGCCTGAGAAAAAAAAACGTGATGTGAGCGAGCTACCCCCATAGATTAACACTGGGCCGAGTGCTATGCAATGTTTACTTGCATAGCACTTGACCGTATTCTACGGTAGTCTGACTCCAGCCTAAGCGACAAACTTCTGTGCCTAGGCCTGCAAAATTAAAGGGCCGATAGAATCCATCACTAATTAAAGGGGATAGCCGGGACTTTACAACAAAAATAAAAAAGTACCTAAGAACTAACAGGCAGGTAGTTGCTACTTACCTGCGTGTTGTGCACGGCGCTGTTCTTCCCAGGCACAGAATGGTCACAGACACTCCTGCCGGGAATTCAGAAGCCTCTGCTGGAGCCATGTCTACAGAGCGGAGGCTTCGTTTCCGGTCTGCTCTGTAGACAGGGCTGAACTTCAGAGGTCATTCTAATTGACAGTCGGATCCTTGCTTCCTACCTGGAGAAGCCGGATGCCAATCAGAATGACTTCGGAAGACCAACCCCTTTGCATCAGCAGAGGCAGCTGAATCCCCTGCAGGAGCGGTCTGTGATGGCTCTATACCGATGAACAACAACAATACAACTCTACAACTCTATACCGATGAACAACAAGCCGTGGTTTACAAATAAAGTCAGGTTGATCCGTAAGAGAAAAGAGGAGGCTTATAAAGCAGGCGATATTACTGAATTTAAGAAACTTAGGAACTCGCTATCTAAAGAGATCAAGTTAGCCAAACACGAGTATGCAAAGATTCTGGAGGAAAGGTTCTCATCAAAAGATAATAGATCTGCATGGAGAGGATTAAGAGAGGTCACCAATTATAAAAGCCACCCCACTATAGTGAACCCCAGCAGAAGTCTGGCAGCAGAGTTAAATGAATTCTACTGCAGATTTGAGGCAAGCTCTACACACAGTGGCTATTCATCTCTAAGCTCCTCAGTCTGTTCATATAAAGATCATTCATTGTGCAACACCCAAGTAGTGATCTCCGAGGCAGAGGTGATACGCATCCTAAAGGGACTTAAGGTCAAAAAGGCACCTGGCCCTGATGGTGTATCTCCAATGTGTCTGAAAGTATGTGCTACCCAGCTTGCCCCTATACTGACAAATATATACAATGTGTCACTGAAAGAGTGCGTTGTACCTCAGTGTTGGAAAAATTCCACAATTATCCCTGTCCCCAAGAAAGTGGGATCCTCTGAGTTGAACGACTATAGACCAGTAGCACTCACATCTGTAGCTATGAAAGTCTTCGAAAGAATTATGATGTCCCACCTGATAAAATTCACGCAGAAGCTATGGGACCCGCTTCAGTTTGCCTATAAGGAGAATCGTTCGGCAAACGACACTGTCAATCTGGCACTGAAGTACATTTTGGATCATACAGATGAACTGCACTCATATGTCCGGATTCTTTTCATGGACTTTAGCTCAGCGTTCAATACCATTGATCCGAATTTACTTCATAAGAAAATGGTAGCTCTTGGAGTCCCTCTTAACTTATGCTTGTGGATTTATAACTTCCTGACAGCCAGGATACAGAGTGTAAAAGTTGGACCATTCACTTCGGACACCTTGGTCACAAACATCGGGGCACCTCAGGGGTGTGTTTTGTCCCCGTTACTGTTTTCTCTCTATACGAATGATTGCATCTCTTCAGCAGACTCAGTAAAAATCTTGAAATTTGCCGATGATATGACACTGATTGGTCTCATCAGGGGAAATGCTGAAGACTTGTATCGGAGTGAGGTGGAAAGAATATGTGACTGGTGTAAAGCAAATAATCTTGTACTCAACACTAAAAAAACTGCTGAGATGTTGTGGATTTTAGGAAAGATCAACATGAGATACTTCCAATCTACATCCATGACGAAGTGGTTCTTAGGGTCACAGAGACCAAATTCCTTGGTGTTATCATCTCTCATGATCTTAAATGGGGGAAAAACATGGATGCTGTTATAAGAAAAGCACAACAGAGGATGTTCTTCCTGCATCAGCTGAAAAGATATGGTTTGTCTAAGAATCTGCTGATCTTATTCTTTAATGCTGTCATCAGATCTGTGATTTGTTCCTCTCTGATAGTCTGGTATGGGGGAGCCACTGCGCATGACAAACTCCGCTTACAAAGGACTTTCAGAACAGCAGAGAGAATTATAGGTTCCCCCTGCCTAAAATCCAGGATCTTTATGATAAGAGTATTCGATCCCACGCATTGAAAATTTCATCCGATCCCTCTCACCCGGGACACTCCTCATTCCAACTACTCCCTTCAGGACGTCGCTTCAGAGTCCCCAAATGCAGCACCAACCGCCATATGAACAGCTTCTATCCACTCTCTGTTCAACAATTAAATCGTCATGTGTAGACTATATACTGTATCTGTCTTGTTAGATGTTACTTGTTGTATCTGTTGTTATATATTATGATGCCTCTTTGCCACAAAGAATTCCTTGTATATATGTAATATGTACTTGGCGATAATAAATTTGATTTGATTTGATGAAGAACAGCGCCAAGCACAACAGGCAGGTAAGTTGCACATCTACAGAGTGGAGGCTTTTTTTTCCATTCTGCTCTGTAGACGAGGCGGAACTTCCGAGGTTATTCTGATTGACAGCCGGATCCTGGCTGCCTAACTGGGGAAGTCGCCTGCCAATCAGATTGACCTCGGAAGACCAGTCCCGTCGCATCAACAGAGGCAGCTGAATGCTTGGTATGAGCGGTCTGTGACTGCTCTGTACCTGGGAAGAACGGCGCCCGGCACAAAAGGCAGATAAGTTGCAATTATCTGCCTGTAGGTGCTAGGATATATATTCTTTCGTTTTTGTAAAGTCCCGGATACCCCCTTTAAAAGCAGCCATGGGAGTGGCACATAGAGCCAGTCACTTATGCAATTTGGGACAAACTTGTCCAGTTTTTTAATGAAGGTGTCTGAACCTAACCTTAACTGTGTGTGTATTACTATTTTGTCTTGTATTTATGTCCAAATGTATGCTGTAGCTTTAATTAACCCCTTTCCCATCTCCTAATTAAAATGAAATTATAACTCTGATCAATCTGTATGAATCTTTATAACAAAGCTGACATGCAGCCAACAGAAAACTGAAAGTGTCCACTGTAAATGCTTCACTTTTCACAACAGAGTATGCACAACTGTATTTTACTTACTCTATTGTAAAAACTGCAAAATTTAAAGATCGTTTAACCAAAAAAACAAACAGACACAGCATCCTGCTACTTTCATACGAACATGTGACCACTGCAGTCAATGACTGTCCAAAACAGTGACAAAAGAGTCACCAGTGCTTCCAGAGATTGGATTTGGAGGTTACATGTCATCCCCACAGGAAGAAAAAGCATGAAGACTAGCAAAGACCTGGCCAACGCTAGGATAGGAGATGCCGAGATCCATAATGTACAAATGATTGTTGATTTTATTTACTTATGGAATGCTGGAACCTTTTTGTTATATTTAATTGGAATCAGGGGGTGACAACTCTATTAACATTCTCAGCCTGCTCCTCAAAGAGCACATTCCGGCTATCTTACATATCTTGCTCTTAATAACAGCGATCAGCACTGTTGCTGTTAGCCTCTTAAATGCCATGGTTCATCGCTGACATTTAATAACTATTTGACCTGGGTAACTGGGTAATAGTTAAGGGTGCCTATCGCACCCCCTTCCTACCCCTCCAACCCCTTTCTGTTCAATGAACAAGAAATTGCAGGTTCAAGTCCAAAAAGGGGACAAAAAATGTTTCTACAACATTAAATAAATATATGTGTAAAAGCAAATTTGAATCACCTACATTTTCCCAGTTAACAATAAAGAAATGTAAAGAATTATAAGAAAAAAAACATTTGTTATCACAGCGGTCATAAAATTCTGATCTATCAAAATATACATACTTAGGCCTCTTTCACACATCAGTATTTTTGATCGTATTTCATCAGTATTTGTATGCCAAAACCAGAAGTGTCTCCAAAACAAAGAACAGACATCAGTCTTTCAATTATATTTTTTTCTTGGTAAATTCCATTCCTGGCTTTGGCATACAAACACTGATGCAAAATACTGACCAAATACAGACGTGTGAATGAGCCTTAACATACATATAACATTAACTAACCTGATTGGTGAATGCTAAAAAAAAGGAAAACCGGCAGAACTGCAGCATTTTGGTTGCCCTAACGATGCAAAAGAGGCCATTGAGAAGTTATCAAAATGTTGTATCTACCCCAAAATGGTATAAATAAAAACATTTAGTCACTACGCCAAAAAAAAAAAAAAAAATACATTACACAGCTCCATTGATGGAAAGATAAAGTTATGGGTCTCAGTATATGTTGGTACAAGCAAAAAGAGGAACTAAAATCCGTTTTGGTATCACCATAATCATACATGGGAAACCATGCCATCAGGTTATTTTACTGTACAATTAACCCCTTTACCCCCAAGGGTGGTTTTCATGTTAATGACCAGGTACATATTTACATCTCTGACCACTGTCCCTTTATGAGGTAATAACTCTGGAACACTTCCATGGATCCCAGTGATTCTGACAATGTTTTCTCGTGACATATTGTACTTCATTATAATGGTAAAATTTCTTTGATGTGACTTGCGTTTATTTGTGAAAAAATCGGAAATTTGACGAAAATTTTGAAAATTTTACAATTTTCCAACTTTGAGTTTTCATGCCCTTAAATCACAGAGATATGGCACACATAAAACTTAATAAGTAACATTTCCCACATGTCTACGTTACATCAGCACAATTTTGGAACCAAAATTTTTTTTGGTTAGGAAGTTATAAGGGTTAAAAGTTGACCAGCAATTTCTCATTTTTACAACACTATTTTTTTTAATGGGACAACATCACATTTGAAGTCACTTTGAGGGGTCTATATGATAGAAAATACCCAATAGTGATACCATTCTAAAAACTGCACCACTCAAGGTGCTCATAATCACATTCAGGTGCTTCACAGGAATTTTTGGAATTTTTTAAAAAAAAAATGAACATTTATTGTAAATACTCGTGTATAAGCTGAGTTTTTCAGCCCCTTTTTTGGTCTGAAAAAGACCCCCCTCGGCTTATACACAAGTCACGGTTCCCATTTCTTCACCGATGCAGGGTGGAGGTCCCCGGAGTGTCCGGATCTTCTGCGCGCTCCCCTGCAGCCTCTTGTGTCCCGGTGACTGCTGACAGGGTCGGCGTTGGCAGCGGAACAAGCCGGTGTCCCAGCCTGCTCAGGACACCGACGCGCTATGGGGGCCAGGTGCCGGTGTTGCCGCTTGCTCAGGCCCCCGACACTTGCTATATTCACCTGTCCTCGTTCCACCGACGCGCTGCGCTGTATTCTGCATCCTCTGGCTGTGACGTTCAGGTCAGAGGGCGCAATGACATGGTTAGTGTGCGCCCTCTGCCGGAACAGTCCCTGAAGAGAGCCAGAAGACACAGCGCATGCGGCGGTGGAACGGTGACAGGTGAATATAGCAAGTGCCGGGGTCCCCACCTGCTCAGGACACTGGCACATGGCCCCGAGCGACAATAGGTGAGTATGTCATTTTTTTAAATGGCAGCAGCATTATATTTGAACAACTTATGAGGCCATCACTAACCTTTTATGCAGCATTATATGGGGCATATTATTCTATGGAGCATCTTATGGCGCCACCATTAACCTTTTATGCAGCATTATATGGGGCATATTATTCTATGTAGCATCTTATGGGGCATATTATTCTATGGAGCATCTTATGGGGCTATCATTAAACATTTATGCAGCATTATATGGGGCATATTATTCTATGGAGCATCTTATGGGGCCATCATTAACCTTTTATGCAGCATTATATGGGGCATATTTTTATATGGAGCATCTTATGGGGCCCAACATGAACCTTATGAAGCATTATATGGGGCGCATTTTGTATGTAGCATCTTATGGGGCCATCATGAACTGTATCGAGCATTATATGGGGTTCCTGATTCAATATGGATATTCAAAAACATTTAACCTACCTCTCAATTAATTTTACTTTTATTGGTATCTATTTTTATTTTTGAAATTTACCAGTAGCTGCTGCATTTCCCACCCTAGGCTTATACTCGAGTCAATAAGTTTTCCCAAGTTTTTGTGGCAAAATTAGGTGCCTCGGCTTATACTCGGGTCGGCTTATACTCGAGAACATACAGTAACTTTTTTCACAAAAAAATTATTTCAGATCCAATTTGTTTTATTTTACCAAGGGTAACAGGAGAAGTTGGACCCCAAAAGTTGTTGTGCAATTTGTCCTGAGTACGCTGATACCCCATATATGCAGGTAAACCACTGTTTGAGCACATGTCAGAGCTCGGAAGGGAAGGAGCGCTGTTTGACTTTTCAAAGCAAAATTGGCTGCAATTGAGATCGGACGCCATGTCACTTTTTTAAATTATTTTTTTTAAATATTTTTACAATTATTTACATTTTTTTAATTTAATTCTTACATTTACACTTTGTCCCACTATGGAACACTCATTTTGTACAGGCTGATCGCTTCTATAGCATGCAGATCTGCATGCTATAGAAGCTGTTAGCGCTGCAGCTTTTATACACTAACATGAGAGACTTCCTGGTCATCACTGTGCATGACAGGAAGTCTCTCAGGCCTGGAGACCTGGATGTCGTCATGGTGACATCGGGTCTCCATGGCAGCGATCGGGTCCCCGTGGCATGACGCGGGGTCTCCTATCCAAAGGCAGAGGGACTGTCAGCCCCTCTGCCGGCTCCAGAATGCTGCGATCATGTTTGATCGCAGTGTTCCGAAGGTTAAAGTGCCGGGTGTCAGCTGTGAGAATCAGCTGACACCCGGTCACGATCAGCCGCGCTTCCTCCGTGAGCGTGGCTGATCGCACATGACGTACTATCCCGTCCATGGGCAGTAAGTCCCAGGGCACATGGACGGGACAGTACGTCTAATGTCAGAGAGGGGTTAACGCCATAATTATAACCCCTCCCCCCAAAAAAAATGTTGGAGTTGCATATTTTCATGATTTTTTGTATAAGTATTGTAATTAAAAAAAAATCATATAAAAATGATTATAAAACACTGAGTCCTGCAATATATTCATGTGAACTATACAGTTAGTGAAAGGTTATAATCGACATACTTCATTGTACAGTGATTCTACCAATGTATCATGGCAAATATTTTCAGCAAAGACTGACTGCTACGCTTTGTGCTAAAAAGACAGATGTGAAAACATAATTTTATTATTATTGACACATTGAAAAAAAACAGTTTTATATGTATTAATGGCTGATATGACAATCACGATAAAGGATATCCACAAATATTGCTATATGTGTTCTAGATGATACAACACGGTATTTTTATTACAGAAGCATGTACAGCATAGGGATGAGCGAACGTGTACTTGGATGTGCTCGGAACTCGACGAGCATTGGCTGGTGTTGGGATTTGTAACTCCAATCCCTGCCCCGCATTTTTGACGCCTGTTACACAGCCAACAAAACATGTGGGTATTGTCTGCCAGTCACTGTAATACCGTAGACATCTTGGTGGTGGCATTACTGAGATTGGATGGCCGCATTGCCTCATCAGAGGCTATAAAAGAACAGGTGCTGCCATGCTCGGCACACTGACACCATTGCACAATTCAGGGACAGTTTTGACTGAAGAGAGCAGTTATCTAGGCCTCTTTGCACAGTTTAACAAATCAGAGTCCTCTGGTGTTGATACTGGTGCTGATGCTGAACCATCATACTAACAGTCCTTTTAAGGGCTAATCTTGTGCTTTGCGTTTTATATCAGATACATTCTGCATTTAGTCTAGGGACAGTTGCAGGAGCAGGGAGGGTGGCAGAATACGACCTCTAGGCATGGCTTAGGGCTTTGCAGTCCACTCTTAAATAAATAGCTGCTGCCTGTGGCCACATTTTTTTTGGAGGGGGGGGAATAATTACTAAATTATATAACACTCCAAAAAAAGTTCACAAATTGTTCTGGATAAAATTCATCATCTATAGAATATTACGTTCTGTGTTACATTTCGGTAGTATATAACACTCAAAAAAAAGTGTTAACATTTTTTTCTGGATTGAATTTATCATCCATAGTCTTACGTGGTTTGTATTACACTTCGGTGGCATATGACACTCCAAAAAAGCATTCAAATTTTTTTCTGGATTCATTTAGTTAACCATAGATTTTACCATGGATAGCATTACATTATGGTGGTATATAAACCTTCAAAGTAATGTTCACATTTTTTTTCTTTATTGAATAAGTAATCCATACAGTGCAATGTGCTTAGTGGGCGAAAAAGCAGCAAAAATGGCAGAATCCTGCAAGACTCCTGAGGGAGCGACCGAAGCAATATCGGAGTAAGACCAAGCTGGAGCGACAGCAGACATGGCAGGAGGCTGTGGTCCCGAACCTGCAGCTTTCCCGAATCCACCAAGGCCCGGACTCAGGCCGCAGCCTTCACCACTGGGGTTCTTGCGGACTGTGGACACAAGAGCCAGGATCCAACAACTGGTGAGCAGGCTGTGAGGTCTAGGCTGGTCAGAATAGAGGAGGTGAGTCAGGACCAGGGCTGGAGACATGCTAGAGGGCCTGCTAGCTGCAAGGTCCTGAGAATTGGCATCCTGGGGAGAGGTGCTACGTACGACCAGGAGCAAATTAGGGGGTCCATAGAAGAGTTTGGGACCCATCATCACATCTTGATCAACCAGCAGGCAGCAGTAAAGGAACACTTGCCATGAAAGCTGCAAGAGCTGACAGCTGGAACCAGGGTCACATTCTTCAAAATGAAAGGGGCCTAGGAGAGGCTCCTTGAGACTGGGTTAACTCTCCAGAGAGATCGGACTGTCCTTGGAGTTCCCGACCTCCTATGTGGGAGCAGGCGATGGTGCAGATGACGCAGGGGACTGTCGCCCATTTCTACATGTTAGGGGCTCCGGCACTACCCGAAGTTGGGTCACTTACAGACTAGGCTCCTGGGAATAGTGCTCCAGGAAGAAGGTGGTGGCAGCCTCCCTAGACTCCTGAGAAGGGAGAAGCAGACACCTAAAGAGGATTACTCTCCTTATTTTTTCCTGGTTTTACGCAAAGCCTTTATTAGTGTAGGAGTACATCATCTACACTTTCAAAATAATTGAATAAGGCCCGCCAGTTGTTGACTTCAAGGGTCTATGGATGACTGCATGACCCTTATATTTTTTTGGCCTTTATGAGTGTAGAAGTACCACAACTACAGTTTTCCCCCAATATTTGAATGAGGTACTAAAGTTGGTGCCTTCAAGTGTGTATGGATGACCCTGCTTGTAATTATTGTCAGTCTTTGCACTTAGTGCATAGTCTTTAGAAGTCTAGGAGTACCACTACATTACAATTTGAATAGAATGTGTATGAAGCCATCCTTTATGTCTAATACAGTGTATATGAGTCTGAGTTGAACAGCAAGGAATGTTTCTTAACTTTTTTTCCTGTAAACTCCAATTTCTCGTCAATTTTGAATACTTTATTGTCAGTCCTTAAAGTGGAGTAAAAATGTGACACATTTGTTCTCAGCAGCAATATGGGAGTCAGATAAGCTTCCAGGGGTCTTCTCATGCTATTCTCCTTCCATTTTCACTGCCTCCCAGATCTCCTTGTAGGGTCTGACGGAAAAATGCTCGAATTTCGCATTGACTCCTATTGTACTCATTACTTGAAACAAGCACCCAAGCATTACGAATTGCTCGGTTCGAGTCAGGCATCCTAGAATTTTAGTGCGCACTCATCCCGAGTACAGAAATGAGCAAGAACATATAGCGAACCTCTCAATAAAACCAATTTATTTCAAGACCAGAGATGGATAGGTTAACATCTACAAAGCAAAACATTTTTTAAAATCTAATTACTAGAATAGGCATGATACAGTTTGATTATCCCGTTAACAGGAGCAGTCAGGAGTTTTCACTTTGCAAAACTGCTGACAGTGATACGTATAAGAGATGAAGGGTTGGTTAACCTTATCTTTAAATACCAAAGCCACCTAAATATGAAAATTATAACTAATACACTGCTCCTGAGGGTGGTCCCTAAAACTGAAGTGCACTCAACTCTCTCTACACAACTTCGACTGTTGTAGGCTCCAGATTGTACATTACATCTGTCAATCAGGAGCAGGTGAGAGAAGCTATAGAGCCCTTAATGCAGATAGCCAAGAACACTTCAAGTCCCATTCCAGCATTTTACTTTTTTCATCTCAGCACTGGAGCGGTGCCAGTAACATAAGATACCTGACAATAGTATTATACTCACCAGCCTTCGTCTTCAGCTGTTCCCGGCGCTGTGCACTCCCAATCCGCCATCTTTTGACTGCAACTATAAGAGTCCTGTTCTGGCTCTCATAGACTTACATTGAGTTGTGACTTCCATTGAGTTGTGACTTTCATATCGCCCAGTAATCACTGGAGTAATCTGGCAGGTCACAACCTGCAGAAGGCAACTGAAGCGGTGCCTATAAAGAAGAGTCAGTGGCTGGTAAATATAATACTAAATACAGTGATCTTAGATTAGTGGCACCACTCCACTCCACTGTTTTCTTTCAGAATTATCTGTGAGGTATAAATGACATGTAAACTCTATTCTGCAGGCCTGTACCTTAACAAATGTCTACATTTTTATGTTTCACTACTTCTGCACAAAAAAACACTTTAAAAACACAAACATTCTGAGAGTGAGCTTTTTTTTTTCTTATTTAGCAAACCTTTATGAGTCTTGGTGTCTTTACTTTTGTGAGTAGGTGAGGTGGGATGAAAGCTGTAAAATCATGTAATTTAACTTTGGGGTACACAACAAATTGAGAGAGTGATAATGTGACTATGCAATTTTTTAATAGAGTTTAGTGAGGGAAATAAACAACACATTAACTTAAAGTATACGGGTGGTTATGATTGTGGCAATACCTATTATGTATAGTTTTTAATATTTTTATACAAATTTAAGCTTTTTTCCTTTGTGAACATTAAAGAGATTGCCGGAAATTAAGATCAGTGGAGGACAAAACTTAGGACTCCAAAGACCAGCTGAAATCTGTGTCAGCAGCGGTCCAATATATACAATGTTTGAGGTAGAACCCAACAGCCCCATAAATGGCTACATGGCTGCTGCTGAGTACTACTCTTCACCTTCCATTCACTTGAATGTTTATCTCCCATTCAAGTAAATGGGAGATATACAGCAGTACTTGGCAGAGGCCATGTAGCAATGTATGGGGCTGCTGTGCTCCACCATGAACATTACTTAAATCTGGCCGCTGCTAAAGCTGATTTCAGCTGATCTTGAGGGTGCTGGGTGTTGGACGCCCACTGAACTCATAGTGGATATGTCATTAATTTTTCAGTCCCGGACAACCACTTTAATTTTCCCATTTAAGGTCATCCTATTTAAATGTTCATTCCCAAGATAAAGTTATTTCCTCTCTACAGGGACCTCTAAGCTTTCCTGAGAACAGGGCTATGAACTCGGATTCTGCATAGCTCAGTCTTGAATGTAGGTGCGCTGCTACATTCTTTGTCTACGGGGTTTCCAGAAATAGTGAAGCATTGTAGTCTACTTTTTCCAGCAGTGGGTTGGAGGTCGAGTATGCGCAGCTCCGCTCTATTCAAGACGGGCCTTTGTACAACCGGCTTCGTGAATGCTTGAGCCCCATTCTCAGCAGTTGGACCCTCAGTGATCAGTAAGTTATCCTTTATCTTATGGATATGGGATAACTTACTATCTTGATGATAATTGTTTAAGTCAATCGGTTTGAACTGCAATAACATCTAGACCCATTATGCCTACTTCTGGACAAACCCTTTAAGTGATCTTACTAGTTATCTTAAAATTAGAAGTAATTAAGGACAATAACAAGCTATTTGAGAACTTTATTATTCAAGCATGTGGGTGACATACCTGTATGTATTTGGCCTTGTTAGTTTTTTTTTTCTCTCATCTACATTCTCATTGATCCTTTTAGTGAAGTGACCTGTATAGTTGACTTGCATTCTGCTACTGCTCATTAAAATCCCTTCGCCTGTGTTTGCCAAGACAAGGATTTTCACATCTTTCCAACTTTTCTGCATATAACACAAGGTTGACCACAGGAATCAAGCTAAAGTCGTGATGCAGATGGCTGGCAAAGCAACGCAGATCCCTAGGGTACTGCTCCATCCACAGTATTGACTACACTAGAGGAACGCTAACAAGACAGTGTGAGAGATACTACCTTGCCTGTGTGTGAATTTTTGGATAAAGCCTTCAATAGGAATAAACTATACCACGAGAACATCAATTTTCCTTCCTGCCAGACTAAAATAGACTAGGTACTGTGCATGCAATGATATTATAGGAACAACCTACAAATAATTATCGGGCTATAACGAAGCAAATCTAAATAGAGCTATAATTTACAGATTTAATGGATAGAAATTTGTGCAATACAGCTGCATTGTTTGGTACCAAATCACTACAGCTGTAGATGTTACATTTCTGATACTCTAATTCTCTTAATATTTAAATAATGTATTAAATTTTAATTTACAGCACCTGGAAGAATCGGTTTATGTGCCAGAAATGAGGTAGCTGGGCCTGGAGCTTCGATACATATGGGACTGAAAACAACCTATCACAAATAATTGCTAAGCTGTAGCAGCAGCTGTAGCCACCACACTAGTCATTTAGAAAGCAGGTCAAAGTTCTAAACTGCAAGGCTTTCCACAGTATATATGTATATTGCGGGTTCTAGCTGAGGGTCTTTCACACATGCTGTTTTGATGCAGTTTTTGAAGCCAGATCAAGAAGCGATCAGTAAAGAGGAAAAATGCATGGGAAAGACAATATATGTTTTTTGTAATATCCTTTTCTAGTTTTAATTTCAAAAACTGCAAATAAGAATTGCAATAAAATGACCTTCAATTAAAACCTTCTTCAATATTTTGGGACCATATATTAAGTAGTTTATTATGTGTTTTGTTTTGTTAAATACTGTTGCGTATTATCCATTTTTATACTGAAAGGAATTGAAAGTATTTTTTTTTAATTGTGATTGTAATTGAATATTATTATGTTATTGTGTTATTCAGTTCTGTTAAATTCATTTAAGTGGAACAAAATTGAATATTAAATTATACAAAAGGTTTAAAGTTTAACATTACGGGTGTTGAAGACTGTCACTGAAGTATCATCAATATAACGCATCTTCTTTACGTTTTATGCCTGGTTAGACATTATGAGAAATTACATATGGGCTAGTTGGAAAGAAGAACTACTCTGAATTAAGGATCCTAACTTATTAATTACAAAATGCCCTCCAGAAAATAGTTAACATACTAGGTAAACCTCTTGCCATCAAACATTTATAAAGCATATAATAAATACATATAAAATGTACCATACAAGCCATTTTATAGACACATGCAGCATATTTTTAAGTTCTACAATTATATTATTGTCATAAATAGTTGTTTTTTATTAAGACATTTTCATTTTTTTATCATTCATAAATTTATATAAATGGCCACTAACTTATCCTTAAATGAAGACGTCCAAACGACAATAAGTGATGGTATAAAATATATATCTAAAATCCTAACTGCGAGGTAAGCTCCACAATTAAAGAGGGTTAATGAACACAGCCTTCAAAGGCTGATTGAGGAGGCATTGATTAAATTGCCTCTAACTTTATGTTTTGACACCTTCGTCTTTCGTGGCATTATATTGTCTTTACCCATCATACAAAGGAGGTATTTTACAAGGCCCACACATGAACAGGAGACAGCACCGCTTCTGAATGGGGCTGTCAAGGCACAGAGCCAAAATGGGACTCATTTGGATTTCAACAGAAGAAAACTCCTAATGCATTTCATTACAATGTATGTGAACCAGTCAAAGGAGGAATGGATTGGGAATCTCATCCCTATTAATTTATTGAAATTGATTCAGTTTTTGCCTATGTATATCAGGAAAGACCATGTGCTTCAAGCAAGGTAACAATGTTATAGTCCGAAGGACAAAATATGCCATTGTTTCACATCCTTTGTAATAGAGGGAATATAAAGGTTCTTCATAAAAATTAATTAACAAAAGAACACTACAGGGCTTTTTTTTGCTGATACATAGAAACCTCTACACCCAAATAAAATACACAATTTTTAGAATCTTTAAAAGAATTTTTATTAGCTATGTTTAATGGTTTTAATTTTTGTTTGTTGCCTTCAGTCATAATAACCTTGTTTTGTTGTACTGTTACAGTAACTTCTAAAAATTTTTTTATACGACTAATTATACTATGATAACTAGTTACATCATTTTAGGTCATAAATCATTTTTTTTTTCTAGCTCTATGTTATACATTTGTCAGAAGTTGGGCGAGATTTAATACAAAAAAAAAAATTTGCAAGTATTCTGGTGAAAATTTAACAAAAAAACTATTATACTGTGTGCCAATGGTTTGTATGAAGTTTTGTACCCTTTTTGACAGAGAAAGTGTTTTTAGCAAAATAATAAATACTTAAAATATATTGTTAATGTTTGCCATTTTGCCACATATTATTAGTATAAAGTACATCAGCTATGAGGTGGCATAATTGTAAACGGACATTTCTAGAGAATGTGTATATGTACAGGGTCACTTAGAAATTTCCTTATTTTTGAAAGAAAAGCACAGTTTTTTCCAATGAAGCTAACATTAAATGATTCAGAAATACACTGCATAAATTGTTAATGTGGTAAATGTCTATTCTAGCTGCAAACGTCTGGTTTGTAATGCAATATCTTCATAGGTTTATAGATGCCCATTTCCAACATCCATCACTCCAGTGTTCATAGGGTACATTGTGTTTGCTGTGTAAGAAGGCTAATGGATGGTTAGAATACCCTAGAAAACCCTTGTGCAAGTATGTTAGCACAGCTGAAAACAGTTTGGTGAATTAGAGAAACTAGAAACCTGACCTTCCTTTGAGCTAGTTGAGAATCTGGAGCATTAAATTTGTTGGTTCCATTAAACTCTCAGAATGGCCAGAAAAAAAGAACTTTCATGTGAAACTCGACAGTCTATTCTTGTTCTAAGAAATAAACACAATTTTGAAGTACCACTTATTTGTATTGTCTGGGACTAATTTCGCGTTAATCTTGTTCTTAGAAATGAAGGCTAAATCTTGTTCTTAGAAATGAAGGCTATTCCATGTGAGAAATTGCCAAGAAACTGAAGATTTCCTACAACGGTGTGTACTACTCCCTTCAGAGGAGAGCACAAACAGGCTCTAACCAGAGAAGAAAGAGAAGTGGGAGGTCCTGCTGCACAACAAGACAAGTACATTAGAGTCTGGTATTTTGAGAAATCGACGCCTCACAGGTCCTCAACTGGCAGCTTCATTAAATAGTACACGTAAAATGCCAGTGTCAACGTCTACAGTGAAGAGGCGACTCCGGGATGTTGGCTTTCAGGGCAGAGTGGCAAAGAAAAAGCCATATCTGAGAATGGCTAATAAAAGAAAAAGATTAATATGGGCAAAAGAACACAGACATTGGACAGAGGAAGATTGGTAAAAAGTGTTATGGACAGACAAATCCAAGTTTGAGGTGTTTGGATCACACAGAAGAACATTTGAGAGACGCAGAACTGAAAAAGATGGTGGAAGAGTGCCTGAGGCCATCTGCCAAGCATGGTGGAGGTAATGTGATGGTGTGGGATTGCTTTGGTGCTGGTAAAGTGCGAGACTTGTACAAGGTAAAAGGGATTTTGAAAAAGGAAGGCTATCACTCCATTTTGAAACTCCATGCCATACCCTGTGGACAGCGCTTGATTGGAGCCAATTTCATCCTACAACAGGACAATGACCTAAAGCACACCTCCAAATTATGCAAGAACTAGTTAGTTATGTCAATTACAGGCGTCTCTCATCTTTTTAAGTGGGAGAACTTGCACAATTGGTGGCTGACTAAATACATTTTTCCTCACTGTATGTGGTTAGTTCTCCAACTGTTTAGAACAACTTCTCTGTTAAGTTTTTTTCAAAACCAGTGTGCAAGTTTACCTAATAGAATGGATGCTTGATGAGGTTTTGAAGGCAAAAGGTAGCCACACTTGTATGCTATTAACCTATTAACATTTCTACTTTTGACAGCATTCATACTTACAGCATTTTTCCACACCTGCCTAAAATATTTGCACACTCCAGCATATATATTATTCATTAAGACTGGCATTTTGCAAGCCAGTCTTAATGAGGGTATGCAGAAATAAAATGACTCAAATTCACTATGAGGTACATGTCACTTAATGAATTTGGCTCATTTTTTCAGTAGCGTGCACCTCCGGTGCATTGCCAGAGGTGTTCCTCCAGTCAGGGATTGGAGACACGTTTCTGGTGTAATATATACTGCCCCTTTTGGTGAATTTGAAGGGTCGGCATAGCTATATCTCATGCTGGTTCCTCCCCAGCTATGCCAATTTTAGTGTAGCTACCCAAAACTAGTATGAAAATGCTAAAAGTCGCAATATTTTAGTACAACTTAGTGTTGCATAAACATTTTATGAGTTTTTAAAATGTTTTACGCCAGTTTTCTGATGTAAACCCTGTGATGAATTAGAGCCTAAATGTTTGCCCATTGTAATGTAAAATCTTACTTCAACTACTCTTGCTTTGAGCATTTTCAATTTAGCTAAGTAACTTTCTTGCTTTGATCTTTTGACTTTCAGGCTCCATATCTCACCATTCACTACAGCTTTGAACGTTGAGACTACCATCATTTAATAGAAAATCATCTCAGCTATCTCATACATAAATTTGACTTGCAACTGTTTAGCATATGACTAGTTATGCGGATTCTTGTCATGTCATTACATTGCTACTGTTTTGCTCCTGGTGGTGGAAAAATCTTTTCCTTCAGGTATGCTACAAATTACAACCTGTTCCCCCATTCCCTATTAATTCAGTATGTCATTAGGTTTATTCCCATGCAAAGGGTCACTCATTCAAATAGTGGAGCCATGAAGAAGATTTTCCCAGAAAAGGGAAACAGCATCATCCAGCTTATTGATAGCAGTCTCTCAGCCAAGAAAATTGCCAAACTGCATCATGTGGTGCCATGACAATTGGAAGACTATGAAATTAAGTGAATTCATCCATTCAAAAGCCAAGTGGTAGACGTCCAGGCAAAATAACAGTCAACAAGTCGGCTGATCACAAAGTCTATCAGTTCTGGCGTGACAAACATGGCAGTGGAGGTGGATTGTATGCTTTGCAATAATGAGATCACAGATGTCCATGCAAGCACCATGTGATGCATGTTGCACAAGTCTGGAATGGTAGCTCAAAAAATGATGATGAAGCCTCAACTTCAATATCGTCATAAAAAGCATCGGCTCGAGTTTGCAAAAAAGTATGAAAACTGGACAGTAAAAGATTGGAAACGGATAGATTAGGCTGTGAAAGGTGTAAATGGGCCCTAAGAAACAAGGGAAAAAGGGTCTAACGGGTTGAGAAATTGAAGGAAATGGCAAGTTCGGTGGAGGAAGCCTGATGATATGCAGCTGTTTCACATCCAAAGTCGTTGGATACTTGATCAGGATTGATGCTGGTCTCAATGCTGAGATATATGTGAATAGCCTACAAAATGAGTTACTTTGAATCCTCGAGTACTATGGGCATAAAAAGGACGATACAGTCCTCTTCTGAATCAAACACTTGTGGGTGGAGTTGAAAAAAAATGTACACATACGCAAGTTGACCAGTATCCACCAACTTTGGGAACGTGCAGAAGAAATCTTGTATCAGATTTCAGTCAAGACATGTGTGAAATTGATTTAGAGCATGCCCAGAAGGATTTAGGCAAGTGTTGAAAGCCACACGTGGATTTACAAAATGCTAAGAAATTAATAATAACTTAAATGTAAATTTTTAGGAGCAAAACAGTAACAATGCATTGACATGACAAAAATCTGCATAACCAATTATATGCTAAATAGTTGCAAGTCAATTTGTGTGTGACATATCCAAGATTACTGTATATAAAATGATGGTAATCTAACATTCGAAGCTGTAGTGAATGGCGAGATATGGAGCCTGAAAATCAAAAGTTCAAAACATTGTTACCTTTTTGCTTGTCACTGTATTTTTAGATGCAAACAGGAAGTTTTGAAGCTGGATCTCTAAAGTTCTTTTAGTTTCAAATCAGTATTGATTCGAAGTGACCAAAAAGCACAGTGATTTCCATAAATCTGATTTTCTTTGAAAAAAACATGTATAGCTCTCCCTATGATGTCACCTATATTTCGCCTATCAGATATTCGAGGCAAATCTTGAGGATATTTTTTTTAATAAAATTTAAACATCCTTAAATGACATTACTATGTATTAATTCACAAACAGAGAAGTATGAGAAACTGACATATTTAAGGAAAATCTTAAACATGGTTATCCTCTAATAACATTAATAGTGTTTATGAGAATTCGTGTACCCACTAATCAAGCAATGAATTCCAATTATGAGGTCTGCTAAAAAGGAAGACACTGTATTTCTACTGTATACTACTTATTTTTCAACCAAATAATGTAGGGCTTGGGCTAAAAGAATACTCGTTTTATTGCAATAGTAAAAAATGATAAAACCACTATGAAAAATATTTTATCATCCTTTATGAGCAACTCTGTATTTTTTTTCATAACACTATTTAGTAGAAAGATTAAAGATAACAGCAAATTTGAATTATTCCTCATTTTGTGTTTAGTTTATAAATAAGTCCCTACATAGAAAATAATAGAGAATAGATTTTGAGACTATAAGATGATCCTCTGAGTGCAAATTCTAAATTCTATTCTAATACAATAAATTACTTTATAACTTAAATTGTCAATGTGTAAAGTAAAACATATCTAGATAAAGCTTGGATTTTTTCAGTTGACAAGTTTTCCACTTCAGCTGGATACAACTTATTATTATTTGTGGCTGTGGTTGAGCATAATTGGCCAACAATTCTGGGGAATAAGAAAAGCCTTAAGGGTATCTAAGGTTATGGGGTTGACCTGCCATTGTTCTTTCTGTTTGTCTACAGTAATTTAACAAACCCTTTTCAGATATCTCAAATGCTTTTTTTCCTTGTGAGAAAATGTGAACATATATGAATGCATAGCTTCAATGTTACCAGGAAGAACTTAAATTGATAAATATATATAAATTTAATGGAGTCCACTATCTATTGAAAAATAGTCAAAAATATTCAGGTATTAATCATAAGCTATGGTGAGCAGATATTAATTTTAACATTTTTCATAATACCTTTAATTCTCTCTCTGTTTATATATTATACTAGCTGAAGAGCCCGGCGCTGCCCAGGCATAGTAACTAACTGTGGTTAGTTATAACAAATTATAATTATCCTCCATCCCATAGTCCCGTGCCCATATACCCATCATACATATCCACCATCCCATAGGCCCGTGCCCATATACCCATCATACATATCCTCCATCCCATAGTCGAGTGCCCATATACCCATCACACATCCTCCATCCCATAGTCCCATGCCCATATACCCATCACACATCCTCCATCCCATAGTCCCGTGCCCATATAGCCATCACACATCCTCCATCCCATAGTCCTGTGCCCATATACCCGTCATACATATCCTCCATCCCATAGTCCAGTGCCCATATACCCATCACACATCATCCATCCCATAGTCAACCATTATGACATCATAATGAGGGGCGGGGCTTGCAACCTACGATGACATCAGCATCACCATGGCAACCATTATGACATCATAATGAGGGGCGGGGCTTGACACACACACTTTTTCCCCATTATGTAGATAGGGGCAAAATTGTTTGATGAATTGGAACACGTGGGGTTAAAATTTCACCTCACAACATAGCCTAGGACACTCTCGGGGTCCAGACGTGTGACTGTGCCAAATTTTGTGGCTGAAGCTGCGACGGTGCGGATGCCAATTCCGGACATACACACATACATACACACACATACACTTGAGCTTTATATAATAGATGAACTCTCTTCTGCTAGGTTTACACTTACCGTATATATTCGTGTATAAGTCGACCTGAATATAAGCCGGGGCACCTAATTTTGCCACGAAAAACTGGGAAAACTTATTGACTCACGTATAAGCCAGGTATGCATTGCCCCCTCATCCCTAACCTGCTATGCATGGCTCCTCATCCCTGTCCTTGTATGCATGGCTCCCCATCCCTGTCCTTGTATGCATAGCTCCCCGTCCCCATCCTTGCATGCATGGCTCCTTATCCTCTATCCTTGTATGCATGGCTACCCGTCCCTGTATGCATGGCTCCCCATCCCTGTCCTTGTATGAATGGCTCCTTACCCATGTATGCATGGCTCTCCATCCCTGTCCGTGTATGCATGGCTCCCCATCCCTGTCCTTGTATGCATGGTTCCTATAAAAAATAACGCATCCTACTTACCTTCCCTATGCGTCCTCGCTGCATCTTGCTCTGGTGACAGCAGCTCTTCCAGCAGAGCAATCATGTGTCCTCGCTCATTAAGGTAATGAATATTCACTTCAGGCCTATGGGAGTGGAGAGGCGTGAATATTCATTACCTTAATGAGCGGGGACACATGATCATTTGGCCGGAAGAGCTGATGGCCCCGGAATGAGATGCAGCAAGGGAGCGCAGGGAAGGTAAGTAGGATGTGTGCTGTAAGCCGGCGGCTGCAGCTGAAATTATGCGTGATATAAGAGTAATGAATATTCCCTGCCACCACAGTGAATATTCATTTCTCTTTAGCAGCGGGCCCAGGCTTTAGCCGCATCCGCCCGCTACTGCCTCTGTGATCCGCTGCTCCCCCTCCCCAGCCGTCTTTATGAGACAATGACTCATTTATAAGCCGAGGGGGGTGTTTCCAGCACAATAAAAGTGCTGAAAAACTCGGCTTATCCCCTTCAAGACGGAGCCCTTTTTCGATTTTGAGTTTGTTTTTCGCTCCCCTTCTTCCCAGAGTGATAACTTTTTTATTTTTCCATCAATATGGCCAAGTGAGGGTTTGTTTTTTGAAGGACAAGTTGTACTTTTGAACAACACCATTGGTTTTACCATATCGTGTTTTCAAAAACAGGAAAAATATTCCAAGTGCGGTGAAATTGCAAAAAAAGTGCAATTCCACTACTTTTTTGGATTTTTTTTTACCATGTTCACCAAATGTGAAAACTCACTTGCGATTATGATTCCCCAGGTCATTATGTGTTCATGGACACCAAACATGTCTAGGTTCTTTTTTATTTAAGTGGTGAAAAAAAAATCCAAAGTTTGTTAAAAAATAAAAAAAACTGCATCATTTTCCGAGACGTGTAGGATCTCCATTTTTCATGATCTCGGATTGGGTGAGGGCTTATTTTTTGCGCGCTGAGCTGATGTTTTTATTGATACCATTTTGGTGCAGATACAATCTTATGATCACACGTTATTGCATTTTAATGCACTGTTGCAGCGACCAAAACACAGTAATTCTGGCATCACCAGTGGGTGGATTTCCAGCCCGAGTTTGACAGTGGCATTTAACCGGTTAATAGCCGCGGACGAATCACGATTCCACCAGCAGCTGTTCTGGGCATGTCAGCTGTTCAAAACAGCTGACATGTGTTGGGAAAGATGTAGATTCAGTGCCGGAGTCCACATCAAAGGGGGAGACACGACATGTGCTGTACATGTACGGCGCATGTCGTGAAAGGGGTTATGCACGAGTATATATGGTATGTCAGATCTTTTGTTGGGAAGTTCCAATGGAAGTTTCCTTATTTCCACTAGAAGAAACAACCCAGCATGGTGGACTTTTTTTCATAAAAATAATGGAATTCAACTAGACGCCCATAAAGTAAATGGAGTCAATCTGTTGCCATTTGTGTCCATCAAGGATCGAATCCATTTACTTCATGTGTTCCGTTTTCTGGAACCAAAAAAACAGAACTTTGAATGCTAGAGTGATTCTAGCCTAAAAGCCATTGAGAGCAGGTCATCAGTGTTTACTGTCTGTTTATAACAAACACTCTAATCTTTCCAGAATGAAGTTTTATGCTGCAGTGTCACATATATTAATGAGACAGAACTGGTTGCGCAGATCTCCACTTTCCCCGAAATACAGTCCTATCTGGGGTCATCTTATCATGCATCCCTGGGCATGACTGAAAGCCACTTGCACAACAGTCCTACCATGACAGAGATCGTAGGTAAGCTGGCAATCACATCTAGGAAGGTGTGATCAGAAGAGCTCAGGCAGGACTAGTCCGAAGGAAAAGACACCAAGCTGGACAAGTCCTGCCTCACTAGAAAATGATGGTTCATGAAAAATTGAAGTAGGAGTATGTCATATCAAACAACTTATTAGAAAAAGGGATTGGCTTGTATACGGCTATAATAAGAGAATTTTTTTCAGCTTTAAAGATATACTGCTAAAAAAAGGCTCTGCTCTCATCTGTATTGTATTTTCTTAAAAAATACGATACAATGCCAGATTCATAGCACAACGGGACACAAGCGGCGCCCAGCGATTCTACTGACTTACAATGGGTTCATCAGGTAAATGGTGCCTCTGATGCATATGTGAACATAGACAAATAAAGTATCCAGAGTGTTGTTATGAAAACACTTTTTGTAAAATTTTAAGGTTTGTGGGCTTTTTTTTTTTAAATAGTTCATCTAAATCAGGTCACTGAAAAGTAAAATGATAGCACAAAAAAAGCAAGTAATTCGGTTAATAAGCAAAGGAAATGTGAAGCATTTAAACATTTTTTTTTCCTGGTGCGCTTCAGGACAGCTATAGCTGCACTGGGTAATCTTAAAGTTCTGATACAAAAAAAAAATTCTTTACATCGCTAACAAGAAGTTGGTATCCTGCTGTACTGCTCCAGGCCCAGAATTAAGGCTCGAATGGCTCAGGGAATTATCATCCAACATTTGCCTGGGCATTTTTAAGAAAAGCTATGCTTCTCCCTAGTGCTCATGACTGAGAACTATTAATAGCTGAGACACACTCTGGATCTTCTTGGAGTTCCTGAGAAGTACGAAAACCATTTAACAAACTACAAAGAAATAGTTGGATGATAAATTATAATTAACCGCGAAAAAGTTAACCTTGTTAGATTTCGTTCGCACAGACATACTGGATAAAAAATATCAAACATATGCTCTCAGTGCTCTTTAACACCATTAACATTTAAAAATGATTGATTGTGTTATACCAATACCATTTACAGAGTTTCAGGCAGATCTGTTTTTATGTTAATCATGCAACCTGGTACTTAAAGTAAAGGTTAAATAGACATAAAATCTTACTCTGCAGAAGTTAACAGCATATATTGCATTAGACGTCAAGTTATACTTTCCCTTCACAAAAATGAAAATTAATGTATGGCTTTAAGGGAAAAGGTGTTAAACTTTTTAGAAAAAAAAAAGTTGTTTAGCCATTAGGAGGGAAAAAGTATCTTTGTAATAGAAAAAAACACATTTTTCAGAGTTTTTTTTAGTTCTTCCATTGCAAAAATCTATGTAAAGAAAGGATGTTTTATTTATTTTGGTTACGTCCATTGTCAATGTCTTCATACGAAAAATAAAATAAACATATACATATTAGAGGTCAAAAGCGATGCATATAAAATATTTCTATATTACTAAAAGAAAATATACTATATAGATATTGTATAAATGTGTAAACATGACCATTTTATATATCCTTGGATTTGGCTATAGGAACCAACACAAAAATACCAGGTGCTTGGAGGGAACTGGATCTAATTTGTAAGAGACTGCATCACTCACAAATAGTCCATATAGAGAAGATATAGCCACTGGTGCTGCAATATAGTGCCGCCATAAGGTATATTAATATGAAACGCTTTTATGGGAGAAACTTTGGGGGCATGGGATGGGAAAAAAAAAAAATATTCTTTGCACATAAGACCTGATTAGACAAAATAAAAAATGAGGTTGTCACAAGATCCTTTAAGGGTTGCCTAGTGTTGAGAATTTATAGGATAGCTGATTACATATAGATCGGATGGGGTCCAACTTCAGTGAAGTGGCAGTGCGCTCGCCACAGAATGGAGTGGCAGTGCGCTTGCCACAGAATGGAATGGCAGAGCACACGCTCAACCGCTGCTCCATTCCGTCTCCATAGGGCTGATGGAAAAAGTAGAGTGCAGAGCTTGCCGTATTGTAGACAATGAATGAAGCGGTGGAAAGGCAGGTGCACTGCTGCTCCATTATAACGTCACAGAATGTGCCCCAAGGTTAGGTAATAACTTCTCTTCACCAGTCAAGCTCTTTAAATCCACATCAATATCACCTCATATAAGAGTATTTCCATTTTTTTTTTTTTAATAATTGTACTGCAGGAGTGAGTACAAAGAAATGATACACTGTGCAGTAAATTAGATAAAAACAAGCAGCGTCACTTTCAAGCTACAGTATTCGACTTTGATATATACCTTAAGAGAAGCATTGGAGTAAATACACAATGATATCGCACATTTCATCAAATATTCATAGTATGCTTGATTCTTTAGAAAACATAATTTAATCAGAATGATGCATGTCTCATGTTTTATCTTGACAGATTTTGTATATCCTAGTACTGCCTACTAAACACAAATGTTCAGCAGGTGACCTGTTGAATAATGTATTTCTACTACTTAACATTACTATGCTTTTGCCAAGATCTGCACATATAAAAGGTAATACAATACTTAACAGATATGCAGCTTAGCCCCCTATTAAATTATATTTGTTATGCATAAATATTAATTCAGCTGCATTTCCATAGCAGTGAGGAGACAGCGATATCCAAATGCCAATAAACGATATCATAAAAATAAATATAAAAAATATAGGCAATAAAAGTAAATAAATCTAGATTAATATAAATTTAGATACAAATAATATGTTTAAAATTTTGCTCAACTAGAGAAAAAAATACATTTAAATAATCTTGTAATTATTGAATGCTAATTGTTGTTGCAGAATATTTCATTTTTCGCAACAATCCTGCACGCAATATTTTAAAATGTTGTGATATTGAACTTTTCTTGCGCAAAGCCATGAATGCAATTCCTTGTGGATTTAGGCATTTTAGTCAATAATTTGGCACACAGTTTCCAAGGGATACTTCTCCAACATTCAATTATAGTCTTAATGTGGAGAACAAAGCAGGGGAGTTTTTTTCACTCTATATGGCATTAGAGATATGATTGATTCCACTGACTAAGGCAATTGCATCGGTTGTCTTAATGGCGGAGCTGTCAATGCCAAATATGTGTTTATCTTTTCATTCTGCCCATTCTGGAACACACAAATCAAATGTTTGAAGGACATTTCACTGACCTGTTACGGCCCTTCAAACACAATACTGGTATTACTCATATAAGTGCCACATTTTGGAGGCGAGATGCTTCATCAGTGACTGTTTTGCGACATCTGGCGGTTCCTAGTATTTCTTAAAAATTAAATTAAAAAAAATAGTTACATGCATTTAAAGCTTTTCATATTTGTATAACCTTGTCCAAAAGGCTTTGGTACCCTCTAGCGGGGGGACAAAAGTAGCCCTGTCTCTAGAAACACCACTTGGACTGGCATGAATCTACATGGTGCAAAGGTCACAAATCTTGAGATGCCATGACGTGGTGACAATAGGACACTTTCCAGACAGAAGCTGACCCAGCTTGAATATAAAAAGGGCCACAATCACATGTTCCCACACATTTAAATCTATAGATATAGAGCAACGTGCAAAGCATTCAATTCATTTGCTAGGGCTTGGAATTTAACCCTGTATAATCCTGGGCTGCAAAACAAGAAAAGTAACTGCTCAGGGTTTTGTTTTTAAGCACAAAATATGTATACTGGAGTTAAATTAGTTCTATCTCAATAAAGTAGACAAGGCTCACGGCAAAGAACGGTTGTACTTTAATTTAAAGATCAGTTAATGAAGATATATCACTCCATAAATTCATAGAAGGCACGGAAAATGGCCGAGAGGTAGTTCTCAAATTAAAAGCATCACTTGGTCATTTTTTAAGATTTTTCACAGCATATTATACCCAGTTCTCTTGGTAATTAATATACGAATGTTCACAAAATCCTAATGAAACTGAAACATTGGTATCTTTAGAATTATTGGGATAGAAAGATAAAAAGACAGAAAGAATAGATACATAGATAATAGATAGTAGACAGATAATAGATAGATAGTGAAGATAGATGATAGAGATAGATAATATATAGATAGATAATAGATGGACAGATAGTAAGTAGATAATAAATAGATAACAGATAGACTGATGGATAGATAATAGATAGCTAGTAGAAAGATATATAATAGATAGATAGTAAATAGATAGTAGATAGATAATATAGATCGATGATGGATAGATAGATAATAGATAGATAATATATAGATGATAGATGATAGATAGTAAATAGATAGTAGATAGATAATATAGATAGATGATGGATAGATAGATAGTAAATAGATAGATAGTAGATAGATAATAGATAATGGCTAGATAATAGATAGATGATAGATAATAGATGATAGATAATAGATAGATGATAGATAGATAGATAGATAGATAGATAGATAGGATAGAATCTTATCTGCCCGTTTAGTGAACACAATATTTTCATGTTAGTTCCTGCTCATTCTTTCTTCTGCAGGTTTATTTCATAAGGGATCTGTTCAGCCAGGGAATTCCTCTAATAATAACCCTACACTGCAAATCCTTATTAAGTAAGACCTTAAATTATTATAGGTTAATGATACATACGGCTGAAGACAATAGGGGAATATTATTCGGCATGCAGAACAAAGTGAACAGTGCAGGTGGCAAAACGCAGCTGCTAATTTCTTTAGGTAGTTAGCATTTATGAAAAAGTCTATATTAAAAAGCCATTCATCTCATCTCGCCTCTATTATACATTTGGGTGGATCTGTCAGCTTAACATATTGACCTATGTAAGAGTGGCATATTACAGATACAGGTTGGTACTGCTAGTAGTCAAAGCGGCATAAAGAAAACAGTACCTTTTAGGCTATGAGAGCACCAAAAATATACAGATATTTCTAAATCCAGTGAATTCATGAAGAAAGTTCTGCGTGGACTCACACTGTGTGTATACAGGCATACACAGCCGCATATCGCCACTGCAAAGGGGAAAAGGAGGGAAGCCATATGTCTGGTGTATTCTTAAGCACACCTATCAGCTAAATGCCACTGCATTATTATGTGCCGCTAGGAGTGTAGGACTGCACCCCTGCAGGATGTAGTCCATGTATATGAAATTATCATTAATACCATATGCAAAAATATTGTAAATAAGCAGTAAAGTTTTATTTTCTCCATCTTATACAAGATCCAGAAAAAAATATTATAAATGTCTGGCAGGTTGGGGTTGGTACTTCCTCAAGCTTACTAACAGAGAGCACCACATATATACATATGGCATAAAAGGATAAAATCCGCTTAGCTGCTGAATCTAATAGGCTATATCCCATATTTTTGGTATATAGCACGCATATATGTCTATTGTATACTATGTCATCGTTAAAGGGGTTGTCTCACAAGAGACATTTAAACTTGTTCTGCTCCCTCAGCGGTCAATAGAAAGAGGCAGCGCACGTGTGGCCACCTCTCATGTCACTACTGGCCAGGTCAAGCAGAATGAGAAATGAGAAAGCCTGCTTTGGATATAGGTGTAGTCCCAAAAGTGAGATCCAAAAGTAAGGCCAACATCTATTAGATATTTATAGTTTATACACAGGATAAGTCTGCTGTGAGACAACTCCTTTATAATACCGCAATATTTTTTAATTCCTATAGCACCAACATATTCCACAGTTGGGAAGAGCTTTTGTTAGCCATTTTTTTTAAAACAAAAATAGGATAAATTTAAGAACTATATTTTAGAGCAGTTTATACAATAACATTTGTTTTTTATGGATATAATGGGCCTGATTTTGACATTTCTCAACGGTTTATTAAAAAACTACCAATGGCCAATGATTTTCACACATATATTACAAAACCATAGTGGTTAGTGTGTACAAAAACTCAGTCAAAAAATGCAACTGATGAACTAGCAATTAGTGGTTAGTAAAGCACACTCTCCAAGCTGTGCATTAAACCATCCATGAACTATGGGGAATATTTTCTGAAGACCGAAGTTCATACGTTGGTCAAATCCCACTAGAGTAAAATGCACCAAATGTATAAAGAGATCAAGTCTCTAAATAACTTTGGCAAATTCTGGCCAGCCACAAAACAATATGATCTACCCTCTCACTAAGCACCATCCATTTTGTATAGAAACATATGGTTTAGACTAAAATATGCACTTTTTTAATGCCATGATTGTAGTGCCAGGACTTTCATAAATGTCTTCGTATAAATTTCAGGGAGACCCTTTCATATAAAATTATAGCAAGCCTGTGGGAATGCTTATGATGATCCATGGCTTACTTGACTGCCGGCAAACTACAGGATATTTCATTTTTAAATAGCCTTCTCTACCACGTCATATCGATCCTGTCACTTAGCCAAAAACATGTTTTCAAATGTCGGCACTAAAACCAAGACCCTATCTAGCGGGTTCAAGTTTCTGATACTCCACCATATTGTAATGGCGTTGTAAGGCACTGTGGCAGTGACATAGGCAGACACACTCCATATAAAGAAAGCATGGGGATTTATTTTCAGCCCAAAAGGTAACAGTAAAGAAACTAAAAACAACAAAGACTTGCCCATCTAGGAACCAACTAATATACCATTCCGCTAAATCACTCTAACTGGGATGTATGTAGGCTTGGCTTTCCAGCAGCTTGGCATTTAGCAAATTTAACCTTTGTGCATTTTCTCCTCTGCAACACATCATATCAGTCCAGAGGCTATGACACATCTGTGAAATGATTAGGAATTGCATACATTTTTCTACAAATTCTCATTTCAAGGGCCCAAAAGTAAATGGACAAATTTGCTTTACCATAAAAATTTTTTCATTTTTATTACTTTGTAGAGAATCCTTTGCAGGCAATGACTCCCTGAAGTCTGGAAGCCATGGACGTCACCAAAGGCAGGGTTTCCTCCTTTGTGATGCTTTGTCAGGCTGTTACTGCAGCTGACTTCAGTTATTGCCTGTTTGTGTGTCTTTCCGTCTTAAAGAGAACCTGGCAGCATGATTTTGCTAAGTAAACTACAGGCATTGTCAGGTTGACATTGTTACATTGATTAAAATATCTGCTGTGAAGAAATTCATTTTGTGTTTCTTGTGTAATCAGTGTTTGAAGTTTTTAACTAATAATATGTTTGTGCTTCGGGGCGGGACTGCCAGTGAGACAGCCAGCCAGAGAGCAAAAGCCAACAAGAAAGCGAAAGCCAGAGAGAGTCAGCCAGCCAGAGAGAGACAGCCAGCGAGAGAGAGTTAGCAAGCCAGAGAGAGAGAGCCATCCAGGAACAGAGGAAACAGAGACTCTCTGGCTGACAGTCTCTTTCTCTCTGCCTGGCTCTCTTTCTCTCATGCTGGCCGTCTCTCTCTCTCACTGGCTCTCTCTTTGGCCGTCTCTGGCTGGCTGTGTCTCTCTCTCTCACTGGCTGTCTCTCTCTGACTGGCTGACGCTCTCTCTCACTGGATTTCTCTCTAGCTGGCTGCTGCTCTCTATTGTTGGCTGGCTCTCACTCTTTGGCTGGCTCTCTCTGGATGACTGTCTCTCTCACTGGCTGCTTCTCTTTCTGGTTGGCGCTCTCTCTGGATGTCTGTCTATCTGGCTGTCTCTGACAGGCTGGCTGTCTCGCTCTCTCCATCTCTGGCTGCCTGTCTGTCTCTATTTATGAGGAACATGTTTGGCTTTGGGGCGGTCCTGTGGACAGGTCTTTCCTAGGGTCCTCTGGCCTAAAGAATCAAGACAAAACCTGCCTACAGTCCTGCCCCGACGCACAGGCATATCAATAACTGAAAACTTCTAAAACTAATTACACAAGAACCACAAAACGGATTTCTTCACAGCAGGTATCGTTTTAATCAGTGCAAGAGAACCAACATGAAAATGCCTGTAGTTAACTTGGCAAAATCCTGCTGACAGATTTGTTTTAAGTTTTGTCTTAAGTATGTGATATACATGCTCGATGGGGTTTAGATCTGGTAATGGACCCTGCCATAAAAGAATATTTCACTTCTTTGTCTTAAAAAACTTCTGGGTTGTTTTCACAATATGTTTTGGATCATTGTCCATCTGTACTGTGAAGCGCTGTGTAATCAACCTTGCTGCATTTGGTTTATTATGATCAGAAAGTATCATCCTGTACACTTCAAAATTCATCCGGCTGCTTCTGTCTTCAGTCACATAATCAAAAAACACTAGTATCCCAGTGCCATTGGAAGCCTTGCATGCCTATGCCATCACACTGATGCCATCATGTTTTACAGAGGAGGTGGTGTGCTGTGGATCATAAGCCTCTCCAAACTATCTCTATACTTTCTTCTTGCCATTAATCTGGCATAAGTTGATCTTAGATTCATTTGTTAAAAACACTTTTCCAGAACTAAGTTAGCTTTTTCAGATTTTTTTTTTAACAAAGTCTAATTAGGTCTTTCTATTTTTGAGGATGATTAATGGTTTGCATCTTGTGGTGAATCCTCTGTATTTGCTCTCACAAAGTCTTCTCTATATGGCAGACTTAGATATTGAAACACCTAATTCCAGGAGAGAGTTCTTCACTTGGGTGGATGTTGTGAAGAGGTTTTTTTTCACCATGGAAAGGATTCTGTTGTCTTCCATGGACATCTATTGAAAGCTCCTTTGAACGCATGTTGTGGGTTCACAACATCAGCTTTCAAATGCATATGCCACACCTGGAATCAGCTCCTGACCTTTTACATGCTTAATTTATGATGGCTTAATGAAGGAATCGCTAATTCAGACCATTACATACCCAATTAAGATGTGAACACGCTCAATTTAAAGTTGCAAATCTTCACTTTAAGCTCATATTGGTCCTATAACTGTTTGTTGAAAGTGTTCTGGTAAACATCTAAAATGTTAAAACTTAGCCACTGTCCAAATATTTCCGGACCTAACAGTAAACACACACACAAACATATAGCAGTCTACACAACAGAAAATATAACCCCCACATCAAGGGCAAGAAGCTCAAAAGTGGAGAGGTTGTCAAATATCGTTAGTCAATTAGGAAGGCACGTTAAAGTAGCACTTTAATGAGTCTTTCAATATGACTGACGGTGTTTGACAACTGCTTCATTTTCGGGGTACTTGCTCTTAATGTGGTGTAATATTTCTCCTAGCGTAGACTGCTAGCTGGTGTAGAGAATCTTATAGGCCAGGCAATGCTGCTTAGGTAAAAAAATGTAAATTTGCTAATTTACATATCCTTTTTCCTGAGTGTTGCTTGGTCTACAAGACTCCCCCTGACAGCTGGCATACTCCAGAAGGAGCATTATTAATCCCCTAGAGTGAGGCCACTTTAGGCATACAGAAGAGCAGTACTGACTTATACCTATATGGGGACCATGTTATGGATCCTTTCTGACTTGTGCAGGACATTCAACTATGGAGACAATAAAGAATTAACTATGGTGACAATAAGCTCTATGGTGAAATAATTATTTCTTTTACCAATGCAGACATGTAAAATACTCCAAATAGGATCTTAATAAGACAACAGGCATGGGAGGAAAAAATACACATCTGCTTCAAACAAGACCCCTTACTGTGATGCCTCATACCAACACTACTTCAAAGCGATCGGCAGATGGAAAAACTGTATATTCATGACTAGTCTGAAAAATATCATATTTGTATATTAATGCAGCAGTTCTGACACTCGCTTAGATGATTTAATCATTACATATGTGCTGTTAAGTTGTATTTTCCTCCAAGTTGCCCAGTTCCTCCCACCCAGAGCTCCCCTGCAGTTCTCTATTAGGCAGTCAAAATCCCAAGGATATACTTAGAAGCTTAACAGTAAAATGTATGTGTAAGGCTCTGTGCACATCGGATTGCAGATTAGTGTATAGTTTAGGTACCTGTGTACACGTGAAATGTGTGTGTAGCATTCCATTCATCCGAAGGAGACCAAAAGAGTGTCCTATAAAGCTGCTCTGTGTATCAAAATGAATCAGTGCACTCTTATAGGCCACAACGAAAAAAGAATTGCTTTTTATGTTTAATTCCAGCAAGAGAACACTCACAACGTACACCGTCTACAAGAGCCTTGGGTGTAAATTTCACAGTCATACATGCAGCAAATGCTTTAAACCAGTACAACTCATTTAACATCTCTCAAGTCTAAGCAGTTGTGTGTCGCAGTTTTGTGCATAAACCCAGAATTAAAGCAGCCGGGGTATTGCAGCCAGTATGCTGCAAAGACATTGAAGCATGCGTAAGATTCACAGCGCCGAGGAGATGACATGGGCAATGCAAATAACATTAATCACGCCTACGTGTATGTGATTGCAGCAACTGAGGCAGAACTAGTCTCAGACGCCCCACCGGACTAGTCTCGATTAATCTGCATCTGATGAGTGCCACTATATGACTTGTTTTCTTTTTACATTTATGTACATTTGTATATCACATCATCAATAACAATCTTCTAATGTTTACACTTCTAAAGCATTATTGTGGTAATTTAGAAGTGGTGTAAGTGACCTGACAAGTTCCCTTTACAGGGGTTTTCTCCTCGGAATCTCCCTCTCTATTAGCCACTTCAAAAAATGTAGAGCCAAAGGAAGTGTAAAAAATGTGCAGAGCACCAAATTAGGGAATACTCTGCTCAAATTGTAATCGCTCTGCAGTGAGGTTAGAGCAGGTTCTCATTACATCTCACAGGAGTAGTCCAGAACAGTCAAGCTTGTGTGAGACATAATCACATCCCTGATCTTACTGCAGAGAAATAATAAGTTGAGCACAACAGATACTGATAAGTGTGATACTGACATCTCCAGACAGGCAGTGAGGAGTGATGGGCAGTACAGCAGAGGTGAAATTGCTAAGGCGGGTGGAAAATTGATACAAGGGTTTGTAATGTGACACAGCTAAACTGAGCTGCGCTACCCCTCCCCCATACTGACTCATAAAAGAGGATAGACTAGTCGATCAGGGCTTTCTAACATTATATGTTGTGAGTTCATTTTCCCCTTCGTCACTGGGGTCTGGTGAACTCCCTATTCTGGTAAAGGAAGGTAATGAGCCTGATTATCAGGCACCTGAGTCTAATGAGGATGACTGGCTGAGTGGAGTCACGGACTGGATATAAGGCTGCCGATGCCCTTCTGCCCTGCGGGTGATTTCTCTGTGGACTTCTAGGACACCAGTCTGATTCCTGCTCCTCTAAAGCTAAGTTTCTGTTTTGCCTGTTAGCTTTTTGTTTTGTTTTTTGTTTTCCTTGCTTTTCAGTATTCTGCCATTCCCTGCTGGGGTGAGCTGAATCTCCTTTTGCCTGTAGCTCTGTCTTCAGTATCTTCCTGAGTACTGACATAGCTTTTTTGAAGCCTAGCGTCTTCAGGGCCTTTTTCACTGTCAGTCTGTTGGCTCTTATTTTCATAGGGTTTTTCACGGATTGCAGACAGCAGCCTTCCTGTCCTTTTCTATTTAGTTAGCTTGGTCCCCTCTTTGCTCAGTCTATCTTTCTGTCTGGTCTGTGTTAGTATTTTCATCTTGCTTCACCGTCATTATATGTTGGGGGCTGCCTTTTGCTTTGGGGTCTGCTCTGGGGCAGTTTAGATTTCCCCTTTCTTTCTTTAGGCGTATTTAATTCTCCGGCTGTGATTGAGGGGTCTAGGGCATCGTAGGAACCCCCCACGGCTACTGCTAGTTGTGTTGATAGGTTCAGGGGTCTGCAATCCGATAGCTGCCAACTTCTCTGGTTTTCTGGACTTAGCTAGCATTTCTGTTTTTGCCTCCTACGGTGACTCAATCATAACAATTATACATCTCACAAGCTGAGAAACCTGCTCTAAGTTATGGCGGGGTTGTGCAATTTCCTTTGAGTGTTGCTGCCTGCTTATGATTGGTGAGCATCATACAGGGAGAAGAAATACATCCCCCAGTGAAAACAGTTAAAGGGATTGTCATACAAACAAAGTACATTTTAATCACTAGATCTGGGAATAATAATAATTTCCACAACTGGATGTGTTCCTGTGCTGAGATAATCTTATAAATGTGCCCCTGCTGTGTGTTGTGTAATGGCTGTGTCTTACTGTACAGGGACATGGTCTGATCATACTACAGCTTCTGGCCATGGGAGGGAGCAAAAGAGTATACAGACAGGACAGCAGGGGATCATAGCTGATTATTTTCTGTGAGATAAAACATTTCCTGGCCTGTTTTAAAAACAATGTTTTATCTCACAGAAGAATCAGCTGTGATCCCACTCTGTGCTATACGTATACTCTCTTTTGCTGAGATGTAGTATGATCAGACCATGTCCCTGTACGGTCAGACACAGCCATTACACAGTAAGTGCACATTTATAAGATTACTAGCTGAAGAGCCCGGCGCTGCCCGGGCATAGTAACTAACTGTGGTTAGTTATAACGAATTATAATTATCCTCCATCCCATAGTCCCGTGCACATATACCCATCATACATATCCTCCATCCCATAGTCCCATGCCCATATAACCATCATACATATCCGCCATTCCATAGTCCCGTGCCCATATACCCGTCATACATATCCTCCATCCCACAGTCCAGTGCCCATATACCCATCACACATCCTCCATCCCATAGTCCCGTGCCCATATACCCATCATACATATCCTCCATCCCATAGTCCCGTGCCCATATACCCGTCATACATATCCTCCATCCCATAGTCCAGTGCCCATATACCCATCACACATCCTCCATCCCATAGTCAACCATTATGACATCATAATGAGCGGCAGGGCTTGCAACCTGTGATGACATCAGCGTCGCCATGGCAACCATTATGACATCATAATGAGGGGCGGGGCTTGATACAAACACACTTTTTCCCCATTATGTAGATAGGGGCAAAATTGTTTGGTGAACTGGAACGCACGGGGTTAAAATTTCGCCTCACAACATAGCCTAGGACATCCTCGAGGTCCAGACAGGTGACTGTGCCAAATTTTGTGGCTGTAGCTGCGATGGTGCGGATGCCAATCCCAGACATACACACATACATACACACACACATACACATACATACACACATACATACACATACTTCAGGGAACATAACTGTAGATTGTGTCTCATGAACAAGGTACATTTCAATAAATTGATCCTGGAATAATAATAATTTTCATAATTGGATATATTAAAAAAATGTCCCTGTGCTGAGATCTAATATATAAATATTAGATCTCAGCACAGGGACATTTTTTTAATATATCCAATTGTGAACATTATTATTATTCCAGGATCAATTTATTGAAATGTACCTTGTTCATGGGACACAATCTACAGTTATGTTCCCCACCCTGTCTTTGTATATACACAACGAAAACAAAAATAGGACACAAGGGGCCAGTATGTGCAACAAACAAAAAATGCAAAAAATGCAGTAAAATATAATCTTTTATTAGGTGTACAATAAAAACACATTTGTTGTTCTCGATTTTAAAGCATACCTAATTACATTTTAGTGTTTTTTTCAGGATATTGAGGCTAGGTAATCAAAATAATTAGCCTGGACAACCCCTTTAATCTTATACTGATTCGGCACATGACATTACATTGCCACAAGTAAACATTTAAACAAATGACAGAACTAAACAATTGGAAAGATACATTTTGTAATACAATACTTCAATTCATGACCAACAGGTTTATCTGAATAGTAGATAATTCCGCTCTTCGATATTTCCAATCTACGGTTAAATTGCCCATATAATTATCACCAGAGAAATCATTATGCTTCCTTTATTGCTAATTTGATTATCTCTCTAATGCTGTGAGTCTGCCTAAATTTAATTTGAGTTAGTCGTCTTTAATGCACACATAGGAGACATTCTACACGCACATAACGTGTCAGACATTTCTTTCCTGACCATGCTCTGTAAAGTTTAGGATTTAGCAGGGAGATCGATCCATCACAAAACATAGAAAATGTGCAAAAGTCGTGTGCCTGGCTGCATTAGAAAGTGGTTTACATCTAAGCGTCTCTGCAAGATAAATAGACATGCTGCGGTCTGGAAAGACGAGTCGCATGTTTGTCTTCACGGGCAATCCACAGATGTCTGTGGATGCATAGTGGACGTGGGATTTCTCCTGCAACATCTGGGAGCTGCGGGCTGGACGCTGAATAACTACGCAGCTCCATTCCGCAGCATTTAGCGATCGTCTGCACATACCCTTAAAACTCTTTCCCGCAAACACTGCACCAAATGTATCACAGTAAGAGTCAGTGATAAGCGGTCATAAAGGAGCACTTAGGAAGCAACCCAGGGGCAGAGAAGGATGTCAGGTCTCCACCGCAGCTCCAGCCCAAAAACCTCCAATGGAGGATAGGAGCAATGAGAAAATGGAAAACGGTCTTAGGAGCGCAGGAAAGAGACTCAGACAAGAGATGGGTTTAAACCACAACGCGTTTTGACGGAGGATCCGTCTTCATCAGGTGTTGTGGTTTAAACCCATCTCTTGTCTAAGTCCCTTTCCTGTGCTCCCAAGACCGTTTTCCATTTTCTCAAATGTATCACAGTGCCTGACTCAAATGATCTATTTCGCAAATCTTGTACTTCTGCCTAACCTTACACAATCGTTTTGATGGCTTTCTGTGCCTACAAATTTGAGACAAAATTTATCACCCCTTTTGTCAAGCTAGAAAACCTAATGGGAAACACTGGACTGTTATTTTTATTCCCTAATTTTATCGAAAACACAAAGCACATTACGTGCCAGTAGTACATCAATCGTTGGAGTATTTTATGTTAAGGTCTATTTGTACACAATATATTATATAAGCCCAATAGTTTTGGATGACTGACACAAGGATTCAGATACATGATCAATCTATCAAGTGGTTTTATAGGGGTTTTTCAACACTTTTTTTTCCATACAATGTGACAAAGCAGTAAAGGCAGATAGTTGCTCACTACCTGCGCATGTTGTGCTAGAAGCCAATCTCTGCCCGAACAGACCACTCCTGATGGTGATTCAGTGACATCCACTGATGTCACACTCACAGAACAGCAACTAATTGTGACGTTTAGGAGCAGGCTACGTCCGAGAGTGGACCCTCTGGATCGCGGATCTGGAGCCCCTGGGCCGAGCACGCCAGGTGAAGACCGACCCCTATACAGGGATCTTTTGGGGCAGGACCACAGGGGACAGAAGCGCGACAGCCGGTACCAAGAGGGACAGCTCAAAGGACAATAAGGCTAAGGAAGACAGACAGAACCTAGGGAACTAGAGCAGGGGTTCCTGGGCAGGGAAGGAGGACCAATAGAGACAGCAGGGGAAGGTACGGAGAGCGAAGGGAGTCTGATGAGGAAATCCCAAGGGAAGGAATGACACGGACGGATAGAGGACGCAGAACACAGGGAGGCAAGGAGACAGGCGGAGAGGCTCATACACAGCCGACAGACTGGGAAGACACTGGGGGGAACGCACAGACAAGGCGAGGCAAAGGCAGGCAAGGAGGACGGCAATGGAACAGAGACAGAGGCGGAACAGACGGGTAACAAGGAATACACATGAAATGAAGACTACAGTGGAACTGTAGCGGCCAGAAAGGTGCAGGGGTACCACACGATCACCAGGTGCCCTCCTCATAGGGAGGACGCCTGAAATATCTTAGCGCCAGGAAGTACGTCCCCCAGCGACGCCCACCGCCAGAGGAAGAGAGCGGGTGGACGCGCGCCCGTGACCTAAGGCCGGTGCGTGTGCCCGCAGCAGGGCGGAAGACAGAGCGGCCGCGCGCGCGGACGGGGGCGTGCAGGTGAGGGGACGCTGCGGCGGGCGCCCGCCGCTGAAGGGGCATCGGCGGGCACGGCCGCCGATGTCACACTAGTTTTCAGCTTATATCTATTGATAGGATGTGACTACAGATGTTGCGCTGATTGACAGCCGGTTCTCCACTACCTAACTGCTAGAAGCCAGCAGTCAATCAGCATGACATCGGTAGAGCAGCCCGGATGGAGCAATCTTGCTCTGTTTACATGAAGCAGCTGAATCACCAGCAGGAGCGGTCACAGACCAAAATGAGCTGGCGCCAGGTTCAACAGGCTGGTAGCTGTCTCTGTTTGCAACTGCCTACCTCAGTTTTTAGGCCCATAGTAAAAATAAAATTTCTAGATAAGCTCTTTAAACCGTTCAAGAACCCCATAGGAACCAAATGTCTTTCTTCTTTGATTTGCCCTGGTTCATTTCAAAATGTTTAATAAAACAGGTAATATTTGAAATAAGGGACTCCCGCAAAAGACACATGCAAAATATCACTGGAGTCATATGTTGAATAGTTTTCCATTTTCAAAAAAGCTCAATAGTCTTTGTAGTGATAAGAGATTGCCGTTTATTTAATCTTTTCTCATGATTCTATAAGTGTACTGAGAGATTCTCCTTTTTTACAAGCTGTTTATTCAGCACATCCTTCTGTAAAAAGTATGTCAGTATCAACCTGGGGTTGTCATGTGTATATATATCACCCATTTACTAGTCCACGTTGGGTAAACTATAAACTCCACTGGTGTGAACAGAGGATAAACAAGATATACGGCCATTCCGAGCCCAAGTAGAGTGTGACAAGTATAACGTGAAGCTCTACTTTAGAGGATTAAATAGATTAGATGTACAGCACAAATAGTACTTAGAAATGGTTGTACAGAACTCCATAGGATATTATCCCCTCCCCCTTATATAATACATTTGCAAACTTATTCATAGGGATGGTTTTGCCTACCCATGGTGCAACACTGTAAGATAATAAATTGTGTATTGTGAATTTGATGGACTTGTGTCTTTTCAGAACCTTCCTAATTACTATAAATGACCTCCTCCAGCAACTCAAAAATTATACTTATTACTTGCTATGCTTATATGATGAGGTGGATGCGCCAAGCCTCAGGCCTGAGCGGGCACAGAGGCCACAGGCTTTGGTGCAGCAGGCAGGGAAGGCACACAGGAAGAAAAGATTCGGAACACTCAGGACCAGAAGTACAGGTGCATAGGAACGAAGCAAGGGTGAATGCAAAGATAGCAAAAAAAGAGTTAACCTTAGTTATGGAGTGTCCCTCTGGCTAAAATTTCTAATACAACTAGATCACTAATTAACAGATATTTTAGGAGACACACATTAAGTAGCGGTACTCAAAAATATACATGAGAAAAAAAACATAGAGTAACATATATAAAAACATTGTGAACAGTATTTTCTACAGTTTACACAATACAAAGAATTTTCAGATCAATGGCAATTTTCTTACAATGTTGGCTCAAAGTTTTCCAAAACTGATCTCTAAGCAGCAGCAAATCTGTTTGAGATCTTTGGAGAAGAATAGATACTTCCTTCCAGAAAATAAAGGTCTTAGTAGCTTATGGTAACTTATATATATCAATTCTTACTGGACCTACCCCTTAAAAAGGGATTGTTTTCGGATTCTATATTTAATAGCAAACCACGTCACTGGCTCTCAGCTTCCTTCCAGCCAGGGAAAGGGGCAATGCACTCCTGATAATTGAGACTTCAGGCTGGCAACATGGCCGAGCTGCTGGCCATTCTGCATTCTTACTGGTATGCTAGGAGAGGCAGCTTTGCCACTGCAGCATTGGAGCAGCACTGGGGCACTAAAGCAGCCAGAGTTCCAACCAGCATCAGAGCAGTGCCAGCAAACTCTAAAATAAACAGCTTGTAAGCGGGTACTCCATGCTTAGGAAAACGGTCACCTCTGGTAGACTGCAGAAGTGGCTGGTAACCTTGGCCACAAGCTGTAAACTATAAAATTTAAATTTCCTCCATTCTTGAGAAGGAATTAAATTTCCACAATTTAATAAGATGAGACAACCCCCCTTTAAGCAAGTGACGGGGGTCTTATTTCTGGACCTTAGTATGATGTATTCAAACCAGGATCTTTATGAGAAAAAGCAAAATGACTGTCCACATTTCCAGTGTTACCACTTATTTAGTATGAGATTCAGTGCATAATCCAGCAGGATAGTTTGGATGTGACTTTCACAGTCTGTTGGCCATTGTGAAGAAATCTGTACACCTGTGACTGTCATTGATTAATGGGTCCTTCAGGAACTTGTCCGGCATCTTTTCAAAGCTTTCCTAGATTTCTCCGCGTCAACTGTACATTTCCAGGCATTCAGCATGAAAAATATTGCTAGTGCCTTTACCCTACTGGAACAACCACTACAATACAAGGAAAGCCCTTCAACATTTCTGGATTTACAGACAGTGCAGGAGCTCAATATGTCATTTCCAGACAAGTCACAATGTATGCAAAGGTAGACAAAAGACTGATTACAGCACCATGAATTCAGCTTTGTCATAACCCGTCAATCTCACGGCTATCATAAAAGTTCATCCCCCATTACATACTGCATAGTGTCACCTTGCAGAATGACAGTCTCAAAACCATACTTTACAGACTGAGCATTAATTTGGAGATTTTTCAGTACAATCTTTTTTGTTGGAGGACAGAAATATCTCTTTTGTCCTAAATACCTCTTCTTGTATTTTACTGACATTCTGTCATCTACAATATGAGAAAAACGGTCTAGGAATTTTTTTTTTTGCTCTCTACTTTTTGTACTATATTACAATTTTCTTAAGACTATTTTCCAACAAATTTACCTACAATAGCTTACAGTAGATGTTTATATTAAGAAACTTCTTGATTGTAAAGGTTGTCATCAGGGTTTACCAATGTACTTAATCTTTGTCATTGTGATATGTCCTCATCTATATGACTGATAGATGTGAACTAAGAAATCAGCTTCATAATCTGCCACATCTGACTTTATAATATTGCTATTGTATGTATTTATTATACATTTATCATCAAAACATAGTAAAAAATATATTTCGGGATCAGCAGTAGTTTTTCTGGTGGAAGACAATGCTCACGCATCAGAGGTAAATAACCTTTCTTTATATGAAAGTAAGTTCTCCAGTGATGTGAAAGGGAAGTTCTTCTCCCATTACTAATTCTTTTTAGAAAAAAATTCCAACTTATGGTTACAAGTACTCAGAGAGTATGTAGAAAAAGCATTGGAATACAGACTACTTTTTAAAAAATTATTTGTCTCTAATGAGAAGTACCTTTCTTTATACAAAAAAGGAAGAAGAGAAAGTTTCTAAAGTTAGCTCACCCAAATGGAATTCCAATACTCAGAAATTTCGGTGCATCAGGGTCTTCCATAAAAGTCCAAATTTTATTGTGAAAAAGTTCCAGAAAATTGAAAAGAGAAAAAAAATGGCAACCACACACCACCACCGTTTTAAAAGTCGTAAAATATAGGGCAAGCACGAAAGCCAGAATGTAGAGCGGTGACGTTTTCATTCCGTCTCTCACGCTCATTGCTCATCATCCCGGCTCTTGCGCTGCTCTCTATGTGTGATCCGGCGGCTGTAAACTGCGGTAACCTTACTGATGTCACCGCTCATCACAATCGCCAGGTCTCATCAAGAACAGAGCGAGACTTGGCAGTGGCTGTTGCTACATCTATGAAGCTTCGTTCTCAAAACGAGGCTCCTTAGATTTTGAACAACAAGAGACCTTGTGGGAATACATGGACTATGGCAGACCGGTGTGGGAGTTTTTTTTTAACGTTTCTTTAATAAATTGGTGAACCAGGGAAAGAGTCGGAGAATTTTTTTAAAATAAACTTTTTTTTGTGTCTGTGTTTATTTCCTTTTAACTACGCTGTGCTGGCAGTAAATATGCATTTCTCTTTAATAGCAGGCACAGTAGTCGCAGCGGCCAGCTTTCTGCAGCTGCCGGGCAATCACGTCTACCCGCTACTCAAGGGATTGAATATTCACTGCACTCTGCTCCCATGGATAGGGATGAGGAGGCCATGTATACAAGGATAGGGATGAGGAGGCATGCATTCAAGGATGGGGATGAGGAGACCATGCATACAAGGATGGGGATGAGGTGGCCATGCACACCAGGATAGGGATGAGGAGCCATGCATACCAGGATAGGGATGGGGTGACCATGCATACCAGGATAGGGATGAAGGGGCCATGCACACCAGGATAGGCATGAAGGGGCCATGTATACCAGGATAGGGATGAGGAGACCATACATACCAGGATAGGGATGAAGAGACCATGCATACCAGGATAGGGATGAGGAGACCATACATACCAGGATAGGGATGACGGGGGCCATGCATACCAGGATAGGGATGAGGAGACCATGCATACCAGGATAGGGATGAGGAGACCATGCATACCAGGATAGGGATGAGGAGACCATGCATACCAGGATAGGGATGAGGGGGCTATGCATACCAGGATAGGGATGAGGAGACCATGCATACCAGGATAGGGATGAAGGGGTCATGCACACCAGGATAGGGATGAGGAGACCATGCATACCAGGATAGGGATGAGGAGACCATGCATACCAGGATAGGGATGAGGAGCCATGCATACCAGGATAGGGATGAGGGGGGTCATGCATACCAGGATAGGGATGAGGGGGGTCATGCATACCAGGATAGGGATGAGGGGGGCCATGCATACCAGGATAGGGATGAGGAGCCATGCATATCAGAATGGGGATGAGGACGCCATGTATACCAGGACGGGGATGAGGGGACAATGTATACCAGGCTTATACTCGAGTCAATAAGTTTTCCCAGTTTTTTGTGGTAAAATTAGGTGCCTTGGCTTATATTCAGGTCGGCTTATATTCGAGTATATAAGGTATATCTTTATATAAGCTTTTTTTGTTTACCTTTTTCAACTAGCTTTTAAAGATATGCTCCCAGCGAGTTTTTGCTTATTTTTTTTTTTTTTTTTTGCTTTGTTTCTATGCAAATTAAGGGTACGTTCCCACGATCAGTGCTTGTTCAGGCTTTCATGCAGCTAAATTTCTGCATGAGTCTCGCACCTCACCTAATTTACGTTTCCCTTTTCTTTTTGCTGCATGCATTTTTCTCTTTCTTTGGTGTGTTATATGTGCAAATACATAGATAGATATGGTTTAGATAGATAATGGATATGGGATAGACAGAGAGATTGATACATATCCGTGAGATATATAATTAGTATTTTGCATGTGTAGTTTACTGTACATGGATTAACCTAAAAATAAGTAACTGAAAATAAGTGTAAGAAAAAAAAGCCCCCTCGATTTTTTTATAACCAGCAAAGGCAAAGCAGACAGCTGTGAGTTGATATTATCAGGCTGGGAAAGTCCATGTATATCCACACATTCCCAGCCTGCTGATATCAGCAACCAGCTGTCTGCTTTTCCCTTAGTTGATTATTAAAAACAGATGTTTTTTAAATTTATTTATTTAATACTTTAAAGGGAATCTGGTGGATGTTTTATACTATAATAATGATATCCTGAAAAAGGGCAGCCCTTTCAGGATATGTAACTTTTATTGCTCTCACTTCTCCGGCTTTCTTGCTGTCAACAGCGGAAAAGTGAGAGCCCCATGCTTCCCAGTTAAGCAGATGTAAATTAAAAATGAATATTTCACTACTCCCCATGCCTACCTCTCAGCGGTGGGTGAGTGATAGTAAAAAATCCTCACAGGTGCTGAGGGGTGGGCGTGATGAGCAGTGAATATTCATTTTGAATTTACATCTGCTTAACTGGGCAGCATGGCTGAGCACTATTTCCATCCATTTCAGTGTTTTTCCAGCTCCCTCAGCCCTCCGGGTAGGGTCTTTCAGGAAAATGCGTGAGTTTCCGATTGACTTCCATTTTACTAGGTACTAAAGTCGAGTTCGTCCGAGCTGCTCGATACGAGTACCAAGCACTCTAACATTTTATTGCTCAATCATCACTAATTATTAGGGATAATATTGATTTACATACAGGTGTAGCATGTACCTAACTAAAGCTTAGTTCAGTGCACCGCAAATTCCTGTGGCCACTACAATGCAGACTTCATGGGCAGCCAAGTTTCGCATTGTTACATCTGTAAAAGCAAGGAATTTCATGAAACTGATAGGCTGAGTGCAGACGGACTTTTTAGCCCTGCGGATTTTTCCGCGCAGAATGGAAAAAATCCGCAGGTCAAATGACCTGCATTTTTCCTGCGGATTTCTTCCATTTTTCATGCGGTTTTCTTGCCGTTTTCCACTGCGGTTTTCCCCCTGCGGATTTGGTGACAGGGGAGAAGGAAAACAGCACAAAAGAAGTAACATGCTGCGGATTTTGTACCGCAGAAAAATCCGCAGCGTCTGCACAGCGGGTTTTTTTTCCATTCATTTTAAGGCTACTGTACATCACAATGCGGATATGCAACGTTTCTGTGCTGTAAAATCCGCTGCGGATCCGCTGCAAATCTGCATCCTGTGCACATGGCCTTATGCTCTGCAAGTAGTTTATTACAAAATGTATACAAATATTGTGCTAAAACTCTAGCAAAAACTAATGGAAAATGGAGTAAACCTACAAGTTAGAACTCATATTGTGGAATTGAAAGCAAACAGAAAAGGCTCCTAAAATTATTATTTCATCAATAATCAAATAAACAAACCGTATATGCAAGTAACTGTTTCAACAAGCAGGAGAGGATAGGACCCAGTAGTTTTAGACCGCAACTAGATCTGATATCATGACTTATCTCCAGCTGTGGAAAGATCAAATTCATAAGAGTTCTTGCCAGGAGCAACTTAAACTGATGACATACTAGGCTTGCAAATTGCAACCACAAAACAGTTGGCAGCAATGGGAGACTCCCTGCAGATATTAAGATAGCTTGGCAATGATCTTAATATCAGACAACAGTGCATAGCTATGGTAAATTATATTGCTAAATACTTTTAGTAGTTCAGCTGTTAACGTGATGCTACTTTAATCTACTAAGCAAAATATATTTTTACCTTTAGACATTCTATAGATTTGCCCATATTTATCTAACAACATGAGCCACTCTGATAAATTTAGCACATCTTTCAACTGTCTAATCTTGTATATTCCGCCCAAAAACAAAAGATTAATTAATCTGTCCCAAGGTATTTGTATTTAAGTGAAATGTGTTTATTTTCAGTATTTTAAAGCACCACTCCAGCATTTTTTTTTTCACCGCTGGAGTGGTGCTTTAAACATAAGTCACCTTCCCCCGCTGATATACTCAACCTCTGGTGTCTTCCCCGTTTCTCAGCACTGTGCATCAAACAGAACCCTGAGACAATCACAGAGCAGGTGCATTTATATGGAGACTTGACGACACACAGGTGGATTATATTTATCATCAGTAGTCATTTTGGACAACATTGGATCATTCAGAGATCCACAAAGAACTTCTGGAGTGAGTTTGCTGCACTGAAAGTAAAGGGGCCGAATAATATTGCACGCCCCACTTTTCAGTTGTTGAATTTCCACAAAAATTTAAAATAACCAATAAATTTCGTTCAACTTAACAATTGTGTTCCACTTGTTGTTGATTCTTCACCAAAAATTTACATTTGGTTTCTTTATGTTTGAAGCATGATATGTGGGGAAAAGGTTGAAAAGTTCCAGGGGGCCGTATACTTTTGCAAGGCACTGTATGTGTATGTGACGGGCAGGGGCAACATGACAAGTGATTTGGATAACCAAGGGTGCAACATAACATGTATGAGTGGCAGGGGGGCAACATAAAGAGTGTTGTGAGGGGCATTGGTCAACATAATAAGTGTGTGTGAAAGGCAGGGGTCCACAGTAGGAAAGGACAGATAGAAAAATATACTGTATCAGGAGGGCTAACAGCTTATGGGTACGTTTCATTTCAAAGAGAAAATAGAAGTAAACTGCAGACACGACATCACTCATAGCATGGCAAAGTCAGTTGATAAAAATGAAAGGAATAAAACAAAACTGTAAATCTGCCTGTGCAAAAGGACTAAAGACAGAGGCCCCCAGAGAACTTATGACAACTCTTAAGGCCTTAAACACATTGTCTAAATGTGGCAACCATTTCTAAGTATAAGGTCGACCTGGCAATCAGTTTATTGCAGTCTGGATTCTGAAGCCCCGGCCAATTAATTGTTTCCATGAAGTGAAGCTAGCTAGAGTGGTTAGGCTGGTTTCACATTAGCGCTTTTTAAGCGCACGCACGGCCGGGGGTAGCTCCGCCCCCGAGCCGGCTCTCTGCCCGGCGTGCCCGCCCCTTGCTTGTAGCACCGCCTCCTAGCGCACAGCGGCGCCTGCGATCGGCGCACCCTATCTTTAGCATAGGGTGCACAGATCGTGCGCAGGCCGTGCGCTAGTTGCACTTTGACCTGCGCTGCGCACTTTTGACGGTGCGCCGTGCGCGCCAAAATCGAACTTTTCGGATTTTGGCGCGCACGGCGCACCGTCAAAAGTGCGCAGCGCAGGTCAAAGCGCAACTAGCGCACGGCCTGCGCACGATCTGCGCACCCTATGCTAAAGATAGGGTGCGCCGATCGCAGGCGCCGCTGTCCGCTAGGAGACGGCGCTACAAGCAAGGGGCGGGCACGCCGGGCAGAGAGCCGGCTCGGGGGCGGAGCTACCCCCGGCCGTGCGTGCGCTTAAAAAGCGCTAATGTGAAACCAGCCTTAGCTATATATTTCCTCTGCAGGTCAAACGGCATATTACATAGCAGTTGCTCAAATTATTGGCTGTGCATGTCATGCCTTTTATAGCTTGCTATGTGATGGTAGAGTTTGTTCATCTGTGGCCTTCGGTACTTTGCAATTGAGGAGGTTGGCAAGAAAGAATATCACTCTAAAAAAAATCATAAAACAAATAGATTTTACAAAAAAAAAAATCCATTGGAAAAATGGTTTTATACCAAGCAGAAATATGCTGTTTATTGAAAATGCCAAACACCACCATCTCCTCCTTAAAGGGTTTTACAATTTGGCTGATGGCCATTCCTTGTTAATATTTGATCAGTAGTGTTTTGACTCTCAACACCCCTGCTGAATAATGGGTGTCAAAAGACTGCAGAGTCTGGCAAGTACTGTGGCCTCTACTACGGTTTACCTGTAACCGGTCTACACGGTAGCCTTCACTTCAATAGAACAGTGCTGCAATTACCCAGCACAGCGGCATGTAGCATGCACAGTTATACAATGTACAGTATGTACAAATTATACCTAAAAGTATGATGGACTAAGATATATTGTAATAACGCTATATATAAGGGAACAAAAATGTTCTTAAATGGAACCTGTCACCTCGTTTTGCCGATATATGATGTGGCCGCTGCCTTTCGGGGCTTATCTACAGCATTCTGTAATTCTGTAAACCCCTGGTCTGACCTGAAAGACAAGTTTGATTATACTCACTTGGGGGGCGGTCCGGTCCGATGGATGTCGCAGGTTCGGGTCTGGCACCTCCCATCTTCATGCAATGTCGTCATCCTGCTTGCTTCATGTCGTGCTCCTGCTCAGGCGTACTGATCTGCCCTGTTGAGGGAAGTGCAAAGTACTGCAGTGCACAGTTGCTGGGCCTCTCCAACCTTTCTCAGTGCCTGCGCACTGCAGTACTTTTCTCTGCCCTCAACAGGGCAGATCAGTACACCTGAGCAGAAGCGTGACACGAAGCAAGCAGGATGACGACATCGCATAAAGATGGGAGGTGCCAGACCCGGGTCCTGCAACACCCATTGGTTCGGACAGCCCCCAGGTGAGTATAATAAAACTTGCTTTTCTTCTCTTTCAGGTCAGACCGGGGGCTTATCTACAGCATTATAGAATGCAGTAGATAAGCTCTAAAAGCCAGTGGCCGCATCTTATAGCGGCAAAACGAGGTGACAGGTTCCCTTTAACCATTTGATCTTCACACGTTTTTGGTTAGTTATACAATGAACCCGGTTGGGTGATGCAGGGTACAAATAGAAGCTGTGTGTAGTTGTGGCAAAGACCGAGCTGATCACCAGGGTTGGAACGCTGATTTTCCTGTATGCCATTTTGAGGACAATAAGAGAAACTGCTTAATCTTAGAGGCCGTGGCTGCTGTCCTTCATAGAGATTCAAGCATCAAGACAGCAGAAAGAAGGCTTGAATTAGCTGTTTATTCACAATCTTTAAGAAACTTGACAAATCTAGATGAAGAACGGTGATATTGCACTTTCCATAAGCAAAACTCCATGTGTTAAACTGACACCTATAAATGCAAACTCAAGGATGTGATTGCTGCTAAATATATAAATGGCAGCTGAAGAATAAAGCAATCAATTATTGCGTGTTTAATAATTGTAAGCAATCACATTGTAGAAATTTGTTTTAACATTAACACGTCATTTTTTGACAATTAGTGTAAAAAAAACTAATTAAATCAAGAGGTGTCATAGAACAGAGCATGAAAATTTCCATAGGGGTAAATACTTTTTATAGTCACTGTGGCTTTTCTAATATGTCCCTTAAAGACATTCATCGCATCACCAAGTCAGAGTGACATACAATACAATATCACATGCTTGACAATCGCTTGGGTTATGATTATCAATTGTAAATCACATCAACTCCACTAAACGGATCCCTACAACTGCCTCTCCTCTTAGTGCTGCACAAGCAATACAATTAGGGTGGAGACCTCGTAACTTATAGGTCTAGTTGAGAAGAACTTCAAATTAAAGTTGATAGCGGTATATACCAGTGTGCAAAAGTTTTAGGCAGGGGTATACAAAACACTGCAGAATAAGAATGCTTTGAAAAAAAGAAGTGTTAATAGTTATTTTTTTAATCAATTAACAAAAAGCAGAGTGAATGAGAAAAAGAGAAATTAAATCACATAAATATTTAGTTGGACCATTCTTTGCCTTCAAAACAGCAACAACTCTTCTAGGTATACTCTCACACAGTATTTGAAAACTCGGCAGAGAAGTTGTGCCAGACATCTTGGAGAACTAACCACAGATCTTCTGTGGATGTAGGCTTGTGCAAATCCTTCTGTCTCTTCATGCACTCCAACGCCGTCTCCATGATGTTGAGGTCTGGGCCATGTGGGGCCATATTATCACTTCCAGGACCCCTTGTTCATTTTCACACTGGAGATAATTCTTAATGACATTGGCTGTATGTTTGAGGTTATTGTCCTGCTGCAGAATACATTTATAGCCAATTAGATAACTCGATGATGGTATTGCAAGATGGCTAAGATCTGACTTTCTCAGCAATGCGGACATCATTAATCCTAATCAATTTTCCAACTCCAGTTAGTGAAATGCGGCCCAAATGCATCCTACCACTGAATCTGCGGTCCTCGACATTGCCTATTTTTTGGTGCTTCCTGAAAAGAGATTGACCAGAATATCTTGGATTCCCCACTCTGCTTTGAAATCTTTGCTTGGGAGAGACTCCTTGCTAATGCAGTGTCACTACTGTGTGTCCTTTTGCTGTGCTCAGTCCTTCCATTGTGTATAACTTGAGACAAGAAAACGTCTTTCACATCCTCACCTTTGTAGCAGAGATTGGCTGTTCCTCACCCAGCTTTAAGCCTTCTACGCAGCAGATTCCGTTTCACTTAATGACTGTGTTTCAACCTACATATGAAAATGATGATCCTTATCACCTGTTTGGTATAATTGGTTACTCCTACACCTGACTATGATCCTACAAAATCCCTGACTGTACAAGTGTACCTAGATGAACTAATGCTGTTTTGAAAACAAAGCGTGTTAACACCAAATATTTATTTGATTTAGATTTCTTTTTTGTCAATTCACTTTGCATTTTGTTAATTGATAAAAGCCGGATTACTTACCGGTAATGCTCTTTTAATGAGTCCACGACAGCACCCACTGGAGGTATCGGATCCGCCCCATTTGGAACAGGAAACCCTACAGGAAAGATAAAAGGGGGCGGTCCGCCTTTCCTCCTCAGTTTTGTATTTCAGAGTACCAGGAGGACCGCCAAGGATTAGGCAATGTCTTTGTATATCTAACTTTACTTATTCATCTTTAGCAGATACACTTTATTATCGATATCTTTAGCAGGGAGGGAAGTGAGCGGGTGCTGTCGTGGACTCATTAAAAGAGCATTACCGGTAAGTAATCCGGCTTTTTACCCTTCGCCACGACAGCACCCACTGGAGAGATTCCAGAGACCATCACCTGGGTGGGACCACCGTGCTAAGGATAGTCCTGCCAAAGCTTAGGTCAGCAGTTGATGAAAGGTCAAGTCTATAGTGATTATAGAAGGTAGAAGGGGATGACCAAATTGCCGCCTTACATATGGTTTCAATTGGAACGTCTCCCCTCTCGGCCCAGGAGGTCGCCATTGCTCTAGTGGAATGCGCTCTGATGCCTTCTGGAGGATTTTCATTTTTTGCGGAGTAGGCTAACCGAATGGCTTCCCTGATCCATCGGGAAATGGTGCTCTTTTTTATGGCCCTGAAAAGAAACGAACAGAGCCCTACACTGCCTCCAGCTCCTAGACCTCTCAATATACTTTAGGACAGTTCTTCTGACGTCTAAAGTGTGGAATTTCTGCTCCTCTGGAGTGGAGGGATCCTCAAAGAAGGTTGGGAGGAGTATCTCTTGAGATCTATGGTATTTTGTTGATACCTTAGGCAGGTATGAGGGGTCTGGCTTTAATAATAACCTATCTTGGTATACCTGAAAAAAGGGTGGATCTATGGACAGGGCCTGGATATCACCTACTCTTCTAGCAGATGTCAGTGCTACCAAGAGGGCCATCTTGAACGATAAGTATTTGAGGGATATCGTGTCTATCGGTTCAAAGGGTTCCCCCGTCAGGGCGTCTAAGACCAGATTTAAGTCCCATGTGGGGATTGTAGGTATGTGGACTGGTGTTATGCGTTCGCAGGCTGCAATAAATCGTGATATCCACTTATTTCCTGCTATATTATGGCCGTACAGTGCCCCTAATGCAGACACCTGTACTTTCAGTGTGTTTACTGCCAGACCCAAGTCCTTTCCTCTCTGTAGAAATTCTAAAATAGGAACTATCGGGACTTCTGCTGTATGGGGTGCTATATGAAACTGTAGGAACTTCTTCCATATTCTAGTATAAATCTGGGTCGTGGACTGCTTCCTGCTCTGCAGGAGAGTAGCAATCAGTGTTTCAGAAAACCCTATTGATCTTAGTAGCTGCCTTTCAAATTCCACGCCGTCAAGTGTAAGCTGTCCACTTGGGGGTGGAAGAAAGGGCCTTGGGAGAGTAGGTTGGGAATCGAAGGGAGGACCCAAGGATCTGTCACTGACATAATTCGTAGCCATGAGAACCACGGTCTCTTGGGCCAGAATGGTGCTATCAAGATTACTCTCGCCTTGTCCTCTCTGATCTTCCGAATCACCTGTGGCAGGAGAATCAACGGAGGGAAGGCGTATGCCAGTTTGAACTTCCATGAGGCTTGGAGGGCATCCAGTATGTCTGGGTGATCTGACGGAGACAGGGAAGCAAATGTTTTTATCTGTCTGTTCGCCCTCGTGGCAAAGAGATCCACCTGAGGTTGTCCCCATAAGGCTACTATGTCCTTGAAGATCCGGTGGCTGAGGCCCCACTCCCCTTGCCGAAGCGTGTGTCGGCTTAAAAAGTCCGCCTCTTGGTTGTTCTCTCCTCTGATATGAAGTGCCGAGAGGGACAACAAATAGCTTTCGGCTAAGTTTAAGATTCTTGCCGCAGAAGACATCAGAGTCTCTGATCGTGTACCTCCCGTCTGTTTATGTAGGCCACTGTAGTGGTGTTGTCCGACAAGATCCTGACATGTTACTGTTGGAGCTGTGGAAGAAAATGGTGTAGAGCATAGTATACCGCTGTCAGCTCTTTTAAATTAGACGAGTATTCCCCTTCCTCTCTATTCCACCTTCCTTGACAAAAGCTATTCCCCATATGGGCTCCCCAGCCATGGGGGCTAGCATCGGTGGTTAGGATACAAGATGGTACTATGACCCATGGGACTCCGGAGGATAGATGGTCATCCTCTAGCCACCACTCTAGAGAAGCCAAGACCTCCTGAGTTAAGGTTATCTTGCTCTCGAGGTGACCACCATGTCGCCTGTCCTCTTGGAGGATCTGGTGTTGAAGTGTGCGGACATGATAATGGGCCCACCGGACTGCTGGGGCACGGGAATTTAGCGACCCCAATAGCGACATCGCTTCTCTTAGAGACATGCGTGGTCTATCTATGGCTGCCTCTACTTTTCCTTTTGTGAGTGCAATCTTTACCTGAGGAAGCAGACATCTCTGGGTTGTGGATTCTAACTGGAAACCTAAAAACATCTGGAGGGATTGTGGAACGAGTCTGGACTTCTGTATATTGATGATCCAGCCTAGATCCTGCAAAGATGAGATTGCGTCAGCCACACGTTTGGTACATTGGGTGACCGAGTTCCCGATTATTAGGAAGTCGTCTAGGTAAGGTACAATTAGAGTGTCTTTTTGGCGAAGATAGGCCATCACCTCTGCCATCACCTTGGTGAAGATTCTTGGCGCTGTAGAGAGACCGAAAGGCATGGCTATATACTGAAAATGATGGATCCTGCCTTCGAACACCACTGCGACCCTTAGGTATTTTTGGTATCTATCATGGATAGGAATATGATAGTAAGCATCCTTCAAGTCAATCCCCGCCATTACACAGTTTGGAAAGAGAAGCTTTATGGTGGATCTGATTGATTCCATCTTAAACTTATAATTTTTTATAAACGTATTAAGCTTCCTTAAATTAATAATTGTTCTAAACGTGCCATCTGGTTTAGAAATTAAAAATAAAGGAGAGTAGAAACCTCTACTTTCCTGTCCCTCTGGGACCTCCACTAAAACCCCCTTGGATAATAGGCTCCGAATTTCTTCTTCGAGGGCCTTTTGTTGAACTATGGAGTTAAGGCGGGTTATAAAAAAGAAATCATAAGGGGTTTGAAGGAATTCTATCTTCATTCCCTCTTTAATTATACCTAAGATCCATGGGCTCGAAGTTATTTGTTCCCATTTTGAATAAAAACATTTTAATCTACCCCCTACTGGTGGGTCTGATTTTTTAATTTTTATTTTCACTCCGGAATGCTGAACCCTTGAACATGCTACCCTTTTGCTTTTCTTCCTTCGTGGGCCATCTATTTGACCTATCCGTTTGTCTCCCTCTTCCAAACGGTCGTCTTCTAAAGGTTTTCCTATAGAAAGGAATAGAAGAGTCAGGGAACGCCTTCTTTCTCTCCTTTGCTTTGGCGAGTATGTCGTCTAGGGCTTTCCCGAAGAGAAACTCACCCTCGCACGGGGTTGCACAAATCTTAGATTTTGATTGCGCGTCCCCCTTCCAGCTCTTCATCCACAATGCCCGCCTGGCGTTGTTCACAAGAGCTGCCGATCTTGCTGCCAATCGCAGAGTATCCGCCGACGCATCGGCCATAAAGGCTGCTGCCCCTCCGATCAATGGAATAGCGGCCCGTAGCTTTTCTCTTGACGCCTTCTGCTCGATCTGTTGATCCAATTGGTCCAACCATACAAGCATAGATCTGGCGGTGCATGTGCTGGCTACTGCTGGTTTAAATATACCCGTAGTAGATTCCCAAGACCTTTTTAATGCTGACTCTGCCTTACGATCTAGCGGGTCTGCCAATAAGCCTGCGTCCTCTACCGGAATGGTAGATTGTTTAGAGGTAGAGGCTACAACGGCATCAACCTTTGGCACCTTGGTCCATTTTAATAGCTCGTCATCACTAAATGGATATTTTCTTTTAGAGGCTGATGGGAGAAAACTTCTCTGATCGTGTTTTTCCCACTCTCTTTTTATTAGGGCCTTAACTGCCGGTATCACTGGGAACGCTCTCCTTTTCTTCTCTGCCAACCCCGCAAACATTATGTCTTGTGCGGTTTGGGCACCCCTTGGTTCCTCACACCCCATAGTGCTCCTCACAGATTTGACCAGGTTATCCACACTATCCAGGGGAAAACATGACCGTCCCTCCAAGTCTGATGACGATGACGAGGATGTGAGTGAGGAATCGGAGATTAACCCCTGTTCTTCCTCTGACTCTGAGCTAAGGGTCATCTGTTTCTTGCTCCTAGTCTCTGAGGGAGTACTGGCGCGGTTGAAAGCCTGTATTTCCTCCCTGATTATGGCCCGGATGTCTTTTGACGACATTGCGGACCCCTGCCTAGTCTCTCTGGTGCACTGCTTGCAGAGCTTTTTGGGGTAGGAGTCAGGGAGAGGTTCAGAACATAATGCGCATTCCTTATGCTTAGATTTTTCTTTTTTCTTTGTCTAGAAAGGGAGACCGAGAGGAGAGGGGGGGGGGGTAGGAGGTCAGCTTAATAGGCAGAGTATATACTTTGCACACTCACCCAGTGAAGCCTTATTACTGGATCGGATGGCTGAGATCCCGTCCTAGGTCTTGACTCTCCCGCCTCGCTCCTGCGACTGGTGTCTGTCCTAGCGTTGCGGTCCCTGGTGGAGCTGCCCCCCGCAGAGTCTCCTGCTGGAGCGTGCGCTTCCGTTGGGGACGACATGGCTCACCACCGCTCAGCTGCGGCGCTGTTTAAATAGATTGCGCGCTCTTTTTTTTCTTGTGTCCGCCCCCGGAAGTCGCTCCTCCTCCCCGGGATCACCGCGCATGCGCCGTCGCGCTCTCAGCCATCCTGCCCCAGAAGTTCAACCATTACTTCCGGGGGTCAGGAGCCTCTGCGCCGGCCGGCTACCGCGCCCCCGCTGGTACATGCGGCCTGCGCTTTTTATGTCACCGCCACCGCTGCTCCCTTCTTCGCGCCACTGGCGCACTTACCGCTAGCAGCGGCGGAGCCCTGGTGCCACCCGGCGCGCTCCTGGGTGAGACCGGGCGGCCCACCCCGGACCCGGTCATCACCCTCCATACACCAGACGAGGGGGGAGCCGTCTAACAGAGCCTCCCCCGACGCTGCCTCCGGACCGCAGCCCCTGCCGTTCACATGGAGACTGCACAGGCGGCGTGCATGGCCCAGGTATGTTTCCTGAAGGATCGTGGCTCCGTTTGGAACAGGAAACCAAAACTGAGGAGGAAAGGCGGATCGCCCCCTTTTATCTTTCCTGTAGGGTTTCCTGTTCCAAATGGGGCGATCCGATACCTCCAGTGGGTGCTGTCGTGGCGAAGGGTAAAATACAAATTAACAGCATTTTTTTTAAAGCTTTCTTACTTTGCAGCATTTTTTTTTACCACACCTGCCTAAAACTTTTGCACTGTACTGTAAATTTCAATTTGCTTTACCCTAATCTGGTGACCAGTCCAGTCGTCTGTGGCAGCTGGTCTTCACTTCTGCATCCAGCATCCTTGGTATGGCATCCTTACTAGGCCCCGTGACATCATGCATCACTAGAGTAAGCGCAAGAGATGCCCAAGATGTTGGCCCAAGGATGCCAACGCAAATAGAAGACAAGTGCAAATCTAATTGTTTATCAAGTCGAAGAGATCTATTTAACAATGTATGCTGTTTATACTGCAAAATCTGACAAATCTGGTTTAACTATTTATTTCCTGTAATGAGATTATTCACTTGATTTAGAAAATGCTTGAAAGTCTACATGAAGTATGGAAAAAAACGACACGAGAAAAAACAAACTGTATAGCAATATCTTCATTATCCATGATAAATATAAAACTTTGCTCTGCTTCATACAGGTATATAGTCCATTTCCCCTCAAAATGGTTTATCACATCAAACCTCTTTTTAAATTGAAGCCAGCTTTAGAAGCTCCTAATGGTCACCTGTTATTAGAGAAGAAGGCTGCATGTGGCCATACACTACATCAACTATATGGTCAACCATGTAATTTACAGGATGAGTCCATCTGAGAGGGGCCTGTGTTTTTTTTTTTTTTTTTACTTGCCAATGATGATTGAGGAGGCTCCCAAGCAATGGACTTTCCTCTAGGACAGTGTTTCTCAACTCCAGTCCTCAAGACCAAGACCTCAAGACGTCATGTTTTCAGGATATCCTTAGCATTGCACAGGTGATTTCAAAACATGCTCAAGCTTTAATTCCATCACCTGTGCAATACTAAGGAAATCCTGAAAACATGATCTGTTGGTAGGTCTTGAGGACTGGAGTTGAGAAACACTGCTCTAGGACTTCAATTTGCCTCAGCTGCTTAACGGGAAACCCCTTTAAAAAGAACTTCTCAGCAGTTTCATGCAGTCCTAATCATCAGTCACAAGAAATGGTACCAGGCTACCTCCTTACTATTTTCTTTGAAACAGCACAATTGTAGATAGAACCAGGTACAGGGAGAAGAGTCTACTGAATGGCTTCCCACTGGTTGCGCCTCCCCAAGATGGCTTGACTGACACCTGTCAATCACACCAAGTGGGAAGAAAAAAGCCAAAGAGGTTACCTTTAAAGGTAACCTGACAGTAGTTTCAAGCTACCCAATGCTATCCCATTCCAGTGTCCAGGCACAAGGAGCTGTGACTGCTAAATGGTTCCCTCTGACTTCTCACCATCTGTAAATCACATCAAATAGAGTGAAGAAAAAGCCAAAGAGGAACTGCTCAGCAGACACCTCTCCACATGCCGGGCACTGCAATGGGATAGCAGGAAACTTAAAATGTTACACATTAGAGATGATTTTAATGAGCTGCTGTAGGAATTTTCAGAAATTTTGCTAAATACGTATCTGTAGAACATCTGAACGCATCTAGGTATAAAGACGTTATTATTTTATACAATCTGGATAAAATGAACTCCAAGCATAGCTATATGTATAACAGGGTACCTGTGTAGAAGAAGTTCTCCCAAGGTCACGGGATTCACCCGCAAGCAGTAAGGTAGTAGCTTTGACCAATCCCAGCTCTCTTCCATTGCGGTACACTGCTAATAAAATTGAAGGTGGATTTAATAGTAATTAATCATAACTAACGGCACCAGTAATTTATCCATTATAAACTATGGGGGAAAGGCGGGCTTGGCCTGTTAGAATAAATCAACTTCAGACAGCCTACTTTTTATTCCAATAAGACAACAATTAATTTACAAATCCACTAAGTGGTGTAGTCATTATTTATTAAAAGATAAATCAATTTTTGTACCACATTCCAACTGTTAGTGGCAATTTGCCCAACTACTTTGTCTGAGAGCTATAGTCTTTGTTTGAAAGGAGAAATAAATGGATGCCTTGAATACTCAGTAACAATTTACAATTTCCTACTGTCAGCAAGAAGTTTACCAGGAAATAAACAGAGGGGGAGCTACGATTTATGCTGCACGATGCATCTTAATTAGAAGCCATTTTATGGTTCTATTCTAAAATTGGTATCATGGATTGAAAGAAACAGATGGTTCACATTCATATTTGGGAACATGCGAGTTACAAAATCTTGTTATCTATGACCGAGTACACAATAAATAAAAAACTATTTACACACTGGTTATGAGTGAAGGCTGGATGTCAGCTGAAAATGCATGTAAGATTTAAAGGGAAGTATCACAAATATCGTTGTTGGGACCAAGACATATGATTATAACATCAGTCACAAACTAATAAGTGATGGCCCCGATTCACCAAGACCAGCACGTTCTGGTAAGTGGCCGTGTTCCGATTCATTAAAGGGGTTGGTTATTACTCAGACAACCCCATCTCGATTACTGTATTACCCCATACAAATGAAAAAAAAAAACTTTACTCACCTACTGTGCCAACGCCATTTAAGCGAAGTAGGTGCCGGGTTTTCCGTGACATTGTTATATCACGTGAGCCCTGCAGCCAATCAGCCGATGCTAATGGGCCGCTTCACTCTCACATCTTACAGAAGTAAAAGAAACATCCAGAGGAAGTGATAAAGCAGCAGTATCTCTCAATTCTTCCAGAAGTTTTGTCAGTTTTGTCCATAGTAACATAGCTTTGAAGGCTGAAGGAAGACCTTATGTCCATCTAGTTCAGCCTATTTTTAGTGCAGCTGTTCTGCATTGTTGATCCTGGGGAAGGCAAAAACCCCACAGAGTAGAAGCCACTTTTCTCCATAGGGAAAAAAATTCCTTCCCCTAAGCTGGGTCAACCATCTACCTATAATATTCTGTTATTCGTAACCTTCTATACTGTTACTCACAAGAAAAGCATCCATTCCTTTCTTAAATTCATTCAGTGAGTTGGCCATCACCACTTCCTCAGGAAGAGAATTCCAGAGTCTCACTGCTTTTACCGTAAAGAACCCTCTTCTATGCTGGTGCAGAAATTGTCTTTCCTCCAAACGAAGAAAATGCCCCCTTGTTCTTGTCACAGTCCTTGGTACAAACAGTTCATTGGAGAGATATCTGTATTGCCCTCTGATATACTTGTACATATATATTAGGTCTCCCCTAAGTCTTCTCTTTTCTAGAGTAAATAGACCTAATTTTGATAACCTTTCTGGGTATTGTAGTGAAGCAACTCCATTTATCATTTTAGTAGCCCGCCTTTGAACCCTTTCAAGTTCAGTAATGTCTTTCTTGAGCACCGGCGTCCAAAATTGCACATAATACTCCAAGTGTGGTCTGACGAGTGATTTGTACAGAGGGAGAATTATGTTTTCATCTCGTGTCCCCAGACCTTTTCTAATGCATCCCATGACCCTAATTTGCTTTGGTGGCAGCTGCCTGACACTGGGCACTCCAATTTAGCTTCTTATGACTAAGATGCCTAAGTCTTTTTCCATGTCTGATTTCCCCAGCAGTTTCCCCTTTAGTAAGTAATTATAGCATCTGTTTCTCCTTCCAATGTGCATAACCTTACACTTATCTGTGTTAAACCTCATTTGCCATTTTTCAGCCCAATTCTCCAATTTACTCAAATCTGTCTGTAGTTGCAAACTGTCCTCCTTTGTGTTAACTACCTTACATAGTTTTGTATCATCTGAAAATGCTGATATTTTACTGTGTAAGCCATCCACTAGATCATTAATAAATATATTGAATAGTATGGGGCCCAATACAGAACCCTGTGGTACCCCACTAGTAACCCTGGCCCATTCTGAGTATGCACCATTAATAACCACTCTTTGTTTTCTATCACTAAACCAGCTACCTACCCATCTACACACATTTTCCCCTAGCCCAAGCTTTCTCATCTTACTTACCAATCTTTTATGTGGGACAGTGTCAAATGCTTTAGAGAAGTCGAGATAAATGACATCCAATGATTCTCCTTGGTCCATTTGAGAGCTTACATCCTCATAGAAGCTGATCAGGTTAGTTTGACAGGAGCGATCCTTCATAAATCCATGTTGATATGGAGTTAAACATTTATTAACATTGAGATATTCCATAATGGTATCCCTTAGAAACCCTTCAAAAATTTTACCCACAAAAGATGTTAAGCTTACCGGCCTATAGTTTCCAGGTTCCCTTTTACACCCCTTTTTGAATATTGGTACCACATTTGCTTGCTGCCAGTCAAGTCAGAGTGAAGTGGCGCATTACAGGTAAATGATTGGCTGCAAGCCTCACGTGACATAATGATGTTGCGTTAGCTCCACGAGACCTGGCGCCAAGACCCGAGGTGCGTCCAGGCTGTTTTTTTCATTTTACATGGGTTAATATAGTGGTTGAGTAAAGGTTGTCTGAGTAATGGACAAGCAGACGTCGCCACCACCCGTCCCAGCCCATTGTGGCAAAACTGAAAACACCAAAAGTTAAAAAGTTTTTGTGCAACCTCACATTGAAAAGTTGTGACATTTTTGCCCAAAGTGTTTACACCAGAATAACCACTTTGATGAATCAGAACTATTTTGTCAAATAAAAAAATCACTACATTTAACATTTAAACTTTAAAAATAAAAGATGAAAATTATATATTAATGGAGTGGCGTATGTGTGCTGCCACTCTAATCTCCACTTTGGAGTTTAGTTCATCTCCATCGGGTAAAATAAAAAAATATATGGAAAAATAACAAAATAATAGATGAGTTGATCGCCAGTCTTGATGAATGATGCTCTAATTTAAGATGCTCCATATTCATTAGGTGGCACAAGTCTCTTTAGCTGCCGTTCACCAGTGCAAGGAATGTGCTCCAGTTGGGTGCTGGAGTACATTTCGACAGTAATTTACGCCATTTCTGAGCATTTGTCAGATGGGTCCCCCCCACCACCACCACTACGAGGTAAGCTTCATACACTTTTCAAAGAGTGGTCAAAGCTGGGTAACAATGTTATAAGTCGCTACATTTTTGCACAACTCACAGTTGAAACAGTTTTACACCTAAACTCTGATGAAACTATTTGATGAATTACGACCAATGTACATGGACAACCTATCTGACTTCAGTTTGCTCGAATTTTAGCCACAGCTATTGCTAAGTTAAGTGCACAACTAAGCAATCTCCAGACAGACAACAATAGAAGAGAGTACAATGAAGAGCTCAATGATTGTCGACAACTCACTGTCACAATCATGCCACTCTTGCAATAAATCACTTTATAACAAGTGATGTTATTGTAGGGAGAATAATGGATTTTGCAATGAGATGTTCAAACAGCATATACAATGTCTGGGCGTCTACATACTATTGAATTTAGGCAATTGATTCACAATATATGGATACTGAAATGTATCATAATAGGTAATATTATAGTAATAGTCATACCTCACTCAGTACATTCCCACTTGGAAGCAAAAACTTTTGAAAAGGGTTGAAGGTCGATAGCTGGTCCTCAGTAGCGACGCTCAATTTAAATGCCTTGGAACAAGTTTTATTCTTTACCGAGTGTTCAGAAGACAAGACCTCATATAGATAATCCTAGAAGGAAACATGCATTAGTGTACATGAATAGAACAGACAATAATTCTAATACTATTATTTAACCCCAATCTCAAATTCAGTTCATTAACAAAATGTGCACATGTTCTGCTGTTAGCAATAAACCAATTAAATAAGAAAATTTAAATAGCTAAAAACAACTGTTATAACAAGTGGTTTATCGCAAATACAACCCAAAATGGCACTTTTAATGACAAGTTCAGTCCCCGAATTCCATTCACATCAAGCATCCTTAGATTTTAGCACTTAGTAGAGCACCTTTGACTGATAAGATCTGCGGCAAACATGATACATAACCAGATATCATCTTTAGACAATGTCCCTCAGAAATCTTAGTCTATTTCTCATGGGCAACTGCCTCTAGTTCACTAACATTCTTTGGGTTTGGGTGCTGCAAACTCCTTCTTCAAATCGCATTAAAGATGTTCTTTTGGGTCCATGTCAGGTGACTATGACTGCCACTGTGAATCCAAGCCTGGGTGGTATTTCAGGTAAACTTGGAATCATTGCCATAATGGAAGGTTCATTTACGCCAAAGCTTCAGCTTCCTCAAATAAGGTATGACTTTCACTGAGGTTCTTGATTCTTGAATGAATCCATATTGCCCTTCGGACAATGTAGGTTTTCGAGTGCCATAGGAAGCAAAGCAGCCCAAGAGTATCACAGACCCTGCCATGCTTCATTGTAGGTAGTGTGGTACTTTAGAGTATGCTTCATTCCTCCTTTTCCAGACAGATTGGCTGATCCACAGGTGAAAAATGTTCCTGTTTTGTTTCGATCTTCCACAGAACAGAATCCCCAAATATTTGTGTCTTATTTATATGGTTTTCAGCATATTGGAGACATCTTTTCTTAGGTCATTAGACATTTGAGTCTTGGAGTTTGGGTATTAAAACTCAAACATCAGGGCCTACTGCCATCAAATCTTGCTTCAGGTCTTTTACAGTCATAGAATCATAGAATCGTAGAGTTGGAAGGGACCTCCTGGGCCATCTGGTCCAACCCCCTGCTCAAAGCAGGATTCGCTAAATCATCCCAGTCAGATGTCTGTCTAGCCTCTGTTTGAAGACTTCCATTGAAGGAGAACTCACCACATCTCGTGGCAGCCTGTTTCACTCATTGATCACTCTAACTGTCAAAAAGTTTTTTCTAATATCTAATCTGTGTCTCCTCCCATTCAGTTTCATCCCATTGCTTCTAGTCCTTCCTTGTGCAAATGAGAATAAAGTTGATCCTTCTACAATGTGACAGCCCTTTAGATATTTGTAGACAGCTATTAAGTCTCCTCTCAGTCTTCTCTTTTGCAAACTAAACATTCCCAAATCCTGCAACCTTTCCTCATAAGACAGGGTTTGCAGACCCGTCACCATTCTGGTCGCTCTTTTCTGAACTTGCTCCAGTTTGTTGATGTCTTTTTTAAAATGTGGTGCCCAAAACTGGACACAATATTCCAGATGAGGTCTGACCAAAGAGGAGTAGAGGGAAATAATGACTTCACGTGATCTAGACTGTATGCTTCTGTTAATACATCCTAGAATTGCATTTGCCTTTTTTGCTGCTGCATCACACTGTTGACTCATATTCAGTCTGTGATCTATTAGTATACCCAAGTCTTTTTCACATGCGCTGTCACTTAGCCCTATTCCTCCCATTCTGTATATGCTTTTTTCATTTTTATTGCCCAGATGTAGTACTTTGCATTTCTCCCTGTTAAAAACCATTCTGTTAGTTGATGCCCACTTCTCCAGTTTATTTAAATCTTTTTGAATCCTCTCTCTCTCTTCTCTAGTATTAGCTATCCCTCCTAGCTTTGTGTCATCAGCAAATTTACCCAGTTTACCCTCAATTCCTTCATCTAAATTGTTGATAAAGATGTTGAACAATACAGGGCCCAGGACAGAGCCCTGTGGTACCCCACTTGAGACATTCTTCCAACTGGATGTGCAGCCATTTACGACCACTCTTTGGGTCCGATCACTAAGCCAGTTATGAATCCACCTAACAGTTGCCTTGTCCATTCCATACTTAGTCATTTTTTCAATAAGGATTGTATGAGAGACTTTGTCAAATGCTTTGCTGAAGTCAAGATATACTATATCTACAGCATTTCCTTGATCCACCCAATCAGTGATACCGTCATAGAAGGAAATTAAGTTAGTCTGACATGACTTATTAGTTACAAACCCATGCTGACTCTGTTTAATCACTTCATTCTTATCCAGGTATTGACATACATGTTGTTTAATAATTTGTTCAAAGATCGTTCCTGGTATAGAAGTCAGACTCACCGGCCTATAGTTGCCTGGGTCCACCTTCTTCCCCTTTTTGAAGATATGAACAACATTTGCTCTTCTCCAGTCTTCTGGCACTTCTCCTGTTCTCCAAGAATTTTCAAAGATTATGGAGAGGGGTTCAAAAATTTCTTCTGCTATCTCCTTCAGTACTCTGGGGTGTAATTCATCTGGACCTGGAGACTTGAATTCATTTAGGTTAGCTAAGTGTTTCCTCACTATCTTTCTGTTTATAGATATCCTGGATTCTTCTATTCCCTTAATAGGACAGTGAATAACAGTTGATGTTACATTTCCTTTCTGAGAGAAAACAGATGCAAAATAGGAATTTAAAAGTTCAGCCTTCTCAACATCCTGTCTTACCATTTCATCATTTTCATCCTGTAAAAATCCTATAGCATCTTTGACTTTTCTTTTACTTTTGTCATATCCCCAAAATCCTTTATTATTGCTTTTGACATCTCTTGCAAGCCTCAATTCATTTTCAGCTTTAGATAATCTGATTTGTGCCCTGCAGGTTCTGCAGACAGCATTATATTCTTCTTTAGATATGCCTCCCTCTTTCCATTTTATAAACATTTTTTCCTTCCTTTTTAGCATGTGCTTAAGTTCTGTGTTCATCCATCCTGGTTTCCTTAAATGCTTCCTATTCTTCCCTCTTTTCGGAATTGTTAACAACTGTGCTTTGAGAATTTCATTTTTCAAGATTTCCCATCCTTCCTGGACATTTTTGTCTTTAAGGATATCCAGCCATTGGATCCCTCCAATTCTCTTTCTGAATCCCTTAAAATCTGCCTTTCTGAAATCTAACCTTGACGTCTGAGTCTTCACAGGTCTTCCGCCTCTAGTTATCCAAAATTCTAAAATAGCATGGTCGCTACCTCCTAGAGTCCCAGCCACTTTTACCTCCTCAACCATTTCCTCCCTGTTTATAAGGATTAGATCCAAGGTAGCAGTTCCCCTTGTTTTCTCCCCTACCTTTTGGAAGATAAAGTTGTCAGCAAGAGAGGATAAGAATTTCCTTGACCTGTTAGTTTTGCCTGAGAGAGATTCCCAACAAATGTCTGGATAGTTGAAATCTCCCATGACAACTATGTCATATTTTTTGGAGAACTTGGCCATTTGATGCATAAAGAGTTCATCCATATCTTCAGCTTGCACAGGCGGCCTGTAGTAAATGCCTACAATGGTGTCCTTTCCATTGTTCTGTCCTTGTATTCTTACCCAAACAGTTTCCACAGAACTCCCAGTCTCTGAAGCTTCAATCTCTGTGCAGATATACGCGTTTCTAACATACAATGCGACACCTCCTCCTCGTTTATCAAGTCTGTTTCTTGCAAATAAGTTGTATCCTTCTAGTCTTGTATTCCAATCATGTGTATTGTCCCACCAAGTTTCAGTGATTCCAATGACATCATATTTCTTTTCCTGTGTTAGTAGTTCCAATTCTCCTTGTTTGTTGCCCATGCTTTGTGCATTAGTATAGAAACACTTTAGTTTGTGATTGGTTTCTCTTTCTCCAATATTTTTATTAATTAGATTCTTTCGTCTTTGTTCTTCCTTTCGGCTTCTAATAGCAGAGTTCTCAATAGCATTTGTCAGGTGTATGGCTTTTTCTGGTCTTTTGCTTCCCTTCCCATGTTGTTCTAGTTTAAAGCTCTCCTTACAAGTGTAGCAAGGCGACTTCCAAATACATGCTTTCCAGTCTTCGTAAGGTGCACCCCATCTCTAGCAAGTAGTCCATCGTATAAGTAGTTCACTCCGTGATCCAGAAATCCAAATCGTTGCTGACGGCACCATCGACGTAGCCAGTTGTTCACCTGCAGAATTTTATTCCACCTCCTTGTTCCGTGGCCATCCACTGGGAGGATGGAAGAGAAGACCACCTGCGCTCCCAGTTCTTTCACTTTCTTGCCTAAGTCTTCAAAGTCTCTGCAGATGGTTTCCAGGTCGTTTCTTGCGGTGTCATTTGTCCCCACATGTAGTAGCAGGAATGGGTAGTCATCTGTAGGTCTGAAGAGTCCTGATATCCTGTCAGACACATCTTTAATTTTTGAAGGTTTTTGATTATCTGCCTCATCAGGAATCTGGTGACAGCCAGTGATGGCTTCTTCTTTCTGCCACATCCAGGTAGTGTATACAATGTTCAGTAAACTTTATAACTGTAAATTATGCTTCCAGCTATAGCATTCAATGCCTTTGCTATCTTTCTGTATCTCTTTTCTGGCAAAGTAATATTCTCTTCTCTTAACTTTTTGGACCTGTCTCTTGATAACCCAAAAATTTTAGTAAATTGGAAGCCGTTCCTCAGATGCCTAACTATGCATCAAATTTGCAGCAGGTACTAATCATTAAAGACACATGTCATGAAGGGGTTTAAAAATTTTAAACATACAGTTTTGACATAATTGAAAACAGCAGAAAAAAATTACCTTTTTTTCTAATAAATCCAATTTTGCAAGGAGGGTTTAATCACATTGATTGCAACTTTACGGCTATAATCTACAAAGATATACGCTAGATCAGTGTTTCACAACCAGGGTTTCCAGGAATAAGTTTCCCTTAAACAATACAAACTCTTTTTCCAGAAAACTATATATTAATACACTTGGCATCACCTGTTCTATAACCTGCTGTTGGCAGATCGAACTACATGTCAATGTGACAGGCTTCCGTTAAAATACAGATCTGACAGAAAAAATAAGAATCTACCAGAGATTAAAGTCACGTCGCATAAGGGAAAAACTTAAAAAAATGAATAAAACCTTTGCACTGAATCACCTTTAAGTGCAATTTTCACCAATGTATTTATTATAGGCCTTTATGTTAATATCTTATCATTAAATTTCAGTTGAGGATTAATATGAAATTAATATAATATTTTTTATACAATATTGCAAATGTTGTAATCAAAACTTTGAATAAAAAAATCTGAAACAGTATAAAATCCAATTTCCCATGTAATTTCCTAATCTGCTATTGACTTTAAAAAGTATTACCAAGTCTTTGACGAATGCTTAGCTGCCAGCACAGTCTGCCTCAACCCAATACACACCTAATTGCTCGGCAAAAAGGCAGTTTCCCTACCTCATTGAGCTGGATGATGTGATGAATTTGCCTCAGGTACTCGCTGCCACCTGGTTTGTGGCAGACATCCAGTACCATCATGTTTATTTTCTGCTCAGTCAGATCGAGCCTGCTGCCTTGGTCTTTTAATACTGAACTGTCTTCTTGCATCGCAAAATCACTGGAAAAGGAGGAAATGTCTTACACAGCCTGCAAGAACTGCGAGAAAAATAAAGAGCTGCCACTGCCAACAGACAATATGTACATTCTGCACTCAACGGATGGATATCGGACTTTATATATTTATTTTAGATCATCGAAAAATAAAAAAATAAAAAAAAGTGTATTGTACAGTATAGGTGAAAATTTGTGAACACGAACGAGTTTATCTAGTAAACACGTCGCCCTTGTACATATAGACTTGTCTATGTTATGTCTGGTGCAGCACCATTCTTCTTAAGTCCAAAGAAGGTGACCGATTACTGCTGTCTTGAGCAGGATGTGTGCTTTAATTGGCTGTCTCCCCTCCCGTGCCCACACCAGAAAAAAATGCCATCACAGGACCTAATGCTTTTGGGACTCTCAAAAAATAATTTTGGGTCGATTTCAAAATACATCATCATGGTATCATGTATATGGCTTCAAAGTACAAAGCAAACGTAGATCACCAATGGCTCCAGACCATCGCTGGCCGCAAGGATGATTCCAGAAGGTATTGCACATGATCATTGCAGCCATAGATTGGCTGGAGAAATTAGGTGACATTATGGCAGGTCACAGTCCTTGCCAATGTAAGGCAAAATGTACACGGTGAGGTGCTGTGCGACAGCAATTCTTAGACTTGATGCACAACCAAAAAACATTGGTCTCTTACAATAGTTGCTGTCACATAACTACTTAAGAGCTGCGATTCTGCTGTAAAAAACACAGCCAAATCGGGGAAGATTCACAAGTTGCAATTTCATGCGACTCACAGTGAAATCTATTGCAAGAAAGGGGGCTGTAGCAGGACAACAACACCAAACATACAGTTACTGTCATTAATTATCTTCAGAGTAAAGAAGAACAAGGAGTCCTGGTAGTACTGATACGGCCCCCACAGAGCCCGGATCTCAACATCAAGTCTGTGCGTGATTACATGAAGAGAGAGAAGGATTTGCACAAGCCTAAATCCACAGAAGATCTGTGGTTAGTTCTCCAAGAAGTTTGGAACAACCTCCCTACGGAGTTTCTTCAAAACTGTGCAACTAGAAGCGATGCTATTATGAAGGAAAAGGATGATCACACCGAATATGGATCTGATGTAGATTTCTCTTTTGTTCATTTACTTCGTACTTGGTTAATTGATAAAAAAAAAAACACTATTAACACGTCTGTTTCTGAGAGAATTCGAGTTTTGCAGAATTTTTTTATTTTACACAGCTGCCTAAATCCTTTGCACTGTAAATCGTGTATGTGTATATATTAGGTTTCATGTATGGACTCTGCTAATCGTAGAATTGTACATTCCAAAACTAAACTTAGAGTAAACTAAGCGCTTTCTTTTTTTCCTCTACAACAGAAATTGGTGCTTCATTTGCAAGAATCGTTGTGAAAGTTATTTTTATTGTTCGGTTTATGACTAATCTGCTATTACTGCTGTTTTGAATAATTAAAATAAAGTAACGGCACATACAATGTTTTCACCTTCTACTATTCCGGCTATATTTATGCGAGAATGTTGGATTTTGCTTTAGTGAAAAACAGCTTCAATGAGCATGCCATTTTTTTTCTATAAGCTTGCCAAGTCTGATCTGCAAAACAAACCAGAGTAGGAATGGCCGAGTTTTTCTCTGATCTATCATTATAAATAAATATGTGCTAATAGCCACATTGGCTTGTATGGATCAGTGAGCAAGGAGCCACAGCCACAAGTGTGAATATTGAAGGAAATGTAAAAAGTTTAAACTCTTTACATTCATATTTGGAGTTTAGGATTATCAAGAAAAGGGGATAGACACACTGTAAATTGCGCCCAATCTCCTGCCACTCATCGTGTAGAACGGCATCATAAGCTACGAGAGATCCTAAGCCGTGGTTTGCACTTCAATGGTTTAGGATATGCGTAAACTATAGTTATGATTGAAGAAAAAAATGAAAAAAAAACCCAAAAAACAATAGCACGAAAGGGTCTTATCCTGATAGGGAGGATGTAAAGAAAATAGGGAATTGCACACTTGGAGAGGTTGTATGACCACAACAACATGAAAAGATGTTTTGACTACATCTGCTGCAGACTCGCAAGTTAACCTAGGAGGAAGAATTAAAAGAAGAAATCTGGGTTTTCTGAGCTCCCTGGAACACCAGTAAAGAGACCAGTGATCACCAGTGGACGGAGCCACGAAACCAGTAGAACTCTAATGCGGTTTATTGTCGACGAATTTCAAAATGAACAAACTTCCTCAGGACAAACCACAGTTGAATCAACAATAAACCACATTATAATTCTACTAATTTCTTGGCTCCATCCACCAGCGACTCCTGGTCTCATTACTGATGTAGCGGAGAAAACCCCCATGTCTTCTCTAATTGTTTATCCTATACTACAGTTTTAGCATCTGCCCTTAACAAGCTAAAACATCTATGTCAGCTCTGATAACACACCACAATAAATCCTAATGGACCCCATAGACAGTCATGGTTTCTGTGTTTTGACCATAAAATCCAAGATACACATACAAGCTGTTGAAACCTGCCAATACCAACATAATCAGATGATGGTGTATTGTGTATGGGGACCTCCCAACTATTCCGCACCATGAGAGAGAAGGCTCAGGCATGTTGCAATTACTGACTGGCGCTGACTATCTCTCTAGTTCCCTATCCACATGCGTAATATCAGAGGGAGGGGGTTTCAAATGAGTCAGTCACCAGAATCATACATCCGTCACCATTCACACATAGCAAGTATAGCCTATACTAGCGCATGGGTGAGCGGCCATGCGGGCCTTTTATAGCCATGCGCTTCCGGGACCTTCCAGACCTCTGAGATGGGCCAATCAGATCAGGACAAGGACCTGAGCATGTGACCCCCGATCTCCACTGGGAGATCGTCTCGTGGGCATGCCCAGTAGCGCGGCGAGAGGACTTAGCCTCTGGAGTGGTTTCCTGCAAAGCAGGTTTGCGCTACCATGGCTGGTCCAGAGGTGGCAGCAACATCCAGACCCAGAGAGTTGGTCTGAGCAGGGCGCCTGGATCGCCGAGATTGCTGTGCAGGTCCCTGAGCGGTCGGAAAGGAATGGGAGACCGCTGGATGTATGGCTCTGGATTCCTGCTGTGCAGTTGCAGGAATCCGACGCCTAACAGTGGGTTGGATGCTGCGGATGTACGCAGTGTCCAACCTGCAGCTTTTACTGACCGTGGGAATGTACCCTTATTCAGCGCCGAGATAAGCTGCTGCCAAACAAGTCTGGCAGCGACTCTCATACATTAGGACATAGGTAAAATAAGAACCATCTTACCAATTAGCCATGGTATCTGTAATATACATCTCCAAATCACCACTTATAGGTACACTTTACATTTTAGAAGGAGAGGACTGTACCCGTGCTCTCTTAGTTTTGCTTGCATAATGAAGCCTATAGGGACTAAAGGCAGCAAAGATCCCTTGTGTAAGAATAGTGACTAGGAACCTTAGCACTCCAATGGCTTATCATGGACTCTCCCTCTCTACTATCTGTCTCGATCAAGAAGCCAATAAATGTACAATATAAAACTATTACATGGACTCCATTGATGGATTAATACTAGTATAAGCAGAGCAAGTCATCAGGTTTCATCAGGTTTTGTCCTGGTGCGGTGTGTATTAGGCCATGTGTACTATGCATTCCCTGCCATAGGTTATTGCACATTTGCTCCGATGTAAAAGCTCAACATAAATGGTTTTACATCAGTTATAAATGTGGTAGCAAAGTGAATAGTAAGAGAACACTAATTTTTATTTTAAAACACAATATATTATAAAGGTTAATTGTGCCTTTTAGATACTAAGCCCACCATTCCGATCTAAATTATGACTTCTGAAAATACGCAAGCTTTTCTACTGCATCAGGGAGACAATTCAATACTGCTTCTTATGGCAGGTAGAAACCATCTTATTTTATCAGAGGATTTTCTATGTGTGTACATGAAAATGACATTGAAAAAGTTGAGGGCCCTCTGACAAAGGAGTGTATCACCCGAATTGTATCCTTTCCTGTCCATCACTTTGCAGGTGAAGCAGATGATTGGATTCAGTCAGTGCTATGATTAATGAGTTCCTCTATGTATGTGGTATAGCCTATCAATCATGTCATTAGGGAGAATGTGCCCTGAAAGAGGCAGACCTCAGCCAAGGAATAACTGCATTCATCTTAATCTGTATATGCACCCAGCCAGCCAAGTCAGGGTCACCATGATGAAAAACAATAATCTGCAACGCCACAAATTACTTTGCAAAGACGGACGTTTCCTCACTTTTTTTGGGCAGCATGTTCTCTAAAATACAAGATGACTGTTTACAGCCTGGGTGTTACTTTGTAGTGAAGGTTATTTTAATGAATAGTAATGTTTCCAGGCAGTGTACAAGACAGGCGGGACATACAGCTGCCACTTTATACAGGGGGAACTCAAAGTCACATCTAAACTAAACTACTTAAGATTCACTTTGCAGCAGAGGTCATCACTTGATTAAGTCTGTCTGTATTCGTATCTATAGGATCTGAAAACACTGTATTATTCTATACTGTATTACTGCTGCATAGAATAATTGATGTGCCCATCGCAGGCTGTTACGGCACATACGTCCTTTATCTTTATGACCATGTGGAATAAAAAGGGAACCGTTTACAAATGCAATGTGCTGAACAACAATTCATGCAAAAGGCGTACAGATTGGGAAATATTAAAGCTTGACCAAGATATGGTGATTGTTTTATTATTATTATTATTATTATTATTATTACTGACCATCCAGTGGGAAGAATATTTTTGTAAATCAAAGAATTATTCCAGCTCCGCTCCCTTCCGCATCGGGAGGCGAGTGGGAACGGTGACATCACGTCTAGAGATGAGCGAATCTGAACTGTAAAATTCGGGATTCGTACCAGACACCTAGTGTTCGGTGCTGAACTCTGAACACGGACTTCTCCTGGACGTCCGTTTTAGCTTTTGGAGTTCCAGGAAAAGAGATAGAAGAGAGAAACTTTGGCAGCCCAATGTAAGAAAATAGATACCTATACTCACCTCCATTACTGGCACCACTCCTTCGCCCTTGCACTGTGCCCAGCTCCGGTTTCTTGTTTGGTCAAAATGTAAAGCCTAAAGCCGATTATAGGCGGCTGACTGGCTGCAGTGGTCATGTAATGCCCCAGGTGATGCCAGGAGACTGACAGGAAGCACAGTACTAAGGAATACGGACAGGTGCAGGTCTGGAAGGTGATTCTATTTTTTTTTTTTTTTTTTTAAGATGAACTTTTAAAGTAGGGAACAACCCCATTCATATTAAAATTTCTAATGTAATTTCTCGTTTATATGTCCAAAATTTGTGAACTCACTATGATCCAGCGCTAATGAACATTTGTATCTAATTTGACTGAATGAATCAATGTTTATTTGGCAAATTTTTAGGTACAGGTATCTATGTCTTTCTGGATTTTTTGAAATCCATTAAAACATTTTTTTTTTATTTTTTGGTTAAATAGAACATTTCTATATTCCCGACATATTACTAGATTGTCACTTAGAATTTAAATAAAAAAATCAGTTTTTCAACCTCAATTACAGTATGATTGTTCCACATAACTATAATTGAGAGGAAGTAGAGAAAAGGCAAATTAATGTGTAAAGGACGTCTAGTTTTAAGTGAAGCTCTAATTCCATGGTTCTACTTGCAGGCGATGCTTTTCTGAGCAATTTTCAGCGATATTGTTCGGTGCTCATCTTGATCTTCAGATTTCAAAATGTATTAAGTCAATGGGGCGGAAACCAGCTAGTGCCTTCCTCACTCCACAATGAGGGTCTTATATTACAAATGATGAGATTTTAGTCAAATTTTAACTTTTTGAATAATGCTCAAAATAACATGGAAATAGGACATTGTTGCACAAATCTAAGAATTTATCCAAGAACAAATCCTTCTACAAATCTTAACATTTTGCAGAATCCCAAAGCAAATTACACATTGGGTGATTGCTTAATCATAAAGACAAAACTGCTAATTTTGTGTGAACTGAAAATCTCAAAAGCCACAAGTTAGAGGATGAATGGAGATTAAAATGAAACTCCACAGTGGGAGATCCTCACAAAATTATGAAATAAACTGGTAAAAATAGCTGCACTGTATTGCAGAGCCATCACAAATCTATAGGTAGTCCATCTAAATTCTACACATTAACGGCAGTGTAGTACTCCTGAGACTTATATCAACAATCCTACTCCGATCTAACAGGACCAGAATGAGCAGGCATAGTATTATAGAGCTATTACCTCTAAGCCTTCCTTTGCATCAGTACACACTAGAAGAAGACTTATCCATCTATCTACACTATAAATATATATACACACACGTCACATACACTACTGTCATTTATCCACCTTACTGACCAAAACGTTACTCCAATGCGTGGATGCCAAGAAATTGAGTAGATTCTTGACAGAACTGTCAGACAATAGAGATCTACATTATTAGAAGACCAGGCAGTATCCAATCCAACGTTCCTAGTCCAAGTTTCAGAACATCTGCGAAAGGCCACATGGCTGAAAACATGGCATTGTACCATTTTCTAGTAAGCCTGCATATCCTTTTATACATTACATTATATAATGGAAGAACTGCTCTGGGAACACTCTTCTTTCAGTAGATATAGATGTGAATACTATGTGTATAATAGTCTCTTACCTTACTGAGCTCAGAACTTTGCCTTTTCTTAGCTGATTCTCAATCCACTTTGGTCGGTGTCTTTCGATGTCTTCCAATACACTTTGTGTATCATCCTTAAGGTCCATGGCCTTTAACCCAATGGTCTTTTCTAAGCATCGGCACACAGCAGCAAGCCTCTCATTACTCCAACGAGACAAGGTGGTACCTGTCATTTGTTCTATGGCATTTCCATCTTCTAGTATATGACAAATAATACCAATTAAGTTCCATACAACTATACCTGAATCTTTACATACAGAGTACTGCTCTGATAATTTTCTTTCCGAGAATGAGTAGAAGTACTTTATGGGGGGAGGCAGGCACGCAATTACTGAAGGTAGCTTGCTGATCACAATGGAGACTGCTTCAGCTGTCAATCTTCTAATGTCTTGAACAGGAAAAAGAAAAAAATAATTAATATTTTGCTGCCATGTTCTCATAACTCAGAAATATACATTTGATGAATTTAAGGCAAATATTATCCAGCATCTAAGTCTACGTTTTATCTATATTCAAATCTGAAAGATCTATGATGGGTTTTGACCACTGTGGCCAGTTATTTATGTCAATGAGACACCTGCAAACCAGTGGAAGGCACTGAGCATCAGAGCAGAGACACTGGAGAAGAATGAGAAAAAAACGGTGATTAATGCTTTCTTTATTATTTTATACAATTTGCCCCATGGACAATTTTCGTTGACTCCTGGTAACCCCTGAAATATCGGAAGTGTTATATTGCATATGGTGTCTGCATAATTTCCCTTTGGTTGCAAGTTATAGGCTGTGAAGAATGCTGGGCTCAGTAAAGTACTGGTGGAAAATTAATATCAATACTTATTGGCTGATGACATATCCTATCATCATGCCAAGCTTTATTTCTCACTGTCTCAACTTGTTAATTATCGGCTTGCTGTTTTGGATAAACTGACCAAACCATCCTCCTTTCAATAAGTTCAAAGCTTGGTGGGCAAGTAAATGAAATGTGAGTGAGAAAAAATATCCCAGGAATAACTTGTTTAATCTCCACCTTTTCTTTGAGCTTATTTTAGCTCATAAATTCTGAGGAATATATAAAGAAATCTTCTCTGCGTGTTTCAAGAGATCAACCATGACCCCTCTTTCTGCTCACCTTTCTGTGTGTGGCTGTAAGTGACCTGTCTGCAGCAGAAGTCTCCCTGTGCACCGTAGGACAAATGCTTACAAGTCTACCCTTGGTCAAGGGGAATAGCTTCAGTTGGTCACCGGACATGAATGAAAATGATCAGCAGCAGGCTAATCTCTGTTCTTTGCAAGATTATTCCTGTTGTAGGATTTAGTGCAGAAAATGCTGCAGACTAGCAAACAGCGAGGGAAACTATACTTCTAGTTTGCTCTGCTCATTCCCTTCTACAAGGAGGGACATTTATATGGATACACCTAAATAAAATGGGAATGGTCGGTATTGTTTGTGGCATATTAGTATAGGGGAGGGGGGAAACTTTTCAAGATGGGTGGTGACCATGGCGGCCATTTTGAAGTTGGCCATTTTGGATCCAACTTTATTTTTTTCAATGGGAAGAGGGTCATTTGACACATCAAACGTATTGAGAATTTCACAAGAAAAACAATGGTGTGCTTGGTTTTAACAAAAATTTATTCTTTCGTGAGTTATTTACAAGTTTATGATAAACTTATAAAATGTGTTCAAAGTACTGCCCACTGCGTTGGAATGTCAATGCAACCCTCTTCTCCCACTCTTGACACACTGATAGCAACACCGCAGAAGAAATGCTACCGCAACCTTCCAGTAGCTGTTGTTTCAGATGCTGCACATCTCGTATCTTCACAGCATAGACAATTGCCTTCAGATGACCCCAAAAATAAGTCTAAGGGGATCAGATCGGGAGACCTTGGTGGCCATTCAACTGGCCCATGACGACCAATCCACTTTCCAGGAAACTGTCCATTAAGGAATGCTCGGACCTGACACCCATAATTGATGTTATGGTATGGTATATGGGATACAAAGATAGTGGGGCCATTCTTCATCAATGGAAACCTCAATGCCACTAGATATCTGAAATTGCTACATGAAGATGTGTTGCCCTCTTTATGTACTGAAGATGGCACGTTCCCTGAGTTTTTCTAGCAAGATGGTACACCACCACATTATGGGTGTCTGGTCCGAGCATTCCTACAAAGAATCTGACCCCCTTAGACTAGCATTTCTTCTGCATTTTTGCTATCAGTGTGTGAAGAGTGGGAGAAGAGGGTTGCATTGACAATCTAACACAATGGGCAGCACTTTGAACACATTTTACAGTGGTCATAAACTTGTAAATAACTCATGAAAGAATAAAGTTATGTTAAAACCAAGCACACCATTGCTTTTCTTGTGAAATTCTCAATAAGTTTGATGTGTCATATGACCCTCTTCCCATTGGAAAAAATAAAGTTGGATCCAAAATGGACAACTTCAAAATGGCCACCATGGTCACCACCCATCTTAAAAAGTTTCCACCCTCCCATATACTAATGTGCCACAAACAGGAAGTTGATATCACCAACCATTCCCATTTTATTTAGGTGTCTCCATATAAATGGCCCGCACTGAAGATTTAGAGTTCCTTAAATGATCATAATTCTCAACTTCAAGAAGCAGGATGATCAAAACCAGTATGACAATTACAAAGCATATTGTTATGATGCAGGTACTTACCTTTCTGAATTTTTTTGGTCTCTCTTGAGTTGGTAAAGCTCCATTTTTCTGGTAAGGCTTTAAGTAAGGCATCAGGAAAACTATGGGTACGTGAATCAGTGATGGAATGATTGATGGGCTCATTAGACCTGATGAATGAGGTAACCTGGTTCACCAAGCCTCTCACCGATCTTATTAAGATTCTTCTCAAATATACGAGCACTGTGTTTCTGCAGATTTGCACTAGCAAGAAGATTAAAATTGTGTTAATCCAAATCTTACAGACACTATTTATGCCTCAATTAACTGTAAATACATGGGAAGTGGAGACTACAGCTCTGGCAAAAATTCAGAGACCACTTCCAAATGTTCAGTTTGTCTGATTTTTCTCTTTATAGGTATATTTTTGAGTAAAATGTAAATTGTTCTTTTAGTCTACAAACTTCTGACAATAAAATTTGTTTTTTTTTCTGAAAAGGAGAAATGGTCAAAATTAAAAAATCCCAGTGCTTTCAGACCTCAAATAATGCAAAGAAAACAAGTTCATAATCATTTAGAAACAACAATACTAATGTTTTAACTCAAGAAGAGTTCAGAAATCAATATTTTGTGGAATAACCATGATTTTTAAAAACCGCTTTCATGCATCTTGGCATGCTTGCCACCAGACTGCTTCTGGCTGAAAAATTTAAGCAGTTCTTTGATGGCTTGTGACTATCCATCTTCTTCTTGATTACATTCCAGAGGTTTTCAATGGGATTCAGGTCTGGAGGATGGGCTGCCCATGACAGGGTTTTGATGTGGTGGTCTCCTAATTTTTGCCAGAGCTGTATAACTATTTTCAGGGATATACGGAACATAGTAACATATAATATATTACTTTCTCTAGATTGGTCTCTTAGTCTTCAGGTATCAGGCAGAAATGAGCGACAGGAGCCTGATGGGTGGACAGACTTCGGAGCCAAACAGAAGAGCCTTTTCAAGCCCAGCATTCCTGTCAGAAGTCTCACAGCACCTGGGATTTTGAAGAAACAGCTGCCCGCCCACCTTCCCTTATGCATAATGTTGTCGTGGTATTTATTAGATGGTTGGAGATTGGATGGTTTTAAGTTGCTATGGAGTAATGAATTTTTATGGTTGGTTATTGGTTTTATATATTTAATATTTGAGTAACCATTAATAAATACCGCAGCCTTTTATCTGCACACCATGTGTTGTGTTTCATTTAGTTAGTTAGTCGGGAAGGTGTTACAGGGTGGGGGGGTTTGGTGCCTGCCATCCCATAGCTTTTACTGCTCCCCAATTTTGAATGTACTGAAGGAGTTCCTGCAAAATGGATGAGTGACAAAAGGTGATCTTATGAGCATGGGAGCTATACCCGGCGTGATCACTGAAGGAGCTGGGCTTAACTGACAACCAAGCTCTTGCTCCAACAGCCAGGGCCAGCGTCAGTGACAGGAACATACCTGGCTGTTTGACCAGATGGTTGTAGAAGTTAGGGGGGTCCCGCTTTAGCTCAATGATGCAATCACAGAGTGCCAATCGTTACCAAGACCTCTGAATTCGCCAGATATGGCAGCCTGTTAGGTACTTCTATAAGCAGGGCCTAATAGGCCTCCAGTCATTGTAAACCTGGCAGGTCTGATACAATACAATACATAACTCCTTCCTCTGATATGCCTGAGTAGGACCAACTCCGAAAAGCGTAGCATGTATTTACAAAAAAACAATTTTTACCTTTAAAAATCCTTTAGGCAGCGTCACCTTAATCCTGCTTATTCCCTGCACCACAATCCCTTTTAGGATATTGTGAGGTAGCGCTGTCATTTAAGTAGGGGATCACTCGCTTGGCAGCCACAAAATCAGATCCGGCACAGGTTTTCCATAAACTCAGAACGGTCCATGCGGTTTATTTAACATCATAAACCATGACCAGCAATACAGTATATAAACGGCATAGCGTCCATGACAGAGCTTCACTCTGTTAGCAATGTCCAATACGCAGGCTTTTCAGCCTCACAGTTATACATAACCCTGTCAGGGTTCTCTCAAGGCTGCTTCTCCATACTGCAGACATTCATTCCCTCCAGGGAACTCTCAGGCACTTGCAGCCATCAAACACAGCGTCCACACGTGCTGTCAGGCAGGAAGCCCCATCTCAGCGGGACCTTCCACACTGGACCAACCAGGTCCCAGCATTCACCCCCCATGTGACCTACCCTGGCCACATTATATGGTCCATAGCCCCGCCCACCGGGTCACATGACTCTGACCTCATCACAGGTCCTTCAAGCCTTTACACACTCTTTACAATAGTGCTTTAAACACACCCCCTGTGTGGGTTTGTAGATAACCAGGCCCGCCCAACTCTCTAGTTACCTGGAGACTTCTCCCTTACACTTTGAAACACCACCTCAGCAGTATCACTGCTGATCAACACATAAGTCTCCATCACAAAGCCACCCACTTTGAGATACATAACGGCCATTCAGTATTCTGCCATTCATTTTTTCTCCTGGGACATCCACACAGCGCCCCCCAGCGGCCTCAGTGGTTACTACACCACATACCTCCCCCTTCTGTTCAAACTTGTGGGGTTGAACACACAACATTATACCAGGGTCTCGCGACCGGGCACTCACTACACCTTGCCCCACAGGTCGAGAGAACCGTCTCCATCTGTCATACGGCCTCGTTCCTACGTTACACCTCCCCCGCCTCCAGCGGTCAGAATATCGGTCATTGGCTTTGACCCTCCAGTCACGGTCTGTCTGCGTCGTCAGACACTGGTTAGTCACCATCCTTTCTATATATAAGCATCTTGTAACAAATGGTACCCCACCACATCTAAGTTTACTTTTCAGTGCATTAACCTCACAGTTCTTTGCATCTGCTGTCTCTGCGGGTGCTCTTCAGGACATCTGTCTCCGCCTGAGACTGCCCAACACTCACGCCTCACCAGGTCCAAGGTCATACCACGTGCTCCAGGGATCCGATTCTTCTCCTAGAATTTCCCAACACTGACCCTCCAGGACCTTGCTCACTGAACCCTCCAGGTACACAGTCTTTCCCACTGACCCAGGTTAGTACCACACAAACACCTGTCCGTTACCTGTGTCGGCCACACAGGTCCTCGGGTACCTCTTCTCCACAGAGGCACCCTATAGCAATCACCAGTCTCTTGCTCACTGACCCCAGTCAGTACAACACGGCTTTCACGGCCGTCACCTGCTGGCCGCGCAGGTTCTCGGACCCCTCTACCGCAGAGGTGTCCTATAAGTCTCTTTCTCATGGGAAATGGCCGCACTGGGCTCACCGATCCGGACAGTGCCTTACTCACTAGGCCACCCCACGGTTCCAGAACCACAGTTGGGCAGTGGCTTCCCCAACTGTCAGCCCTCCTGGCTCAGCGTTGCCCTTAGCAACAGACTTTGCAGTCCTTTTCCGTTGCTCCGAGCAACAAGGCTACAATACTGCCCATAGCTTTCTCCACCAAATGTGAGGTAGCGCTGTCATTTAAGTAGGGGATCACTCACTTGGCAGCCACAAAATAAGATCCGGCACAGGTTTTCCATAAACTCAGAACGGTCCATGCGGTTTATTAAACATCATAAACCATGACCAGCAATATATAAATGGCATAGCGTCCATGACAGAGCTTCACTCTGTTAGCAATGTCCAATACGCAGGCTTTTCAGCCTCACAGTTATACCTCACCCCGTCAGGGTTCTCTCATGGCTGCTTCTCCATACTGCAGACATTCATTCCCTCCAGGGAACTCTCAGGCACTTGCAGCCATTAAACACAGCGTCCACAAGTGCTGTCAGGTAGGAAGCCCCATCTCAGCGGGACCTTCCACACTGGACCAACCAGGTCCCAGCATTCACCCCCATGTGACCTACCCTGGCCACATTATATGGTCCATAGCCACACCCACCGGGTCACATGACTCTGACCTCATCACAGGTCCTTCAAGCCTTTACACACTCTTTACAATAGTGCTTTAAACACACCCCCTGGGTGGGTTTGAAGGTAACCAGGCCCGCCCATCTCTCTAGTTACCTGGAGACTTCTCCCTTACACATTGAAACACCACCTCAGCAATATCACTGCTGATCAACACATAAGTCTCCATCCCAAAGCCACCCACTTTGAGATACATAACGGCCATTCAGTAATCTGCCATTCATCCTTTCTCCTGGGACATCCACACAGCGCCCCCTAGCGGACTCAGTGGTTACTACACCACAATATGCAGAAGCATGCCAAAGATATTTCTAACTAAAGTGACTCATCAGATTCAAAAAATGTGGCCTGGTCTGAAAGGTGACAACTAGCTGCACTGGAAAGGGGTTACATAAAAATATGAAGCGACCGGACAAAGAATGCATTCTAATGAGAATGTATGTGACACCAGTGCATTTACTGCACTATTAAATGTATTAACTAGTTTATATTGTAAGTGTATTTTCTACAAATAAATAAAGCGATTAGGATTCAGCAAATAACAATTTCAAGTTTGAATTATTTCAAAATCTCAATGGGTTTGTCACATCCAGACTTAAAACATGTCCAATGAGTTCTATTCATAAATAGCTGATCTCTCCCAGGCCGGTAAAGTGCAATCTAATTGCTGTTTTTGTTTTCTTAGTCTACTATATATACACACCCCCCTATAGATTATGCACCATGGCATAGCTGACAACATACACTGAATAAATGCCAATTAAAATACTGAACTGAAGGACTGACATGTAACAGCATGCTTTCTGCTAAAGTTAACACACTGCAAGCCATCTGGGTTTGCATCTCTTGTAAATTAGACTGTGTTTTATGTTCTCCCATCTCATCGAGCCCCGTGTTCGACTCAGAGTAAACTGGAGTTGTGCCGTTTTGCATTTTCGAGTTTTGTGACAGCTGTTGTATCTCAACTCTACATCTCTGAAGGACTTGTTTCTGGCACGTGTATTACATGCAGATGGAAATGCTGGTCATTTCAACAAATCCTCTCATTTATACTAGGGCTTATGTGTCGTTGGAGAATGGGAAACTTGTGCCACTTGACAAAAATGTAAGAGGTGCAATATCACTGCTTAACACAAAGGGGCAGATTTATCAAACGGTTTAATTCTGAGACCGTGCAATCTTACACTACGCAGTCATGAACTGCGCCAAATTTATCAAACTGGCTCATGCTGTTTGAGAAATCTGCTTCATTTCAACCCCAATGCCTTCCAATTCTTTTTTTTACATTACCGTATGAGGGCTTGTTTTTTGTGAGACGACTTGTAATTTTGAATGGTAAAATGGTGAAATAAAAATGCAACTTCATTATTGCTTTTTTGGGATTTGTTTTGATAGCGTTCGTTGTATGGTAAAAATGACATAGAAACTTGATTCTCCAGGTCAGTACGATTACATCATTAAAAAAAAATTCAGAAGTTTGGGAAAAAAAAATTTGGTTTTGTGTTGCCATTTTCTGAAACTTTTTTTTACTTTCTATCAATTGAGCTGGGTAAGGGCTTGTTATTTGCATGGTGAACTGTTTAATTGAAAACAAAATGGTGTACAGATGATATTTTGATTGATGTTTATTGCATTTTTTAGGGAGGTATAGTGGCTAAAAACCACGCAATTCTGGAGTTTTTCTTTTTCTGTTTACGGTGTTTACTGTATCTGTTATGTAACTTTCTATTTTGCTGGATTAAACTTCTACAGATGCAGAGATATGAAATATGTTTATATTTGATATTTCTTTATTTTTAATAGGTAAAACAAAGGATAATTTAACATTTTATAGTTTTGCTAATATTTTTTCAAATATATTTTTTTTAGTCCCAGAAAAACCTGTACCTGTGATTATCCGATTACCTCTGCTATATACTGCAATACTAAAGTCTCAGTCTGTAGCTAAACTTGAAAGGAGTACCAAGATGGCAACAAGGCCGGCCATTAGCAGGCCCCCAGCTGACATGGTAGCCCATGAGTGTCCTGTGATTGCTCTATTTAAATGCCCCTGTCAGAGACTGACAGGGGCATTTAAATGGTTAACAGCAATGATCAGAGTTTAGCTCTTGCTGCTTCTACTAAGTCACAGATAATGGCTATGTTATAAAAGCTGCATGAGCTCCTGAGTTCCCCCTCACACAATGCACCCCAGCATTGCCATACCTATGCAAAACTTTAGAAAAAGGTAGAAGAAATGCAGCACTCACCCATAAACTGTAATAAATGAAGTCCTTTATTCAACCATACAGGTATTTGGACACAGTTCATGGGACAAGCAGGTGCAGGAGGTTAGGCAGGGATAGAGGCGAACGACGGCTGTTTCGCGTCGTTTACGCTTCTACAGGTCCAGGTTTAGACCCGTAGAAGTGTCTACGACGCGAAACAGCCGTTGTCTGGCTCTATCCCCGCTAACCTCCTGCACCTGCTTGTCCCATGAACTGTGTCTATATACCTTGTATGGTTGAATAAAGGACTTCATTTATTACAGCTTATGGGTGAGTGCTGCATTTCTTCTACCTTTTTCTAATTTTGGATGTTGGATGTTTTTTCAATGCTGTGCACCAATAACCCTAAGCGAGCATACTGCTGTTCACTCTATGCCGTTTTCTCCAGTACTGCAAGCCTGAAGATTTGGTCTTAGTGTCATTCACTTTCCTCTCATTTTTTTTGCTATGCATCACTTTGTGTTAAGGGGTTAGAACTGCCTATCCTATATTTATACCGCCTATTGGTTGGCTTACCATGTGCACAAAATGTGCGCCACAATTTTAACGCATGGTGCTGCATGTTTATTTTTTTATTTATTTATTTTACTCATTTATATACCGCCATTAATTGCACAGGACTTTACATACATTAATTATTGGCACTGTCTACGATGGGGCTCAAAATCTATAATCCCTATCAGTATGTCTTTTGAATGTGGGAGGAAACCGGAGAAACCAGAGGAAACCCACGCAAACACTGGGAGAACATACAAACTCCTTGCAGATGTTGTCTTTGGTGGGATTTGAACCTAGGACTCCAGTGATGCAAGGCTGCAGTGCTAACCACTGAGCCACCATGCTGCCCTTGTTAGGACAAGCCCTTATTCCACAAAGCCATGCCCCTTTTGGTGAGGTCCTACCCACTTTTCAGGGAAGCATAAATAGTATCTAAAACACATGCTAAATATGGTACAAGTCATAACAATTTTTTTACCAAGTTATGCCAGAATTCTGGCACATTTAGCATGCTGTCCTGAGCAGTCAACAAGAAAAACTGAACATTAAAATGTGATTAAAAAAAAGTTTCATAGTAAAATTCATAAAAATGTAGAAGTAAGAAGAAAAAAAAGATAATGAAACAAATATTATTGCTATTTCTACAAGAACTTGTTACCTTGCATGCTGCACATAGCAGGTTAACAAAAAGGCAGAGAGAAAACTATAGTAAAAACACACTTCTTTAAAACAAGTGAATTTTTTTTGCAACCAATTCACAGAACTTTTCTTTAGGGCCATGTTACAGTGCCCATTAAATAAAATGCAGGCCTAAATGCACTGTATATTAACCCCTTACAATGGTTTATTAATAGTCAAGTTTTTTAAAAAAAAATTTCATCCTCGCATTGAGGATCAAAGAGTAATGACTTTTTTCCATCAGTATAGCTATATCAGAGCTTGTTTCCTTTTTGCGGGTCAAGTTGGATTTTTTTATTGGCATCGTTTGGGACATTTTATTGGCTAGCTGTTATTAATAATTATTGGTAATTTGTGGAGGCAGAGAATGCAGAGAAAACTGCCATTTACTGTGCAAACAAAAATCAAATAAATACAGCAAAACAGCTAAAGAGGGCTGCCCAAAGAAAATAAAGGGGTATAAAGGATAACCCCATGTGTATTGGCATGAATGTGACTTCCTCAGTAGCCTCATGTGACTGAGGAAGTCGGAATCATAACAAAATGCGTGGGTTTACCACATACCCCTTTACTTTCCTTTGGCAGCCCTCCTTGGCTCTTTAGTAGTATTCACTTTGGTAATATTTATGATTATTTCTATATTCATTTATTGTCGTATTATTTATTGATATACTTATTATCTTGGATCTTCATATATTGCACAGATATTCTTTGCACTGCAGTACGCTATATTCTCTCCTGGAGCAGCATGTCCACGCTGAACTTTCCTCCCACCTCTCATCTAACTTGCTCTTTGACAATCTACAATCGAACTTCCGTCCCCATCATTCCACTGAGACAGCCTTGACCAAAATGACCAACGACCTACTTACAGCCAAAGCTAACGAACAATACTCTATACTCCTCCTTCTAGACCTGTCCTCTGCTTTCGACTCAGTTGACCACTGCCTCCTACTACAGATCCTCTCCTCCTTTGGCAACAAAGACCTCGCCCTATCCTGGATCTCCTCATAACTTTTGAACCGCACATTCAGCGTCTCCCACTCCCACACTACCACCTCACCTCACCCCACCCTCTCTCTGTTGGAGTCCCCCAAGGCTCTGTTCTAGGACCCCTACTCTTCTCAATCTATACACTTGGCCTGGGGCAACTCATGAAGTCCCATGGATTCCAGTACCACCTTTATGCCGAGGATTCTCAGATCAACCTCTCTGGCCCAGATGTCACCTCTCTGCTGTCCAGAATCCTGGAGGGTCTATCAGCCATATCCTCCTTCTTCTCCGCTCGCTTCCTCAAACTCAATGTGGACAAATCTGAACTGATCATCTTTCCCCATCTCATAGATCTTTTTTACCCGACCTATCTATAACAATTGACGACATCACGCTTTCCCCCCGTACCGGAGGTCCGCTGTCTCGGAGTAACCCTTGACTCTGCCCTGTCCTTCAAATTGCACATCCAAACTCTCTCCACCTCCTGTCGCCTCCAGCTCAAAAATATTTCCAGAATCCATCCCTTCCTCAACCCTCAATCTACTAAAATGCTTGTGCATGCCCTCATGATCTCCCACCTCAACTATTGCAACATCCTTTTCTGTGGCCTCCCTGCTAACAACCTCGCACCTCTCCAGTCCATCCTTAACTCTGCTGCCCAACTAATTCATCTCTCTCCTCGCTTTTCCCTTCTGCAAATCTCTTCACTGGCTCCCATTCCATCAGCGTATCCAATTCAAATTACTAATACTGACCTACAAGGCCATCTATAACCTGTCTCCTCCATATGTCTCTGAACTAATCTCCCGATATCTTCCCTCACGTAATCTCTGGTCCTCTCAAGACCTCCTTCTCTCCTCCTCACTTATTCGCTCCTCACCCAATCGCCTCCAAGACTTCCCCCGAATATCCCCCATCCTCTGGAATTCTTTGCCCCAACACGTACGACTATCAACCACACTCGAATCCTTCAGACGGAACCTGAAAACCCATCTCTTCAGGAAAGCTTACAATGATCCCTGCTGTTTCCCCATCACTGGAGCTGCTGCAACCCCCAACCTACTGTCTCCTTCCCCACCATCCAGTAGAATGTAAGCCCGAAAGGGCCGGGTCCTCTCTCCCCTCTATATCAGTCTGTGATTGTTAGTTTGCTTACTGTAAGTGATATCTGTAATTTGTATGTAACCCCTTCTCATGTACAGCACCATGGAATCAATGGTGCTATATAAATAAATAATAATAATAATATTACAACATACGGGGTATTTTTCACCCAAACATATATCATAGCATTTTGTCAAATCTTGTATTTAGTTTTGTGCTGCTATGTGCTTTTTAAAATGTTTAAATACAATTTTTTGCCACATTGATTATTTGTACTGTTTCACTTAATTAACTAGATTAATTTTTAATCAGTTTTTTTTATTTGCATGTTGTATTCTTGCTTTGTTTGCTATGTAGGTTTTTAGCACCTATTTTGTCCATAGTACCGTATATACACGAATATAAGCCGAGATTTTCAGCCCATTTTTTTGGGCTGAAAGTCCCCCTCTCGGCTTATATTCGAGTCATATACACCAGGGGGTCGGAGGGGGAGGGGGGCAGGGGTGTCAAGTCATACTTACCCGTCCTGGCACGGTCTCTGCAGCCCCCAGCTTCTCCGCGATCTCCCTTCCTTCCTTCAGCGGTCACATGGTACCGCTCATTACACTAATGAATATGCGCATATTCATGAGTGTAATGAGCGGTACCACGTGACCGCTGAAGGCAGGGAGATCGCGGAGAAGCTGGGGGCTGCAGAGACCGTGCCAGGACGGGTAAGTATAGCGATACTCACCTGTCTCCCGGTCCATCGCTGCTTGCTGCTGTCTGGCACGTCTTCTGTCAGTGACGATCAGACAGCAGAGGGCACGGTGACGTGGTTAGTGTGCGCCGCGCCCACTGCAGTCTGAATGTCACTGACAGAAGACGTGCCAGACAGCAGCAAGCAGCAATGGACCGGGAGACAGGTGAGTATCGCTATACTTACCTGTCCTGGCACGGTTTCTGCAGCCCCCAGCTTCTCTGCGATCTCCCTTCCTGCCTTCAGCGGTCACGTGGTACCGCTCATTGACGACAGTTGACGTGCCAGACAGCAGCAAGCAACGATGGACCGGGGGACAGGTGAATATCTCAGGTGCCAGCAGTGACACCAGCACCTGGCCCCAGCGACGGAGAGGTGAGTATGCCGTTTTTTTTTTCATTTTTAAATGCAGCAGCGGCAGCACATGGGGGCATAATCGATGGAGCATCTTATGGGAGCATCTTATGGGTGCAGCATATAGGGGTATAATTTATGGAGCATCTTATAGGGGCAGCATATGGGGGAGTAATATATGGAGCATTTTATGGGGGCAGCATATGGGGGCATAATCTATGGAGCATCTTATAGGGGCAGCATATGGGGGCATAATCTATGGAGCATCTTATGGGGCAGCAGATTGGGGCATAATCTATGGAGCATCTTATATGGGCAGCATATGGAGGAATAATCTATGAAGCATCTTATGGGGGCATAATCTATGGAGCATCTTATGGGTGCAGCATATGGGGGCATAATCTATAGAGCATCTTATGGGGGCAGCATTTGGGGCCTATTCTATGGAGCATTTTATGGGGCATAATCTATGGAACATCTTATGGGGCCATAACCTTTATGTAGCAAGATATGGGGCATATTATTCTATGGAGCATCTTATGGGGCTATCAGGAACTGTATGGCGCATTATGTGGGGCTCCTGATTCTATATGGATATTCAAAAACATTTAACCTACTGATGTCTCAATTAATTTTACTTTTATTGGTATCTATTTTTATTTTTTAAATTTACCAGTAGCTGCTGCATTTTCCACCCTAGGCTTATACTCGAGTCAATAAGTTTTCCCAGTTTTTTGTGGCAAAATTAGGGGGGTCGGCTTACACTCTAGTATATACGGCACATTGGTGCAGCCTGTTCTAAAGGTTATTCACTCTTCCACATTTAAATTACAACACGACGGAGGAAAAGTCATCGAATTATAGAAATCACAGGATCAATAGACATGATAATAATATGCAAATTATGAAAAAATTAAAATTTTCAAAACATATCGATTTATTCAGTATTGAGTATGAGCACCATGCGCAGAAATGCGCGCACTTGCACTCCTTAACATGCTATCATTGAGGCTATTAATGGTTGTCTAAGGAATGTTCTGCCATGCTAAATGCACTTGGGCGCACAAATGATCAAAATCCGCTGCTGGCAGCTCACTTGGCAATTAACAACTAATAACATTACAGATGTTCTCATTGAGATCCAAGTCCAGAAACGTTGCATGCCAAGGTAGCATATTAACTGTTCACAGTAGCATAAGTAACACACTGCCTAATGTTGTTCTGTTGAACAACTGCTTCTGGGAGAGCCTCCTGCAGTCCATGTGAGCTACGCCATGGAGAGGCCTTCACAAGAGAATGTCACATTGCTCATACTCTTTGGACAATAGTGTGGGATAGCATAATGTACAGTAGTTGGACCCCCAAGTTTTCATCCCAGATACATCAAAAACTGAACAATACATTTATTTGGTGGTGGTACCAGTGTTAAAGTAATTTCCCAAGGGTCATTTTTCAACCCAGCAAAGCCAAACCACATCTTGCTTGTTCCACTGTTGGCAGCCTGTGTGACCTAAACATGCTACCATGGCCTGCATTGTCTGTGGACTTGTCTCTCATTGAGGTTATCTGCGACATCATATGTCGGCATTACCAAGAAGGAAAAGTCATGAAATTATGTAAATCACAAGATCAATACACAAGTTAATGATACACAAATGATGAAAAAATAAAAAAAATAAAAAAAAATTTATTAACACCTTCATTTATTCAGCATTGACCATGAGTGCCACGTGCAGAAATTCACACACTTAAACACTTTGGTATGCTATGAACAAGGTTATTAATGGTCGTCAGAGGAATGTTTTGCCACACTGAATGCACTTGACAAGAAAATCAATAAGATTTACTGATGGCAGCTCCCTTTGCAGTTGCACAAGCAACAGGAGGCCTGGCGTTATGTTAAAATAGCTTCCTGGGACACTTTGGATAAATGGCCATACCACTGGTTCCATAATTAATCCATCGAAAAGTGTCTACAGAAACCATGAGAAAGTGTTTGCACTACATTAGGCTATGAGCCAGACATACAGCTCCAGGTGTTTAATTGCCCTCACGTCACCACTCCTAAAGACTATCATGGTACACAGCAATATGGCAGCGGAGGCTGGAATTGAAGTCAATACTCTTTGGCAATGAGTCCAGCATTTGTCTTTCATGCTATGATAACCACAGGTTTATCTGGACACCATATGGGAAACATAATGAAAAGGTCTTCACGAGTGAAGATCACATTGACCCATCTCTCGGGACTATGATGTGGGGGGCCTTAATGCATGGTAGCCAGACTCTCCTAGTTTTCATTCCAGGAAGATTAACAGCTCGGCATTACATTGATTTGGTGATGCATCCAGTGATATGGTCATGTCTGCAAAATGTGTTGGCAGCCTTTTTTTAACATGAGAATACCAAGATGCATATTGCCCATGCTACTGTGAGCAGCCAGTGTGGCCTAAATGTGCTACCTGCCGTGTGGCTTGCCGTGTCTCTGGACTTGTTTTCCATCAAGCACACGGGGACATCATTGGTCGGCAATTGCAATAGGAGCTGACGGCAGCTGATGTTAATGATCTGCGTGCAGAACATTCCTCAGACAACCATTAGTAACATGTTTGATAGCATGCTGAAGTGGCAAGAGTGTAAATTTCTATGGGTGGCGCTCTTACTTGATAAGGAATAAATAGAGATGTTTTGAAAATTTTGTTTCCAATTTTTCATCATTTACATAACATTAGCACTTCTGTAGCTTTGTGATTATACAAATTATGACATAATTTTATACAACCCAAATTCAATAAAAAGTTGGGACAATGTCTAAAATGTAAAGAAAAACAAGAATGCAATGATTTGAAATTTCTCATAGCCATATTTCATTCACAACAGAACAGAGATTTGCAAATAATTGACTAAATGATGGCAGCAACACATCTCAAAATACCGTATATATTTGTGTATAAGCCGAGATTTTCAGCACATTTTTTTGTTCTGAAAACGCCCCCCTCGGCTTATACACGAGTCATTGTCCAGAAAGCTGGCGGGGGAGGGGGAGTGGCAGTAGGAGCCAGCAGCTGTGGCACACTGACAGCTGCAGCTGCCAGCTAACAGAAGACATTTTACTCACCCTCTTCGCGCCGTCGCTGCATCTCCTTCCCGGCGCCGGCAGCTCTCCTGAGCTCAGCGATCACATGGTACTGCTCATTAAGGTAATGAATATGCACTGCTCTCCATTCCCATAGGAGTGGAGCGCGTATTCATTACTTTAATGAGCGGTAACACGTGACCGCTGAGCAGAGGTGAGCTACTGCGCCTGGACAATGGAGATGCAGCGACGGCGTGAGGAGGGCGAGTAGGACGGGGGGGTGTGAGTCATGCATACAACGATGGGAAGGGGGGGTGAGCCATGCGGGACCGGGGGAGCCATGCATACAACAGAGGGAGCCGCACATATCAGGACAGGATGGGGGAGCCACACATAGTAGAACAGGACGGGGGGAGCCAAACATAGGAGGACAGGACGGAGGAGCCACACATACCAGGACAAAACTGGGGAGCCACATACCAGGACAGGACAGGAGAGCCACACATAGCAGGACAGGGATAAGGGGACAATGCATACCCGGCTTATACTCGAGTCAATAAGCTTACCCAAAATTAGGTGCATCGGCTTATGGGATATTCAAATTTTTAGCAATTTTATTCTAAGGAACATTTTTCTGAAATTGTTCAACAGTTTTTAAATGCATTTGTTCACAGACTGGTGAACGATTGCCCATCTTTGCTTCAGAGAGACCCTGCCTCTCTAACATGCTCTTTTTATGCACAGTCCTGTGACTTAGCTGAATATTGCCTCTCCAGCTGTTTTTAGTCTTTAGTACCTCTTATTTTTCCAGCCTTTTGGTAACTTCGTCCCAACTACCGTGTATACTCGAGTATAAGCCGACCCTAGTATAATATCAGCAAATGATTCAGAGACTCTGTAGAAATCCTAATGCACAACAAACAAGGATAATAGTCAATATTGGATGCTCTTGATCTACAAGCCCTCAGGCGGCACTACATTAAAAACAGGCATGATTTGTTTGTACAACAAATCATGGAGATGCTTGGAGATGGTATTATAACTTTTACCTTTAACATGTTTGTCTATAATTTTCTTTCTAATCTCCTGAGTAGAGTTGAGCGATACCATCCGATACTTCAAAGTATCGTATCGGATGGTATCGGCCGATCTTTAAAAAAAGTATCGGTATCGCCGATTCCGATACCGGAAGTCCCATTCAAGTCTATGGGACTTCCGGTATCGGAATAAGAAAAACCCTTTCCTGCCCTTGTACAGCCTCTCTGGGGTCTGTACGGGCCTTTCGGGGGGCTGTGCCGGCCTGCCAGGGGGTCTGTGCAGGCTCCGGTGGTCTGTGCCGGCCTGCCGGGGGGCTGTGCAGGCTCCGGGGGGCTGTGCCGGCCTGCCGGGGGGCTGTGCCGGCCTGCCGGGGGGCTGTGCCGGCCTGCCGGTGGTCTGTGCAGGCTCCGGGGGTCTGTGCAGGCATCGTCCGATGGGACTACAAGTCCCATCTGGCGATGCCTGCTACCATGACAGTGATTGACACATTAGCCAATGATGGGACAGTAGTAGTCCCATCATCCGGCTAATGTGTTAAATGTAAAAAAAAAAAAAAAAAAAAAATTACATGCTACATTCATACTACATACTACATACATGCTACATTCATACTACATACTACATACATGCTACATTCATACTACATGCAACATACATACTACATATATACTACATGCATGCTACATATATACTACATGCATGCTACATACATACTACATGATACATACTACATATATACTACATGCATGCTACATACATACTACATATATACTACATGCATGCTACATACATACTACATGCTACATGCATGCTACATACATACTACATGCTACATGCATGCTACATACATACTACATACATGCTACATATATACTACATACATACTACATATATACTACATGCATGCTACATATATACTACATGCATGCTACATACATACTACATATATACTACATGCATGCTACATACATACTACATGCTACATGCATGCTACATATATACTACATACATGCTACATATATACTACATACATACTACATATATACTACATGCATGCTACATACATACTACATATATACTACATGCATGCTACATACATACTACATGCTACATGCATGCTACATACATACTACATACATGCTACATATATACTACATACATACTACATATATACTACATACATACCACATACATACTACATGCATGCTACATATATACTACATGCATGCTACATACATACTACATATATACTACATGCATGCTACATACATACTACATGCTACATGCATGCTACATACATACTACATGCTACATACATACCACATATATACTACATACATACAATACATTCATACAATACATACATAGACATACAGTACATATAACATAGAGTAACATACTTACCAATACTTGTCACATTGTTCCCCGAAGCCATTGTCGTCTACGGAATAAATATTAACATAACAAACCACAAAAATACTCACCCACGATCCGAAGCAGTCCACGAGTGTGTCCCACGACGATCTTGGGTAGAGAACTGCAGCATCAGCTGATGCTGCCGTTCTCTACGGGCTGCAGGAATCCAATGACGGAAGGTAGGTATCCTTCCGCACTGTATTCCTCCGCCACTTAAAAAAAAAAAAAGTCCCTAGTCTCACTTTATGCCATTGCTGTGTGGGAATTTCCCACACAGCAATGGCATAAAGTGAGACTAGGGACTTTTTTTTTTTTAAGTGGCGGAGGAATACAGTGCGGAAGGATACCTACCTTCCGTCATTGGATTCCTGCAGCCCGTAGAGAACGGCAGCATCATCTGATGCTGCAGTTCTCTACCCAAGATCGTCGTGGGACACACTCGTGGACTGCTTCGGATCGTGGGTGAGTATTTTTGTGGTTTGTTATGTTAATATTTATTCCGGAAAGACAATGGCTTCGGGGAACAATGTGACAAGTATTGGTAAGTATGTTACTCTATGTTATATGTACTGTATGTCTATGTATGTATTGTATGAATGTATTGTATGTATGTAGTATATATGTGGTATGTATGTAGCATGTAGTATGTATGTAGCATGCATGTAGCATGCATGTAGCATGTAGTATGTATGTAGCATGCATGTAGTATATATGTAGTATGTATGTAGCATGCATGTAGTATATATGTAGCATGTATGTAGTATGTATGTGGTATGTATGTAGCATGTAGTATATATGTAGCATGCATGTAGTATATATGTAGTATGTATGTAGTATGTATGTAGCATGTATGTAGTATATATGTAGTATGTATGTAGTATATATGTAGCATGTATGTAGTATATATGTAGTATGTATGTAGTATATATGTAGCATGCATGTAGTATATATGTAGTATGTATGTAGTATATATGTAGCATGCATGTAGTATATATGTAGTATGTATGTAGTATATATGTAGCATGTATGTAGTATGTATGTAGCATGCATGTAGCATGTAGTATGTATGTAGCATGCATGTAGTATGTATGTAGTATGTATGTAGCATGCATGTAGTATATATGTAGCATGCATGTAGTATGTATGTAGTATATATGTAGTATGTATGTAGCATGCATGTAGTATGTATGTAGTATGTATGTAGTATGTATGTAGTATATATGTAGTATGTATGTAGCATGTAGTATGTATGTAGTATTTTTTTTTTTTTTTTTTTTTTTTTTTTAACATTTAACACATTAGCCGGATGATGGGACTACTACTGTCCCATCATTGGCTAATGTGTCAATCACTGTCATGGTAGCAGGCATCGCCCGATGGGACTTGTAGTCCCATCGGACGATGCTTGCACAGACCCCCGGACATCAGCACAGCCCCCCGGCAGGCCGGCACAGCCCCCCGGCAGGCCGGTACAGACCCCCACAGGGTGCACAGCCCCCCGGCAGGCCGGCACAGCCCCCCGGCAGGCCGGCAGAGACCCCGGGCAGTCCACACAGCCCCCCGGCAGGCCGGCACAGCCCCCCGGCAGAGACCCCCGGAAGGCCCGAAATGACGGCGCATCATGATGCGCACACACCGCGCATCATGATGACGTCAGGCCGTCAATCAACTGAACTTCCGATTCCGATGCCGAATTCCGATATTGAAAAAATATCGGAAGTCGGTATCGGAATTCCGATACAGCAAGTATCGGCCGATACCCGATACTTGCGGTATCGGAATGCTCAACACTACTCCTGAGACAACTCTTTCCTTCGCTTCCTATGGTCCATGTAGAGCAGTGTTTCTCAACTCCAGTCCTCAAGACCCACCAACAGGTCATGTTTTCTGGATTTCCTTAGTATTGCACAGGTGATGGAATTAATGCTTGAGCAGGTGTTGAAATCACCTGTGCAATGCTAAGGATATCCTGAAAACTTGACCTGTTGGTGGGTCTTGAGGACTGGAGTTGAGAAACACTGATGTTGAGTGTGATACACAACATGTCACCAAACAGCACAGTGAGTATCTGTAGCCCTCTATACAGGCCAACTCACTGATTCCAAGATTGTAGACACCTGTGATGCTAATTAGTGGACACACCTTGATTTAACATGTCCCTTTTGTCACATTATTTTCAGGGGTACCATCATTTCTGTCCATGCCTATTTCATGAGTTTTATTTATTTTTATTTTTTTTAATTCTGTGGAACCATGGTTGAAAAGCAATGTCTGACTTTCATTTGTTCATTATCATAGATTTTTTTTATTTCTTATTACTTTTGTCAGATTCAAGTTATTTCTGTGACCATTGTGAGTTTTTCTGTCATTAAACGAGGGGTACCAACAATTTTGACCATGTGTGTATACACAAACTGCATGTTACTCACACATATGTATATAAACATAGCACACAAATGTAGACATAGAGCCCATAAACACAAATGTATACACAGAGCATATACATACAGATATATATATACACATAGAGCACATACATAGAAATGCATGCATACACAGAGCAGATATAGACATACATGGACTAAGAGCAAATACATACAGACATATATACAGTCCATTTTCGGTAAACAGTAAAATTACGTGCTTAACCAAAAAGCTCCATCTTGGCCTCATCTTCCAAAAGATGTTTTTGAGTGGAGTGCTCCTGGGTCTCCTGCCATAGCATTTCATTAGATTGAGATGTCGATGGATAGGTTGCGCTGACACTGATGCTCCCTGAGCCTGCAGGACAGCTTGAATTTCTTTGGAACTTGAATGGGGCTGCTTATCCACCATCAGGACTATCCTGCGCTGTAACCTTTCATCAGTTTTTCTCTGCTGTCCACTTCCAGGGAAATTAGCTATAGTGCCATGGGTTGCAAACTTCTTGATTAAGTATATATCACATAGGAGACATGGGGCTGCCATATAGATATTGCATAGGAGACTGCAACGGCTGCCTTCATCTTAGTGATGGGAGCGCCGAACGCGCTTACGCCCCCCACAAAAGAACATCCTGATGCTGACCAGTAATCCTTTGTTCCATGCACTGCATCAATGAGTAGTGAATGCCGCCTGCGCGTGCTTGCAGTATAAGGATGAACTGAAGGGCCTGCGGCCAACAAAGCTCAGCCAGCGGTCCAAGCAAAGTACTTGTTAAATGAATACAGTAGACATTTTCTGAAAACAAAAAAAAATATTGTATGTATCAGATTATAGAAAATGTATCCTTGTACCTGTTTGGTTACATAAAGAATCCCAAAGTTGCTCTTGATCCATATAATTCTCCAGTAGGGCAGTAAAAGACTGAAGTGATAGAGAACAATGAGAGAACACCCACAGGATGGTTTCTGTGGCATTTATGTCCTTGCCATCCCCATCTTCCAGAATTAACAAGTTGAAATCGTGTATTTCCGGAACCTCGGTTACTAAAATGAAAAAAAAAAAAAAAAACAGTCCTATTGTGCACATGTATCACTCCTTATTTCACGTAGCTGTATTTCTAGCCATGTACAATTTATATTTTTAAGCAAGAATTAAAAAAAAAAAAAACATTTCTGAAACATTAAATAAATATGCAAAGACCACAGATAAATATTAAAAAAAAAAACCTACCCATAATAAACAAAAACAGCAAATGGTCCTAAATCATACATGACACTCCTGGAAGAAGTTGAGACCTCCGGACTAAAGAAGTTAACAAGTGATTTTGGAAGTCTTTTTTTGTGCCCTGTCATCTTGGGGAGGGGTAAGAAAATGTGTACAAAAGGGTTGTGGTGTCAAAAAAGGCGGGACAGGTTGCGAGTATGACACGCTGAGGTCCATAAATATAATTATTGTCCTACACAACACAGTATACAGACTATGTGCCCACTCCCACGGCTGCACATCCCCAGGCCACTAATAGTGCGTGACTTCCAAAATTAGAAGGATTCTTATAGAAAGGTAACCTTAGAGCTTTATCTATTTTATTGTACATGGGTATCTCTAACAATAGGTGTGCATAGCTCCATATATACATTACCCGCAGGTATTAACGCTGGAAATTCAGTTACAAAATACGTAGAAATGGTCTCCAGGAACAAGTGTATCAGTTTCCTTTCGGGTTCGCCATTCTCAGAGTTTGAGTACACAATGTCATTTGAAGGCACATATCTTGCTTCAGCTTAAGGACCTGGCCAGTCAATAGATTTATGCTTTCTGTCATTTTATCCACGTGATAATTAAAGCAGCTCGATGAATTCAATACAGGAGAGCACTGGGGTAGTAATGTGATCTTGATCAAACATTTGTCAGTCTTTGTAGAAGATGACAGGTATTTGAATAGGTAAGTGAATGGAGTACAGTTGTGAATATGAGCGAAGACAGGATTTCGAAGCAGTGTTATTCTTCTGACAAATGTTCAGCCACTTTACAATGACAGAAGCAAATTACTTTATATATAAGAGGCTTTTCAGCCATTCCATTTTGCTTAGCCCTATGTAAAAGAAAGGTATAAATCCTGTACAGGAACACAAAGATTTCCCCTGTTGCTACACATCAGTACAAGCATTGTAAGTGGGACAGGAACCGATAACAAGTGCTTCACTTCTAATATAACATATGGTTTACACCGCACCTGTCACCCGCACAGGGTGAAGGCATCTATTTGGGGTGGGCTATACCAACTTTCATAACGTATTGAACCAATAAGACGAACAGTTCATGAATTATGAGGCGCCGCGCGTCCATGAAAAATGATGCCAGCGCAAATTACACAATGGAAAGATTTGTAAAAATATTACAAACAATATATAAAGAAGAGACATGAGCGAGCAATGATAGAGGGCTTCTTAGAGGGAATTAATGAAGTACGCTGCTCGTGCTATCAATATGCATTCCAGTAGAACACTACATTTGTCAGGAAAATAGCCGTCTCTTCAGGATAATAACAAAGAGCAGATGCTGCACAAACCGTGAGGTCATTCCTAACAGACATTACTCAAATTTTGCAGTTTCTGGGAAAAATTGGCAACATCTGTTAATATGTCCTGAACTAAGGTCAATGCAAATTTCTGACATTTTATTCTAAACACTGAATTATAATGTAACTTATAATTAGATATGTATTACATTATTTTATTCTACCTGACTTTATTGCAGTACTTTGATATGTGGAAAGTAGTGATGAGTATATGGTAATGGCTATACAGAAGGGGACATGCAGGAAAAAGGAGTGCAGAAATGGGAGGCGTCAGAATAAGTATGCACAGGCTTGGACTGGCCCACAGCAGAACAGGTGAATCCCCCGTTGGGCCGCTTTGAAGGTGTGGACTCTACAACCCGCCTATAAGAGCAGTAGCTGGTACAATACACTTGATTTACTAGGCGCAGAAAGAGGAAGCATCTCATCATTCACTAAACAAACTGCTCAGATTATTATTTTGCAGAAGCAGAGGTTAATATGTGAATTAAGTTAATGTAATATTTGTATGTAGCTGAACAGTGGACCCCCAGAGTCGATGTTATTGGTGGGGCCTTGGCACACCGGTCCAACACTGAGTGTGCAGACAATAGGCTACAAGGGTATGGCCAGACGGTGTGGCAGTCACAAATTCGAAGCTCGGCCCTCCCATGTCAGATGAAACAAAATTGTGCAGCAATTGACCATTGCACTGATTCAGCTGCACTATCTTGCCATGCCCTTACTGTGGAGTACATTTGGAGAGACCAACTTTATCACCTATCTGCTCAATTAGGTGTGCTGTGAACAATTTATTATTAGGTGGCTGGTATTTAAGTTAGCATTTATATTATTTATTTTATAGTTGAAGCTCCATTTTTCTAACCCAGAGCATTAAATTCCTAGTGACATCAACCTTACTTTGCTTACTGCATACAATTTGATTATAGAGTTCAAAGGGAGCTCTATACTTGCAATTAGCATCCTCCATGTGTTGACATTCTTTTAAAATATAATTAGGAACAATGCTGAGGAAAAGCGGAGGTCCCTATGACTCGACTTTTTAATGTCATTACTGTCTGTGCTGGGAACCCCTTTTATTCCTTAAGGAAATTGAACATCGACAAGTAAAATAATTTACTAGGCAAACATTTTCAGTAGAGATGAGCAAATCTTTTTGCATTCAAATTCACCAAGTTTGCCAAATTTTCCCTCAAAAATTTGATTTGTGACAAATTAATTTGCAAGAATTTCAATAATGGAAAGCTTGCAGTTGCTCAGAAAATGCAAGTGGAGGAGAGGAGAGAGTAAACCTTGCTGACCATAAGACCTTACCGACTACAGGAGAGAGAGGATGCGAATGATCGTAAGCTTACACTCTAAAGTGGAGAGAGGACCCATATGCTGGCCATAAAAGCTTACACTCTACAGAAGAGAGAATTTTACCCAGTGACTTTGGAGCTAGAAAACGACTCTTCCGTACAAACTGTGCTCCACCAAGAACCGCTGATCTGTGATGGTCCAGGTACTAACCACCACTGTACAAGGTATGATAATTCTTAAGATGTTATAACTGTAGGGTATTATGTGGTGGACTGTACGGCAATGCAAAATGATGTTAGCCTGCTCTCTGATGCTTCAGCAGGTGCGGGAAATGGCCCGGAAAAGTTTTTTTTTCTGTGATTCAAGTCTCAAACTGTTTGAATTCAAATGAAATCGCGAATTTCAGGAAATTCGAGTCGATCCTCTGCAAATCAATCCACTCATCTCTAATATTCAGTTCTGTTTAATTAATCAGAAATGGGGGCTGGGGGTCTGAAATAAAACACATCGCTAAAAGGCATCCTGAAACTGTGAGATTTATAAGTCGCTCAGGACCAGACAGTTTTTACATTTTGTGCATTTTCCGAGAGTCATATCTTTCTTAATTTTCTGCTGTTAAAGACTTATGAGTTACTTTTTACATAAAATGTACTAGAAAGAGGAAAAAACTCCAATTGCAATGAATTAGTGAAAAACTTGCAATTTTCCCTTTGTTGCTTTGTGGGTTTTGTTTTTAATGTGTCCATTGCATGGTAAAAATGACCTAGAAATATGATTTTCCAAGGCCAGTATGATTACTGTGATACAAAACTTCCATACTTTTTTAACAGGTATTCTCAAATTATTAAATTACTTTAACTCCTTTCTGTCATGTGACGTACTATCCCGTCCATGTGCCCTGGGACTTAATTCCCAGGGAAGGGATAGTACGTCACAGCGATCAGCAGCGCCCATGTGGTGAGCGCCGCTGATCGCGGCCGGGTGTCAGCTGATTATCACAGCTGACACCAGGCACAATGTGTCAGGGGCGGTCACAGACCACCCCGACACGTTAACCCCTTGCACAACGCGATCAAACACAACCGCGGTGTACCGGGGGTTAAAGGGAAGCATCAGCAGGGAGGGGCTCCCTCCATGCTTCCCTGAGCCCCCCACAGCAGCGCAATGTGCAGCGCTGCTGCGGGGGGCTCCATCCCTGCGGGTCCCCGAATCCAAGACGGCGACGGGGACCTTCGGGGCCTGTAGGGAGCTGGCTTCCTCATGCCTGCAAAACGCAGGCAAGGAGGAAGCCTTGTGCAGTGCCTGTGACAGATCGCTGATCTGTGACAGATCAGCGATCTGTCACATGAATCCCCCCTGGGACATTGTAATAAAGTTTAAAAAAAAAAAAAAAAAGTGTAAAAATAATTTTTAAAAAATCGCTAAATAAGTTAAAAGAAAAATATTCCCTAGTAAATTCATTTTTTGAGAATAAAAAGAAAAAAAACAATAAAAGTACACATTGGTATCACCGTGTCCGTAACGACCCGCCCTATAAAACTGTCCCATTAGTTAACCCCTTTAGCGAACCCCTTAAAAAATAAAAAACGAAGCAAAAAATAATTTATTATCATACTGCCGAACAAAAAGTGCAATAACGCGCGATCAAAAAGACGCATATAAATATCCATAGTACCGCTGAAAGTCATTTTGTCCCGCAAAAAACGAGCCGCCATACGGCATCATCAGCAAAAAAGTTAAAAAGTTATAGCTTGCAGAATAAAGCGATGCAAAAATAATTATTTTTTATATAAAATTGTTTTCATTGCATAAAAGCGCCAAAACATAAAAAAGACTTAAATGAGGTATCGCTGTAACCGTACTGACCCGAAGAATAAAAGCGCTTTATCAATTTTACCGCAGGCGGAACAATATAAACGCACCCCCCAAAAGAAATTCATGAAACGCTGGTTTTTGTTCATTCTGCGTCCCAAAAATCAGAATAAAAAGAGATCAAAAGATGTCACGTGCCCGAAAATGATACCAATAAAAACGTCAATTCGTCCCGCAAAAAATAAGACCTTACATGACTCTGTGGGTCAAAATATGGAAAAATTATAGCTCTCAATATGTGGTGATGCAAAAACTATTTTTACAATAAAAAGCTTTTTTTTAGCGTGCGACAGCTGCCAAAAATAAAAACCCGCCATAAATAGTAAATCAAACCCCCCGTTATCACCCCTTTAGTTAGGGAAAAATAATAAAATTAAAAGAAAATGTATTTATTTCCATTTTCCCATTAGGGCTAGAGTTAGGGCTGAGATTAGGGTTAGGGGTGTGTTGGGGTTAGGGTTGGAGTTAGAATTGGGGGGTTTCCTCTGTTTGCGCACATCAGGTGCTCTCCAAATGCAACATGGCGTCTGATCTCAATTCCAGCCAATTCTGCGTTGAAAAAGTCAAATGGTGCTCCTTCCCTTCCAAGCTCTGCCATGCGCCCAAACAGTGTTTTACCTCCACATATAGGGTATCAGCCTACTCAGGACAAATTGCAAAACGACTTTTGGGGTCCAATTTCTCCTGTTACCCTTAGGAAAATAAAAAATTGGGGGCAAAAATATCATTTTTGTGGAAAAAATTTTTTTTTATTTTCACGCCCGGGCGATATAAACTTCTGTGAAGCACTTGGGGGTTCAAAGTGCTCACCATACATCTAGATAAGTTCCGTGGGGGGGTCTAGTTTCCAAAATGGGGTCACTTGTGGGGAGTTTCAATAGTTTAGGTACATCAGGGGCTCTCCAAACGCACATGACACCTGCAGACCATTCCATCAGAGTGCATTCCAAAACGTCACTACTTCCCTTCCGAGCCCTGATGTTTGCCCATACAGTAGTTTTCTCCCACATATGAGGTATCAGCGTACTCAGGACAAATTGGACAACAACTTTTGGGGTCCAATTTCTCCTGTTACCCATGGGAAAATAAAAAAAATGGGGACTAAAAGATCATGTTTGTGGAAAAAATACGATTTTTTTATTTTCATGCCCGGGCATTATAAACTTCAATGAAGCCCTTGGGGGTTCAAAGTGCTCACCACACATCTAGATAAGTTCCTTAGGGGGTCTAGTTTCCAAAATGGTGTCATTTGTGGGGGGTTTCCACTCTTTAGGTATATTAGGGGCTCTCCAAAGGCAACATCAAAGTCTGCATTCCAAAACATCACTACTTCCCTTCCGAGCCCTGATGTGTGCCCATACAGTAGTTTTCTCCCACATATGGGGTATCAGCGTACTCAGGACAAATTGGACAACAACTTTTGTGGTCCAATTTCTCCAGGTACCCTTGGGAAAATAAAAAAATTGGTGACTAAAAGATCATGTTTGTGGAAAAAATGCGATTTTTTTTTTTTTTTTTTTTTTATTTTCACGCCCGGGCGTTATAAACTTCTATGAAGCCCTTGGGGGTTCAAAGTGCTCACCACACATCTAGATAAGTTCCTTGGGGGGTCTAGTTTCCAAAATGGTGTCATTTGTGGGGGGGGTTTTCACTGTTTTGGTACATCAGGGGCTTTCCAAACGCGACATGGTGTCCGATCTCAATTCCAGCCAAAAATGGCTGCTTCCCTTCCAAGCTCTGCCATGCGCCCAAATAGTGGTTTATCCCCACATGTGGGGTATCAGCGTACTCAGGACAAATTGCACAATAACTTTTAGGGTCCTGTTACCCTTGGAAAAATAAGAATTGAGGGTGAAAAGATCATTTTTGTGGAAAAAATATGATTTTTTAATTGTACCGCTGTACGTTATAAACTTCTGTGAAGCCCTTGTAACCCACAAGTTCTCACCACATATCTAGATAAGTTCCTTGGGAGGTCTAGTTTCCAAAATGGGGTCACTTGTGGGAGGTTTCCACTGTTTAGGTACATCAGGGGCTCTCCAAACGTGACATGGCGTCCGATCTGAATTGCAGCCAATTTTGCATTGAAAAAGTCAAACGGCGCTCCTTCCCTTCTGACCTCTGCCATGCGCCGGAACAGTGGTTCCCCCCACATATCAGGTATCAGCGTACTCACGACAAACTGCACAATAACTTTTGCAGTCCAATTTCTCCTGTTACCCTTGGTAAAATAAAAAAAAATTGAACCTGAAGTATTTATTTTGTGAAAAAAAGTTAAAGGTTCATTTTTTTTTTAAAATATTCAAAAAATTCCTGTGAAGCACCTGAAGGGTTAATAAACTTCTTGAATGTGGTTTTGAGCACCTTAAGGGGTGCAGTTTTTAGAATGGTGTCACTTTTGGGTCTTTTCTATCATATAGACCCCTCAAAGTGGCTTCAAATGTGATGTGGTCTGTAAAAATAAAATGGTGTTGCAAAAATGAGAAATCGCTGGTCAACTTTTAACCCTTATAACGTCCTAAGAAAAAAAAAATTTTGGTTCCAAAATTGTGCTGATTTAAAGTAAACATGTGGGAAATGTTACTTATTAATTTTTTTGTGTGCCGTATCTCTGTGATTTAAGGGCATAAAAATTCAAAGTTGGAAAATTTTCGCCAAATTTCCGTTTTTTTCACAAATAAACGCAAGTTATTTGAATGAAATTTTACCACTAACATGAAGTACAATATGCCACGAGAAAACAATGTCAGAATCGTAAAAATTGGCCCGGTCATGAACGTGCAAACCACCCTTGGGGGTTAAGGGGTTAATCAGACAGCATGAAAATAAGCAAGTTTGCAATTGACTTGCTCTTTCTATCTTCTGCCATTCTCCTGCAATTATTGCAGCTTTTATTTTTCAAAGTATGGCTGGCTTTTACAGAGCTTGGCCACTAGTGCCTATCCAGACCCTGGCAGAGAGTGCTCACTAATTACATTCCAAAGTTAACTCCTAATATTCCGGCCATCTCTGTCCAGCCCATATAGCCCATTTCTATACAGCACATATAGCTGCTCACCTCTCTCAGCTCCTGAAAAGCTACTGTCAGAAATCTTGCTAAATCACCAGCCCAGTTTCAGAGCAGGTCTCCTAATCACGGCTCTCACTGTCCGGAGCAGTGTGCTTGTTCAAATGCCATATTATATCTACATGTAAATACAGTTATATACTATTGATAGCTAAATGTCTTATAGCAGATATTGTGCTGAGCTTTATAGTCCAACTAATACTACAGCTCTGATTCTCCCCAAACTATCACTCAAGGAAGAGCACCCACCTTGCTAGAAATCAGGAAGTAGGAGACTGTAAGGAGACTGCATAGCTCTGAGCTGTTCAAGAGACAACTTGAGAACACCCCTCTAAGTAGTGAAAAAAGTTTGTGAAACAAAGAATTTTTCCTTGTGTCACCATTCTTAAATCGAAGAAGCTGTGCGAGGGTTTGTTTTCTGAGAAGTGAGATTATATTTTCATTGATAGAATTTTAGGATATATCTGAAGTTTTGATAACTTTTTATAGTATTTTATGGGAAAAGTGGGTGATCAAAATGTATATTATTTAACAATTGTTTTAAATGTATAATGTATTTAACAATATTTTTATATAATTAAAAACTTTTTTCTTCAGTTTTTAATCTGCTACTGTCTTTTCACTTATATTATATATTAAGTCAATAATACTAGAGGATAATTAACTAGTTGCTCATATGTGACTATTCACTGAATAATTGAAAAAATCTACCAAGAAGTGTGAATGGACACCAAAAAGTATTCAATAAGAACATACAGTATTTTATTATTATTACAACAAAGATAAAAACTGTCCATAAGAGATAGAGTAAAATACATATAGAGGGGACACAGTTCTGTATGAAAAAAAATTACATAGAAACGTATACGTGAAGTGGGTATATAAAACCATGGTGTTCACCCTGCTTTATGTAACAAGGAAAAAGTATTGAAGGTGAATTTCACACATAAATAAATATCACATAGTAAATCCAAGTGGATAAATAAATAACCTAATCATGTGTGGATATCACCATAAAATCAATACATACAAATATATTCTATAGGAGCAGAGAGAGTGTATTACCAAATGTATGAAACCAGGGACTCCAATGTGTGTTTCGCCAGGTGGCTTTCTCAAGGAGTAAAGAGTAGTAACATTTGTAATCACCATTTTTACAGCATTAAAAATAAAAAAAATCCAAAAAAAATATACACGTGGTATTGCTGTGTCCATAAAAGTATGATCATTCAAAATATAGAATTATTTAACCAAATCGGTAGACACGGTAAATAAAAACTATAAACAAAATGAAAAAAAAATATTATTTTTTTTATTTGAAAGATGAAAAAGTCCCTCGAAAAATGGCGACACAAGCAAAATGTCTATTTTCTGTTTTTAGAAACATATGTGTTTGGTATCTCTATAGTTGTCCTCACCTGAAGAAAAATAATGCTAGGTCATTTTAAGTAATGTCTAATGAATGCCATAAAAGCTAAACTCAAGAAAGTATTGCAGAATTGTACTTTTTTCACTGCACTTCGATTTTTTTTTTCCTGTTTTCCAGCAAATCGCCTAGTAATATAGATGCTGTAAAAAACCCACACAATTCCATATGGACATATATCAATGGAAAAATAAAAAATGATGGCTCTTTCGAGAAGAGGAGGAAAAAACTAAAGTACAAAGTATTCATAGTAATGTAATCCAGAATAACACATTGGTTGACTTACTAATGACAAATAAGTAGCTCAAAGAAGTTACATTGACTCAACTTTCAGAAACCAGCTCAGTGTGGGTCAAATGGTTCATAACTACCATGTGAATTGGAAAGCACGAAAAAGTGCTGATCAGGTATCAAAATCATTACACCCGGCAACTGCACATTCGCTATTGCGAGGAGGTAGATGTTAATGTTAACATAAAACAGAGCAGCAAAGTGTGCTTTAATTATATTAATGTGCAGATGGCTTGCTAACACTTTTTTGCATTCAAATGTCAACTTTAAATTATCTTCTTGGCCTGGTCGATGTAAGGCGAGAAGTTACTTGATGAAATCAAATCTAGAACAGATTGTTCTTTCTCTATTTGCAGAACCAGCCAAGCTTTTTCTTAATAGGATTATTCAGTTAAATGAAACATATTCCTTTACTATAAGACCTCGAAATTCCAAATTGTTATTAGTTCTCAGTTTCTGTGCCTGTTTCTCATGGTTTAATTTGTGCAAGATAAGATGACAAGTTAAGAAAATATCACAAACTACAAAAAATCCCAAAGCAACTGATCATACATGTTGGATGTTTATATGCCCGATCCTTTGCTGCCCTGAGAGATAGATTAGCCAAGGGCTTATTCCCCATCCCCACTTAAAGACATACTACAAAACTTTTTAGTGCCTAATCTGGTCTAAATGTCCATGTAGCATAGTTTTAGTGCAGTAATATACTCGCCAGTCGCTGTCCTCCACATTTTCCAGCACCACTGAGATACAGTATATTGGAGTTTAGGTCTGAGCTAGAAGTGGCATTTACACTGTAAGTCTATGAAGAACTAGGCTCCACAGACTTACATTGTAAAATCAATTTCCAGCTCACACATAGACCTCAGTGTAATCCAGCAAGTCAGAATAGAAGTCACAGTAGCCAGAAGAGGACCATAGCGGCACTGGACAGCGGGGTAGATGGCGATCGGTGACTGTATTACCACATTTATACAACACTACATATACATTAAGACAAGTTAAGGCAATACCAAGTCTTGTGGGACTGCAACCTGAAAGAAACATGACAAGGAGAATAGTAGCAGATATTCCAGTGAGAAGAGAAAAGTGAATCGGATCTTTGTGGATGGCAGAAAACTAAAAATTGCACAGAGTAAGTGATGGCGTTGTCATGACATTGCTACTGCTATATGAGCTTAGTTGAAAGAAGTGCTCCTAAAAACGTTATGTTCCTGTTTTTGTGTTTTCATACTGTTATGTACTGTATATATTAACCGGCCTTGTTTTACTATTAGGAGATGTGTGGTTGAACAGCGCACTGAAACCACTTCATTTTCTTTTTGTACATGACGCCACTTACACGCTCAATTCCACGGCCGATAATTTGTTTCCTGTGTAAATAATTTAGATAAAACAAAGAGCGTTTGCCGTGCAGATAAAACTGAAGATGTTAATTAACTGGGTATTAAAATAACAAATGGCACCGAGGGTTTTGAAGGTCATGTAACACTAATGAGAAAAACTATTTGGATATCACAATCTAGCAAAGTAGAAACTTTGCACAGTCAAAGCTGTCATCAGACACTTTTCACCACATCCTCCCCCGTAATGCTAAGTGCTCATTCGTCTGGACTTTTTCTACAAATATGTGTATATAGTAACATAGTTTTGGACCGTATGTCCATCTAGTTCAGCCTATTTTTAGTGCAGCTGTTCTGCATTGTTGATCCTGGGGAAGGCAAAAATCCCACAGAGTAGAAGCTAATTTTCTCCATAGGGAAAAAATTCCTTCCCCTAAGCTGGGTCAACCATCTACCTATAATATTATGTTATTCGTAACCTTCTATACCGTTACTCACAAGAAAAGCATCCATTCCTTTCTTAAGGTACTGTAACACTTAGCGATGTACCAGCGATCCCGACCAGCGATATGACGCGGTCAGGATTGCTGGTACATCGCTAAGTGGTCGCTAGTGAGCTGCCACACAGGCAGATTTCACCAGCGACATCGCTGGGGTCGGGGGTCGCTACTTAGCTGTCAGACGAGGCAATCCTGACGTCGTCCCGCCCGGCTCCACGCTCATCTCGCCGCAAGAAGCTGACGACAATAAACAGTCCAGGACGTTCTCGCGCGATCAGCGATAACCAGTGGGGGAGCGGTCGGAGGTAAGTATCAGACATAGCGATTTCGCTAGCAATATCGCTATAACGTCACAAGTTATAGCGATATTGCTAGCGATATCGCTTAGTGTGACAGGCCCTTTAAATTCATTCAGTGAGTTGGACATCACCACTTCCTCAGGAAGAGAATTCCAAAGCCTCACTGCTCTTACCGTGAAGAACCCTCTTCTATGCTGGTGCAGAAATTGTCTTTCCTCCAAACGAAGAGAATGCCCCCTTGTTCTTGTCACAGTCCTTGGTACAAACAGTTCATTGGAGAGATCTCTGTATTGCCCTCTGATATACTTGTACATATATATTAGGTCTCCCCTAAGTCTTCTCTTTTCTAGAGTAAATAGACCTATTTTTGATAAGCTTTCTGGGTACTGTAGTGAACCAACTCCATTTATCATTTTAGTAGCCCACCTTTGAACCCTTTCAAGATCAGTAATGTCTTTCTTGAGCACCGGCGTCCAAAATTGCACACAATACTTCAAGTGTGGTCTGACAAGTGATTTGTACAGAGGGAGAATTATGTTTTCATCTTGTGTCCCCAGACCTCTTCTAATGCATCCCATGACCCTATTTGCTTTGGTGGCAGCTGCCTGACGCTGGGCACTCCAATTTAGCTTCTTATTGACTAAGATGCCTAAGTCTTTTTCCATGTCTGATTTCCCCAGCAGTTTCCCATTTAGTAAGTAATTGTTGCATCTGTTTCTCCTTCCCATGTGCATAACCTTACACTTATCTGTGTTAAATCACATTTGCCATTTTTCAGCCCAATTCTCCAATTTACTCAAATCTGTCTGTAGTTGCAAACTGTCCTCCTTTGTGTTAACTACCTTACATAGTTTTGTATCATCTGCAAATACTGATATTTTACTGTGTAAGCCATCCACTAGATCATTAATAAATATATTAAATAGTAGAGGGGCCAATACAGAACCCTGTGGTACCCCACTAGTAACCCTGGCCCAATCTGAGTATGCCCCATTAATAACCACTCTTTGTTTTCTATCACTAAGCCAGCTACCTACCCATCTACACACATTTTCCCCTAGCCCAAGCTTTCTCATCTTATAGGGAAATACTAAAATACTGAACCATTAGAAGGGAAACGCTCTCCTGTACCATCAAGCAAAAGAATGTTAGTCATGGGGCAAAGTTTTTGGTAGCAAGACTAAATTCAAGCAATTTTAAGGTACAATTACCAAATTATTTTCTCCCTTTAAAGGGTTTGTTTGGCCTTAGGCTACATGTCTGCAGCCACTCTGAGGATTGTCTGTGAGGATTCTCCGTCGTCGGGCGCATGACCTCAAGCATATAATTTGCATACATGCGGTCACAAGAAGACTAGACGTGAGCGGCCTGACTCAATGCAAGTGTATTAAGTGAGGCCGGACACATCTAGTTGTAATGTGGCTGGAAGTATGCAAATCACATACTTGCGGTCACATAACATCCTTCTCTCGCGACCAGTGCTGTGAGGATTGACAAGTATGCAGTCACTCTATGTACTTGAAGCCTAAGGCTAGACAACCCCTTTAAAATAAGTTCCTACGATGTGTATTTGGGGTGCTTTTTATGCTGTGCATTTTTGCTAAGCAAAAAAAAAGCAGCGTATCACAGTACCTGCAAAGTGTATGGGATTCATATAAATCTCATACCCATTTTGATTTTTTTTCACGTTGTGGATACGGAACTGTGGTGCGATTTTATCTGCATATTTTCCCTGTAGACTTAAAAGAGATGAGACAAATCTAATTCACACATGATTATATCAATAAAAATTTATCATAGCTAACTAACAGAAAGTTTCCAAAACATAGTAGTTTTCTTTTAAATAGGATATACAGTATGAGAAAGAGGTAAAAGCTGAAGAGGAAAAACCACAATAAAAGCGCATGTAATAAAAAAACACAAAAAAAATGCATTGAAAAAACGCAAGTAGTGGTGACGAGCCAATGTGCTCGGATAAGGTGTTAACAGTGTGTCTTGGCATGCTTGAAAAATATGTTCGAGTCCATGCGGCTGCATGTCTCATGGCTGCCTGTTTGTTAGGCAATACCTGCATGTGTAGCGGCTAACAGTCGTGAGTCATCACTAGCAAGTAGCCTAATCTAGTTGATTGGTGCAGAAATGCTGCAGACAATCTGCAGCATCATAAGACACCATGCACTCATCGTAGGAACTTAGCCTTACTGAGCTCTATTTTTCTTGTTATTAATATATTGCAAATTACAATGAATATAAGAAACCATAGTAGATGATAAAAGCACAAAATAGTCAAAAAATAGTGTTAAATTAAACAGAAAATAATCTGAAAATAACATTCCATGAAACTACCAAAAGTAAATATAAACTATTTGTACTTGATATTTTTACATGTTGTCCCAGGTTACCAAAGTAATTAAAATGGCCTCTTATTTTATATTTGCATGTCAACATGTTCCAAATACCAAACTTTCTTTCAAATTTTAGACTATGGTCTAATGAGAAAGCTAATGCAGCTGGATATAAGCAATGCTCATTAAATGCCCTGATGACTTCTAATAGTGCTTCTAATTAATTCTACTCATAGCACGTTATTCACACAAAACTGGGTAACCAGTCAGGTTATGATGTGGCAGGATGAGTGGAAAGTATAACAAACTCTTCTTAAAACTAAAAGTTAAATCTATCACAAATCCTCCAAACAGAAGATTATAATAGAGCAGAAACAGCCATTTTGAACCGATGTCTGGCTTGTTAGTACTTCTCAGTGCACAATACTGAAAAAAAAAACAAAATGGGTAACGGCTAGCGTAATACTAGTTGTTCCATCTGTCTGGTCTGTGATCCTTTAAGCAAGATCTAAATGACAATATTTTGAGAGCTTGTTTTAATGAAATGAATGTTGCGTATCTTACTTTACATCAGTGCTGTGATTGCCAAGTACAATTTGTCCCAATTTAGTTATGGATACATTCTTCTACTATGTCATTTCCTGAATGTAATGTTTTTGGAATCACATCGAATTTACACCTTTCACACTACTTATCAAGCCAATGGCACCTTTAAATTTACCCTGTATTACAAATGTTTGGGCAAGTGGCATATCGAAGTCACACACTAAGATAATATTCTCTTTGTGATCGATGATGTGTTGAAGCCATGGAGATATAAATGGGGAAGAGCTTTAGAATAGATTGGAGAGGGAAAGTATGACCAATACTGGTGGTTTGAGGAGAACCTATTTTTTGTTGCTTGACAATGAAAACACTACTATGACCAATCCTGTCCAATTCTTTTTTTTGTTTCCAATATGAAGGCATCTCACTAGGTCAAGAGGGTTTACATTTCCGTTGGAAAACTTAAGACTCTATGAAAAACGTCTCTTTCGGATGTACTGTATATAAGGCTAAAGAGTTATCAACTATATAACCTTTGATGTCTCATTCTACATATTTATTAGGGCATTTTCAGTAATGGTCATTATCTATATGGATTCCTTTTCTAGCAAGCAAGGCATATCTTCTGGTTTGGCATCATTCTCCAGAGTTTCACACGAGTAATTTCATTCCATCACCTCCCTGTTGGCTTGAGGACAACTAATCAATTTGTCCTTACTGCTTGCAATATATCCATAAGCAGTCACCGGTCGTAAATATTATATAGGTTTAGCTACATTTTATGTGCTAAAAATTGAAAAATTACAATATACAGTATTTGAGACCCACAAAAATGGTGGGCAAAGTTTTTGATTAACATCATAAGAATTAACACGTGCATTCTATATTTTTCCCTAAGAAAACATCTAACAAATAATTTGGTCTACAGTTCTTTGAAATATTTAATCAATCTTCAATCACTGACTCTTAATTATGCTGTTAGTCATTAAATTGACTTATTACCTTGGAAGTCCTAATAACACTATATCTAATTGTATTTTGGCTTACTTTGTATTTGTCTCCTATATACATATATATCATTTTTCTTTACAATGCCATTTACAAGCCACATTTTTCTAATAAAACATACCAGGCATCTATAAAGCCTTATCAGCTACTAAAGGAGAAAACATAACAATAATCTAGTACACAATGCAAAACACACAAAATATTTACCGGTAGATTTATTTTCAAACCACAGCCTTTGTGTTATTATTATAATTAGCCTAATCACAATCAGCAAATCAATCACCAAGACCCCAATCAGATCCTAGCAGTAAAACCATTTCTGTTTTCCATTAGATTGGATTTCAGCCCCACTACCCTCAATAGACCCGCCTGCCTTATAAACTTTAAAGCGCAGTTGTAATTACTCAGCCACCAGAGGGGCTTAAAGGGTTGTTTTTGGATCACATACATTTATAACCTTTACATATCTAAAAGAGAAGTCACTTTTATTGTGTGCTACATATACTGCCCATTTCCATACTGGAGGACATACATGAAATAACAGATGTACTTACTTGAGCAAGTCAGCAAAGTTCTAGCGATGAGACAATCGGGATGCAGCAGCGTTTCGAGCAGCAAGTTCCAATTACAGCATGGTTGGGATAAGAGCAGTTTGAGCTGACCCTGGACTGCCATTTCTTCTGCTGATGGAGTTCTTTCAAAACGTAAGATAAAGAGAGAATAATGTAGTTAATTTATCTATGAAATGAATAGCCTTAAAGTGCAGATGTAATGCTAACTCATTTAAATGTCAATTCCTCCTAGATTACTCAGAAAATGCTTTCATGCTTGCTTACTTTAAAACTGCTCAGGGAAGGAATTACATTTAATCTCAAGTAGCTAAGAGCAAATTAACATTTGGTACGCTGCCAGATATGTTACTGACACAAAGTCACTTCACTTATCCATTGTGTAGAGCCTGTAGGTTCTTGTTGTAGAAGGTAAAAATTAGAACTTTTTTGTGCATGAATAAATCTGCCTACACTAAGCTTTACCTCCGTGTCACAATACCCGGGAGGCGCACTCAAATTAATTCTGTTTACAGAAAATCATCCTGACAAGTAAGGGGCTAATGTAAAATATAGCAGTCAGTGATTCACTGCTATACAGTGTCAAAATGGAAGAGCAATGGTACCTGCCAGGACGCCCCATTCTGTGCGTTTAGCGATGGACTCACACAGGAATTTAGCTACATTAAGGGGTTAAATCTTTAGGAGAGTTTCCCAAAGTGTTTTTTCTTTATAAATGTGAATGTGGCAGTTTGTGAGCAAAAGTGAGAAGAGGGATCACAAACAAATGAAAAAGAAAAAACTTCAACGCTGCTGCAGAGCCTCATGATACACCTCAGCTTCTGCAGAACCTCATACTACACACCTCAGCTGCTGCAGAACCTCATAACACACCTCTGGTGCTGCAGAACCTCATAACACACCTCAGCTGCTGCACAACCTCATAACACACCTCAGCTGCTGCAGAACTTCATAATACACACTGTTGTGAATTCACTTTCTGGCCTACCTCTGGTTACTAGTGAAGGTAGTGGAGCTGGTTATATTGACAGAGGGGTCGCGAGTTCTCTTTCCGGGCTCCCTCTGGTGGTTACTGGAGGTAATGGAGCTGATCTAATTAACAGAGGCCTGCCACCTGATAATGAGGATGATTGGATATCTGGAGTTTCTGTTTGGATTTAACCCCTTAACGACCAAGCTATTTTGTAGGTTAAAGACCAGGCCTTAATTTTGAAATCGGACCACTGTCACTTTATATGGTTATAACTCTGGAACGCTTCAACGTATCCCGCTGATTCTGAGAATGTTTTTTCGTGATATATTGTACTTCATGTTAGTGGTAAAATTTCTTCGATATGACTTGCGTTTATGAAAAAATGGAAATATGGCAAAAAATTTTAAAATTTAGCAATTTTCAAACTTTTAATTTTTATGACCTTAAATCAGAGAGATATGTCACAAAATATAGTTAATAAATAACATTTTCCACATGTCTACTTAACATCAGCACAATTTTGGAACCAACATTTTTTTTTCTTAGGAAGTTATAAGGGTTAGAAGTTGACCAGCGATTTCTCAGTTTTCCAACAAAATTTACAAAACCATTTATTTTAGGGACCACCTCACATTTAAAGTGAGTTTGGGGGGGTCAATATAACAGAAAATACCCAAAAGTGACACCATTTTAAAAACTGCACCCCTCAAGGTGTTCAAAACCACATTCAAGAAGTTTATTAACCATTTAGGTACTTCAAAAGAATTGAAGCAATGTGGAAGGAAAAAATGAACATTTAACTTTTTTTCCCAAAATTTTTTATTTGGACACAATTTTTTTTATTCTGTCAAGGATATCAGGAGAAAATGAACCACAATATTTGTTGTGCAATTTCTCCTGAGTACACCGATACCCCATGTGTGGAGGAAGACCAATCTTTAGGCGCACGGCAGTGCTCAGAAGGGAAGGAGCATCATTTGAGATTTTGAATGTCAAATTGGCTGGAATCGAGAGCGGACGCCATGTCGCGTTTGGAGAGCCCCTGATGTACCTAAACAGTGGAAACCCCCCACAAGTGACCCCATCTTGGAAACTAGACCTCCCAAGGAACTTATCTAAATGTGTGTTGAGCACTTTGAAGCCCCAAGGGCTTCACAGAAGGTTATAACATAGAGCCGTAAAATTAAAAAATTATATTTTTTCCACAAAAATGATATTCAATGAGCTATAATTCTTCCATATTTCGGCCGACAGAGTCATGTGTGAGCTTGATTTTGGCGGAAAGAGCTGACGTTTTTATTGGTACCATTTTCGGGCACATAACGTTTTTTGATCGCTTTCTATTCTTATTTTTCTGTTCATTTTTTGAATGAACAAAAACCAGCAATTTAGGAATGCTTTTTCTTTTTCCCCCTCCGTTCCGCATGTGGTAAAATTAGTATGGCAGCTTTATTCTTCGGGTCACTATGATCACAGCGATACCTCATTTATATCTTTTTTTATGTTTTGGTGTTTTTTACACAATAAAATCTTTTATAGAAAAAATATTTTTGCATCACTTTATTCTGCGAGCTATAACTTTTTTATTTTTTTGCTGATGATGCTGTATGGCGGCTCGTTTTTTGCGGGACAAGATGACGTTTTCAGCGGTACCATGTTTATTTATATTCGTCTTTTTGATCGCGTGTTATTGCACTTTTTCCAAGCGGTATGATGATACTGCTTGGAAAAAGTATAATTTGCTACGTTTTTGTGGTTTTTTTTTTACGGCATTCACTGAACGGGTTAACTAGGGTGACACTTTTATGGATGGGATTTTTACGGACGTGGCGATACCAAACGTGTATTTTTTTGATTATTTTATTTTTTTTACATAAAAATGTGTAATTTTTAGGGGATTTTTTAGGGAATTTTTATATTTTTTAATAACTTTTTTTACATATAATTTAAAAAAAATGTTGTTTTTTTTTACCTTGTCCCTTTATGGGACTTTCACTTTCGGTATAATACATTACAATGCTCCAGCATTGTAATGCATTATACCAATGCTGAGAGCATGATCTCACCAGCTCTCCGTAGGTAAATGACACCTCCGGGTCATCATGGCACAGGTCGGGCCCCGCGATTACATCGCAGGAACACCGACCTGAGGCAGAGGGAGCCCCCTACCCTCTGCCTCCCCCTCTGAACGCTGTGATCACACTCGATCGGAGCAGTGAGGGGGTTAACAGCCCGGGGCGGTGGGGGCTCCGCTCCTAGCTGTCAGTGCAGGACGCTTAGCCACTGCAGCACTGGGCTCCTACACTAATCAGGCAAGGAGAAGCTCAAATTTCAGCTTCTCCTGCTGATCAATGCTGTGTTTGGTCTGTCAGATTGACCGACCAATCACAGCGCTGTGGGTGCAAGGACCAAGTGCAAGGGTCCCTGCCCCCCTTCCTGTGCCTCTCAGCTGTCATAGACAGCTGTCGGCACTGAACTGAAACTGCGTGTTTACACGCAGTGACAGTTGAAAGGCAGGACGTGCAGAGTCCGTCATGGTGCTGAAAGTTACCTCCTGCCATGACGGACTGTGCACGTCCATAGACATTAAAGGGTTAAGACAGCTGACTCCCTCTATCCCTGCTGGTGATTTTTTCCTGCCTCCTGAGGTCTTAGTTTCCATTTCAGTCCCTGCATGCTCAAGCTAAGTGCTCTTTTGCTATTGTTCACATTTGATTTTGATTTGGTTTTGTCTATTCAATTTTGTGTGGTCAGCCAGCCTTGGCTGGGGCTGTGCTGAATTTCCATCCTTAAGTTACTGCTTGTGCCAGTTTGTTTTTGTCCTTTATTAGATTGGCCTCTTTTAGCTCTGCTTTCAGAATATGCCAGAGTGCTGATATAGTGGGCAAAGTCTAGAGACTTCAGTATTTTTCTATCAGACGTGTTGGACATTTTTTGCAGGGTTTTTTGCGTGATTGCAGACAGTGTTTTTCCTTTCCTGTCCTGTTTAGTTAGTGTGGGCCCCATCATTTGGTCAGCCTATTTCCTACCTGCGTTTGTGTTTTCATCTTGTCTCACTGACAATATATGTTTGGGGGCTATCTATTCCTTTGGGGTCTGCTCTGGGGCAGTTTAGATTTCCCCTTTCTTGCTTTATGCTTATTTAGTTCTCCGGCTGTATCGAGGCATCTAGAATCATCGTAGGTACGCTCCACGGCTACTGCTAGATGTGTGGATAGGATCAGGGATCTGCAATCCGTTTAGTTACCAACCTCTCTGGTTTTCTGTGGCTTAGCTTGGTCTTGCTTTCCTCCTCGGTGACCCAATCACAACAACACACCTCAACTGATGAACAACCTCATAACACACCTCAGCTGCTACAGAACTTCATAATATACCTCAGCTGCTGCATAACCTCATAACACACCTCAGCTGCTGTAGAATTTCATAATACACAAATCATCTGCTGCAGAACCTCATAATAATACACACCTTAGCTACTGCAGAACTTCATAATACATCTCAGCTGATGCAGAACTTCATAATACACCTCAGGTGATGCAGAACTTCATAATACACACCTTACCTGCTGCAAAACTTCATAATACACACCTTACCTGCTGCAGAACTTCATAATACACACCTCACCTGCTGCAGAACTTCATAATACACACCTCACCTGCTGCAGAACTTCATAATACACACCTCAGCTGCTGCAGAACTTCAAAACACACACCTCAGCTGCTGCACAACCTCATAACACACCTCAGCTGCTGCAGAACTAATACACCTCACATAACCCCAGAACCTCAGGATACATCTCAGCTGCTGCAGAACCTCATAATACTTCTTAGCTGTTGCAAAACCAAGTAATACACACCTCAGTTTCTGCAGAACTTCTTAATACACACCTCAGCTGCTGCAGAACCTCATAATACAAACCTCATCTACTACAGAGCCTTATAATACAGCTCAGCTGCCAACATTGTGTTGAACTGACAGAATGGCTTTTAGGCCCGGATCACACAAGCGAGAAACTCGGACGAGTCGCGCATGTTAATAACAGGCACTGCCGCCGATACTCGGGAGCGGAGAGTGCGGCTACATGTATTGCTATTCAGCCACACGCTCCGCTCCCGAGTGAAGCCAGCGGTGTCGGGTATTAACATGCGACCCTCGGCCGTGTTTCTCGCATGTGTGACGCCGGCCTAATTTCCACAATAAACCATTTCATGTGATCTGAAGTGAAGCCATGTAGTGGATAAGGTCAAGGCTTCCAAGGTTATTTTGCCACAATATAAAGGACCCTGATAGCTGATGTCTCCTGCACAAACTACAGGCAGCATGAATAAGACATTGTCTCCATCATTGCAGCTGTGTATGTTTTACTCTGAAATGCTGTGGCGTTAAAGAGAAAACATGTATTTAATATCCTACCAGGTATGATGCGACCAGGATGACTAGCCTAAGAGACCGATGCACAGCAGCTTCTCATTGCTCTGCTACCCCAGATTGACAGGTGACTCCCTGGATTTGTAATTCTACAAGTTGACATGCCAAATCCTAAAGATATGAAATGTGCACTGTTAGTATTTCACTCTGCTTGGCGGATTGAGTTTGCAATTTGCAGACTTATGATCATGTGTAGAGATGAGCGAATATGTTTGGAAAACGAAAGCCAAACGTAAATTTGGCACGAATATGGCACATTCGGATTCGTGATCTGAAACACGAGCATTTTTTTAAAACCGGAAAAAGTCGGTAAAATTCTGTAAAAGTGTGGGCAAATAATTGCGTTGCCACTAAAATCACAGCAGGACCCGACAGGATAGAAGAGACGGATTACAACAGTAAATTAAAATAGAATAGGTAGATATATAGATGTCAGTGACACATACAATTAGCACAGCGTGTGTGCAGCTTACTGTACATGTATTTATCGTATTTTTCGGATTATGAGATGCACTTTTTCCCCACAAAAAATTGTGAGGAAAATGGGGGGGGTCTCTTATAGTGCAAACACACTTGTTGGGGGGTTGCGGCAGTGGTGTGGTGTGGCGGCGGCAGAGGTGCGGCGATGCTGAGGCGCGATGGGCAGTACGGCGTGCACCTGAACAGAGTTCATTCCTCAGCTGAGGTGATGCCGCTCCACGGAGAGCAGAGCCGGGGGAATTATGGGTTTCTCGGTGGCTGCGGCCATCTTCCTGAGGAAGCATGTGTGCAGATTGAGTTCTCTGCTTCCCAGGGCTTCAGGAAAATGGCCACGGGAGGTCATGCGTGCGCAGCTTGAGATCGTGGTGGCCATTTTCCTGAAGCTGAGTTCTCGGCACCCTTGGATTCGCGGCGGATACTGCGTCCACTTGTTATATAGAACCACGTGGGACGGCCGCAGGTGCCTCCTTGCAGTATTGGTGTCTCCCTTAAAGCCCAGTCACTAAGAGCTCACAATACAATTTATTGTACATTGATGAAGGTCCTAGACCGAAACGTCTGTATGTATGTACTGCAATTCATTAAAACCACCTTTCTGCATCAGAATCTTTTTGGTGTGTGCCAAGTCTATATAAATTGAAATCAGGAAAATGGCTGACTGCTCTCAAAGACAGCGGGCTATGCACTGACACAAGTAATCGCTCCTGCAGTTTATAGAACTGAGTGCAGTGAGAAAGTTCACCGGAGTTCATCAGCTGATAAGCTCAGGTGATCTCTCTTACGGCAGATCAGCTCTATGTACTAATGCGAGCGAGGACACTCCTGTCAGTGTATCGTCGGCGGCCAGTTAGAGTAGTAACATCTCCCGATGTGACTGCTCTACATGTGAGATCGCCGTGGGACACTTGGAATTTTGTGGACTATGGCGGACAGGAGAGTATATGGTGGTTTATTATTTTCTTAGGAGACATGGGTATCGGGGATTGGGCACTAAGGTGAGTATATGTTGATTTTTTATTTTACATTTTTTATGGAGACATGGGCATCAGGGATTGGGCATTAGGTGAGTATGATATGTTTCTTACTTTTATTTGAATATGTATTTAACGTTACCGCCGATCAGAAACACTGGCGTTTGTGCTGTATAAGCTTTTATTTTGGCATCTCATTGACGTCAATGGCGCTTGGCTATAATCGTTGAAAATTGCAAATTCAGCGCTCATCTCTAGTCATGTGCAGACTGATTTCCTGTTTCTCTCAATTGAAAATTAGAACAATAAGAGAAGCAGGAGACGTTTCTCAGCACATGACCATAAGTCTGTAAATCGCATGTCAGCAATCACATGACAACAACTCGATCCGGAAACATCTGTGTGACCCAGGCCTAATTTCCAAAATAAATCATTTCATGTGATCTGAAGTGAAGCCATGTAGTGGATAAGGTCGAGGCTTCCAAGGTTATTTTGCCACAATATAAAAGGACCCTGATAGCTGATGTCTCTTGCACAAACTACAGGCAGCATGAATAAGACATTGTCTCCATCATTGCAGCTGTGTATGTTTTACTCTGAAATGCTGTGGCATTAAAGAGAAAACATGTATTTAATATCCTACCAGGTATGATGCGACCAGGATGAGTAGCCCAAGAGACCGATGCACAGCAGCTTCTCACTGCTCTGCTACCCCAGATTGACAGGTGACTCCCTGGATTTGTAATTCTACAAGTTGACATGCCAAATCCTAAAGATGTGAAATGTGCACTGTTAGTATTTCACTCTGCTTGGCGGATCGAGTTCTTATGCAATTTGCAGACTTATGATCATGTGTAGAGATGAACAAATATGTTTTGAAAACGAAAGCCAAACGTAAATTTGGCACGAATATGGCACATTCGGATTCGTGATCAGAAACACGAGCATTTTTTTTAAACCGGAAAAAGTCGGTAAAATTCGGTAAAAGTGTGGGGAAATAATTGCGTTGCCACTAAAATCACAGCAGGACCCGACAGGATAGAAGAGACGGATTACAACAGTAAATAAAAAAAAATGAATAGGTAGATATATAGATGTCAGTGACACATACAATTAGCACAGCGTGTGTGCAGCTTACTGTACATGTATTTATCGTATTTTTTGGATTATAAGACGCACTTTTTCCCCCAAAAAATTGTGAGGAAAATGGGGGATGTGTCTTATAGTGCAAACACACTTACTGGGGGGTTGCGGCAGTGGTGTGGTGTGGCGGCGGCAGAGGTGCGGCGATGCTGAGGCGCGATGGGCAGTACGGCGTGCACCTGAGCAGAGTCCATTCCTCAGTTGAGGTGATGCCGCTCCACGGAGAGCAGAGCCGGGGGAATTATGGGTTTCTCGGTGGCTGCGGCCATCTTCCTGAGGCCGCATGTGTGCAGATTGAGTTCTCTGCTTCCCAGGGCTTCAGGAAAATGGCCGCGGGAGGCCATACGTGCGCAGATTGAGATCGTGGTGGCCATTTTCCTGAAGCTGAGTTCGCAGATTGAGATCTCGGCTTCACTCGGCTTCATGAAAATGGCTGACTGCTCTCAAAGACAGCGGGCTATACACTGACACAGAAGGTAATCGCTCCTGCAGTGTATAGAACTGAGCTGCAGTGAGAAAGTTCACTAGAGTTCATCAGCTGATAAGCTCAGGTGATCTCTCTTACGGCAGCTCAGCTCTATGCACTAATGCGAGTGATGACGCTCCTGTCAGTGTATCGTCGGCGGCCGGTTAGAGTAGTAACATCTCCCGATGTGACTGTTCTACACGTGAGATCGCCGTGGGACACTTGGAATTTTGTGGACTACGGCGGACAAGAGAGTATATGGTGGTTTATCATTTTCTTAGGAGACATGGGCATCGGAGATTGGGCACTAAGGTGAGTATATGTTATTTTTTTATTTTACATTTTTTATAGGAGACATGGGCATCAGGGATTGGGCATTAGGTGAGTATGATGTGTTTCTTATTTTTATTTGAATATGTATTTAATGTTACCGCCGATCAGAAACACTGGCGTTTGTGCTGTATAAGCTTTTGTTTTGGCATCCCATTGACTTCAATGGCGCTTGGCTATAATCGTTGAAAATTGAAAATTCAGCAATTGTAATCCGAACCGAATGTTGAAATATTCGCTCATCTCTAGTCATGTGCAGACTGACTTCCTGCTTCTCTCAATTGAAAATTAGAACAATAAGAGAAGCAGGAGACGTTTCTCAGCACATGACCATAAGTCTGTAAATCGCATGTCAGCGATCTCATGACAACAACTCGATCCGGAAAGCAGTGCAAACCCTAGCCAAGTGCATATTACTGAAGTTTAAGACTTGGCATGTCAATGTTAACTTGCAGAATTACAAACAAATGACACCTACAGCGAGGAAAATAAGTATTTGATACAAGGGCGATTTTGCTAGTTTTACCACCTACAAAGCATGGAGAAGTATATCATTTTTATAGTAGGTACACTTTTACAGTGAGAGACAGAATCTAAAAAATAAAACCCAGAAAGTGACATTGCATAATTTTTAAATAATTAAATTGCATTTTATTGCATGAAATAAGTATTTGATCACCTACCAACCAGCAAGAATTCTGACTCTCGCAGACCTGTTAATCTTTAAGAAGCCCTCCTACTCTGAACTCAATACATGTATTGATTACACTTGTTTGAAATTGTTACCTGTATAAAAGTCACCTGTCCACACACTTAATTAATCACACACCGCCCAAAATTGCAGAGCAGCACGGGGCTGAGATGGGCTACAGGACAATAGGCAAGCAGCTTGGTGAGAAGGTAACAACTGTTGGAAGAATTATTAGAAAATGAAAGAAACACAAGATGACTGTCCATCTACCTCAGTCTGGGGCTCCATGCAAGATCTCGCCTCATGAGGTAAGGATGATACTGAGAAAGATCAGGAGTCAGCCCAGAATTACACGGAGGACCTGGTCAATGACTTGGAGAGCTGGGACCACAGTATCAAACATTACCATTAGCAACACACTAGGCCATCATGGATTAAAATCCTGCAGGGCACGCAAGGTCACCCTGCTCTCGCCAGCACATGTCCAGGCCCATTTGAAGTTCACCAATGACCATTTGGATGATCTAGATGAGGCATGGGAGAAGGTCATGTGGTCAGATGAGATCAAAATAGAACTTTTTGATATCAATTCCAATCGCCATGTTTGGAGGAAGAAGTAAAAAGAGTACAACCTCAAGAACACAGTCCCAATTGTGATGCATGGTTTGGAAATATCATACTTTGGGGGTGTTTTACTGCAATGTATTGAAAGGAAGATGGATGTGGTCATGTATCGCAAGATTTTGGCCAACAACCTCCTTTCCTCAGTAAGCGCGTTGAAGATGGGTCGTGGCTGGGTCTACCAGCATGACAATGACCCAAAACACACAGCCAGGGCAACTAAGAAGATCTGAACTCAATAGAAAATCTTTGGCGGGAGCTGAAACTCAATGATGACCAGTGAGAGCACAGAAACCTGAAAGATCTGGAGAAGATCTGTATGGAGGAGTGGGCCAAAATCCCTGCTGCAGTGTGTGCAAACCTCGTGAAGAACTACAGGAAACAGCTGAACAGTTAAGCTGGGGGGAGATACTAAATCTAGGGAATACTGGTTAGTGCAGCAACTTTGGTGCTGTGTAGGGATGAGCGAACGTACTCAGTGATACTCGGATTTCACTCAAGTATCTCAGATGCTTGATGCGCAGATATGGTCGGCATTCAGCAAGCTTTAACTGGTGCTCAGATTTGAAGCTCGAATCCCCAGCCCGGATGTTTTGTGCCTTTTACACAGCCAATAAACACGCATGGATTGCCTGCCAGTCACTGTAATGCTGTAACCATCTTGGTAGTGGCATTACTCCAACAGGCTATTGGAGTATTAAGAAGCACGCCAGAGTACTAGACATTGCAGAGCGCGTACTAAGAAGCACGCCAGAGTACAAGGTATTGGACCTGAGTACAGAGAGCGACCATGCAGGCACCAAGCAGGCCTAGCAAGGAAGCAAAACAATAATCAGGCACCGCCTACACGAAGAGGCTGCCTGATATAGGGAATGCGCGCCGGGACTTTCGGGTCAGGTCCTCCAAGACCATAGAGACGTCAGAGTTAGTGCGGGCGCACTCAGAGCTGCGGGTGGTGTACAAGCGTGCCCCATGGGACCCGGGACCAGGCGCGCAGCCGCAGAGTCAAGAGTGCGCACCCTACGGGACCCCAGCGTCGGCCGCTAGACCGACCGGAAGTGAAGATGCCGGGAGGCGTGCACCAGCTCCGGAGGTGTGCGGTGAGAGTGGTGTAACAGTCAACAGTGTGATGCAGTAGCAAAAAAAGGTAAATACAATTCTAGGATGTATTAACAGAAGCATACAGTCTAGATCACGTGAAGTCATTATTGCCCTCTACTCCTCTTAGGTCAGACCTCATCTGGAATACTGTGTCCAGTTTTGGGCACCACATGTTAAAAAAAAGACATCAACAAACTGGAGCAAGTTCAGAGAAGAGCGACCAGAATGGTAAGCTGTTGTGAGCTCATCTGTTCATTCATCTTGTGTGTCCGAGGATCTCCCTCTTCTGGTGAAGGAAGGTAGTGAGGCTGATTTGGATGAAAGAAACCAAACACCTGATCAGGTGGATTGTGACTGGGTAACGGGAACTACAGACTGCATATAAGGCAGCCGACGCCCTTCTGAGTCGCTTGTGATTTCTCTGCTGGATTCTTGGAGACCAGTCTGATTCCTGCTTCCCAAAGATAAGTTTTTGCTCTGCTATTGAACTTATTAGTTTTGGTTTTGTTTACCTTGCTTTTTGAGTTCAGCCATCCCCGGCCGGGGGTGTGCTGGATTCTTTTTCCTTGATCAGTGTTCTCTTTTGCTCTGTTTCCAGAATATTCTGAGTGCTGATATAGGGTTTGAAGTCTAGTGACTTCAGGGTCCTTTTTGCTTATCAGTTGTGTTGGTAATATTTTTAGCAGGGTTTTCTCGGATTGCAGACAGCAGCTTTTCTGTCCTGTCCTTTTTAGTTAGCTTGGGCCCCATCGTTTGCTCAACCTATCTTTCTATCTGTGTTAATGTTTTCATCTTGCTTCACCGTCATTATATGTTGGGGGCTGCCTATTGCTTTGGGGTCTGCTCTGGGGCAGTTTTTCCCTTTTCTCTCTTTAGGCTTATTTAGACGAGGTGACGAGGTGTCTAGGATCACCGTAGGAACACTCCACGGCTACTGCTAGTTGTGTGATAGGATTAGGGGTCTGCAATCCGCTAGTTTCTAACCTCTCTGATTTTCTGGGCTGAGCTTGTGTTATTTTTTTTCCTCCTCGGTGACTCAATCATAACAGTAACCGTTCTGCAAACCATGTCCTACGAGGAACAGTTGCAGGATTTGGGAATGTTTAGCTTACAAAACAGAAGACTGAGCGGAGACTTAATAGCTGTCTACAAATATCTCAAGGGCTGTCACATTGTAGAAGGATCATCTTTATTCTCATTTCCACAAGGAAAGACAAGAAGCAATGGGATGAAACTGAATGGGAGGAGACACAGATTAGATATTAGAAAAAACTTTTTGACAGTTAGGGTGATCAATGAGTGGAACAGGCTGCCACGAGAGGTGGTGAGTTCTCCTTCAATAGAAGTCTTCAAACAGATGGTGGACAGACATCTGTCTGGGATGATTTAGTGAATCCTGCTTTGAGCAGGGGGTTGGACCAGATGGCCCAGGAGGTCCCTTCCAACACAAACATTCTATGATTCTATGAACCTAGACATATTTGGTGTCTATGAACTCGCAATGACCTGGAAAATCATAATGGCAGGTCAGTTTTAGCATTTAGTGAACCTAGTAAAACAGCCAAACAAAAACCAAGTGTGATATTGCAAGTGTGATTTTTTTTTGCAATTTCACCGCAATTTGAATTTTTTCCCATTTTCTAGTACATGACACGGGAAAACCAATGGTGTCGTTCAAAACTACAACTCGTCCCGCAAAAAACAAGCCCTCACACGCCAATATTGATGGAAAAAAAAAAAAAAAGTTATGGCTCTGAGAAGAAGGGGAGCAAAAAACGAAAACGCAAAACCGAAAATACCTCCGGTCATGAAGGGGTTAAGCTTGTTGGTCACCAGAGAGCAAAATATCTGATGGCGGTCCCAATCCTGCTTCTTGGAATCAGACACTTCACCTGAACCAACCCCAATCACAACAACTTATAGGAGAAGGGGCCGACAATGTTCCGGAGTCCTGAAATTTATGGGAATTTTGGAACAGCTAAGGTAGAAGCTACTGTACAAAAGGATGGAAAGAGACACATGCATGCCTGTACACTACAGGTGCCCCTTGTGCCCTCCCCATAATCTGGCCCTGGACAAAAGACTAGATAAACAATTAATTGTGCTAAAATAAAAACAGGCATTGAAAGCCCCTGCTCTTATTTCTTTTAATACTTTGGGCAACAGTTTTATTTTGTAATAATCCTGTACTCAAAATGTCACACATAGATATGTATGCAGAAAAAAAAAAAAATTAATTGATAAATAAAATTTACAAATGGGTTATAGGATGATTTGCACTAATTTACTCAGATTATGATGCTTTTCTTATATTTTTATGACATTAGGAATATTTACCAGGAATGATTAGAGGCATACAATCTCTGCAAAACACAGACCCAATGGGAAATAGCAGATTGGGCTGTGTGTCCTATACTTTACTTACAAAATCTGCAATAAGAATTGAGTCGGAAACTCCAAAATGACTAAAATGAAAAAGGTTCCACAAGCTGAATATGATTCTCTCTCTTTGAAGCACAAGTCATGTGTAATCATTATGATGCTGACAGCAGACTGAAGTGAATGACATTTTACTTTTGTCTGATATGTACACAAAGCTCCTGACGCCAGCAAAAAAAAAGTCATGTATATTATTAAGTGAATCTATTGTATTGCTTATTGGTATAATTACATTTCATATGCACATGAAGTCCAGGTCAGATTAAGTCTATAAAATACAGCCGAATTTCAGAAGCAAAGATTTAATTTTTTCTAATGGAGTCTGAGTCTACAGCAGATTTCAAGCCTTTCATATATTTGTTATTGGCCTTTGAATTGAAGCAAATAACATATCGGTGCTTTGATATTCCAGAATCAGCATTTCGAGCAGCTACAGAATATTTATATATACAATTCCTTGATATAAAGAATATAGACACAGCTATCATAGCGTACGCCTCAATGCTTTTTTTCTTTTTTTTACTTCTACTGCCTACCCATTCAACTGGCAAAAAAAAAATCACTTTCTAAGTTACATTAAATCTGCATTATATTGATCCTGATTTTATAGGAAATATATGATATAAACATTGATATGAGATTACACTGTGCATGGTTATTGGCTGTAAGAAAAACTATATTTTATATGATTGTAAGTTGGTGACCACCAGAAAAAAAGCTCCCGAATATCGGTGTAAAGTCTCATCTGGGAATATTACAGATACAGAACAGTTACCAGACATCTCTCTTGTGACGAACTGTACAAATAAGCGTTCATCACACAGCTAGATGAACAGGAAAGGAGACATCTGACTAACTAGGAAAAACTGGTACACAAAGTAGAAAATTACAGCTTTTTCTCATACCAGGTATTATCTGTTTTAAAACCATAAAACAACCCTTAAAGGGCGCATCCAGTACAAACAGATTTTTTTTACAATAGGCCTAAAAACTAAGAGGCAGGTAGTTGCCATCAGAGATAACTACCTGCCTGTTTAACCCGACACCTGTACAACCACAGCTCATGCTGACGAATCAGCTGCTCCACATCAATAGAGCAGTTTTACTTCTTCCGGACTGCTCTATCGATGGGGCATAACTGTGACTGCCGACGTTATGCTGATTGACAGCCGGCTCCCCGCAGTTAAGCAGCTGGGGTCGGCTGTCAATCAGCATGACATCAACATTCATGCTGGCTGAAACTGCCAATATCGAAGGGCTCAGCAGACAGTCTATTGTGCATGGGGCCTTCTCGACACTTTCCTGACCGATAATGTCAGGGGAGATAAGGATCTGACATGTCCTATATCAAACTGCCGATCCTTTTGTTCTCGTTGCGATAAGCTATGGCCAGAGGATTCTGCTAGTGGCTCTCTCCTATAGAACGCAGCAGTGATCAGCAGAGCGAGCACTCCTGCATAGTGATAATGGTGGCGGTACGATCATCCTAACACCAATATTGTAGAGTGGGTATTATTTAGATTCCTCAACCAGTGATTCGAAAGATGCATGTAACGTTTTAGAACTCTGCACTCTCAAAAATACCATTGCACTGTAGTGTCTTGGGGTTATTAGAGAATTACTTACTAAAGGCCCCGTTACATGCTTCAATGTCCCAGCGATCCCACCATCGATCCGACGTGGATGGGATCGCTGGGACATAGTTAGCTGATCGCTTGTGAGATGTCACATAGGCAGAGTCACCAGCGATCAGGACCAGCGAGCAAGCTGGTATCCAGGGTAAACAGCGGATAACTAAGCGCTACGCGGCGCTTCGTTACTCACTGTTTACCCGATCAGGACCAGTGAGCACGCTGGTACCCAGGGTAAACAGCGGGTAACGAAGCGCCATGGAAAGGGGAAAGAAACCCCTAAACAAACCCACCTCATAAGAAAATACATAATATCTTCAGCTACCGTTGTGATGGCAATACCTGGACACGAACACCCTAATGGTGAACCTATATATAATACAAATTAGCCATTTTTTGCACATATCAATTTCAAATCTCCACTGCAAAGCGCAATAGCTAACATTCAGTAGCTGTAAATGACGTTATGTGTTATGCAACACTTAGCGAAAAGCTTCCCATATGCATCTACTTGAATGGAATTAATAAAAAAAAGTAATTTATAGAATATTCTGTTACAAATATAGTTTTTTTTTTCCCATAACCAGATGGCGAATGATCAAGTTGCAATATATACAAATTTCTGGCACTTAAAAGGAGATGCAGATTGAAATATTCACAGGAAAGTGATTCGCTCTAAAGGGAGAAATTACATGCTGTAAGAAAAACCTTGGCCACCGAACGACCACCGATAGCTGTATGGAGTGGTTCTATGTTGGACATATGGAGAGGCATATGCTAGCTCATTCTCATAACTAACACAGCTCTGTGTGAGCAAGATGAGCCTCGTAAATGCAAGAAGAAAAATCTCATGGAACAGAACAGGGCTATAATTTTAACTAAAACGATTAACTAGAGAAAGAAAAAGCATTTACTCTTTTCCCAGAAAATTACAACAGATGTAAGGAGAAAATAGGTTACTCGGAACGGTGCTATAAAGCAAATTAAGGTAAAGTAAGGGCACAGTTAGATAGTTCAGTTAATACAGCAAAAGGACAGGCTCTAAATAGGAAGACGACAATGAAAATGTTTTTCTAGGCAGCAATTTATTGATCTTTTTTATATACAATTAATGTGCACTGTAAAATTAAACACTGCATCAATTGGTTCAATAAAATTAGAAAATGTATTTAGAGGTTTGGTCTTATAAGCACAACATAGGTATCATTATATTTCTATCCTTGGGTGGATCAAGGAAATGCTGCAGATATAGTATATCTTGACTTCAGCAAAGCATTTGACAAAGTATCTCACACAATCCTTATTGAAAAAATGACTAAGTATGGAATGGACAAGGCAACTGTTAGGTGGATTCATAACTGGCTTAGTGATCGGACCCAAAGAGTGGTCGTAAATGGCTGCACATCCAGTTGGAAGAATGTCTCAAGTGAGGTACCACAGGGCTCTGTCCTGGGTCCTGTATTGTTCAACATCTTTATCAATGATTTAGATGAAGGAATTGGAGGGTAAACTGATTAAATTTGCAGATGACACAAAGCTAGGAGGGATAGCTAATACTAAAGAAGAGAGAGGATTCAGAAAGATATAAATAAACTGGAGCAGTGGGCAGCAACTAACAGAATGGTTTTTAACAGGGAAAAATGCAAAGTACTACATCTGGGCAATAAAAATGAAAAAAGCATATACAGAATGGGAGGAATAGGGCTAAGCAACAGCACATGTGAAAAAGACTTGGGTATACTAATAGATCACAGACTGAATATGAGTCAACAGTGTGATGCAGCAGCAAAAAATGCAATTCTAGGATGTATTAACAAAAGCATACAGTCTAGATCACGTGAAGTCATTATTTCCCTCTACTCCTCTTTGGTCAGACCTCATCTGGAATATTGTGTCCAGTTTTGGGCACCACATTTTAAAAAAAGACATCAACAAACTGGAGCAAGTTCAGAAAAGAGCGACCAGAATGGTGACCGGTCTGCAAACCCTGTCTTATGAGGAAAGGTTGCAGGATTTGGGAATGTTTAGTTTGCAAAAGAGAAGACTGAGAGGAGACTTAATAGCTGTCTACAAATATCTAAAGGGCTGTCACATTGTAGAAGGATCATCTTTATTCTCATTTGCACAAGGAAAGACTAGAAGCAATGGGATGAAACTGAATGGGAGGAGACACAGATTAGATATTAGAAAAAACTTTTTGAAAGTTAGAGTGATCAATGAGTGGAACAGGCTGCCACGAGAAGTGGTGAGTTCTCCTTCAATGGAAGTCTTCAAACAGAGGCTGGACAGACATCTGACTGGGATGATTTAGCGAATCCTGCTTTGAGCAGGGGGTTGGACCAAATGGCCCAGGAGGTCCCTTCCAACTCTACGATTCTATGATTCTATTCTTGGCTAGGACGTCCAATGGGTGTCTCTCAGTCACTGACAACTCTCTGTATGTGTACTCCTTGATGGGAGGTTGTTAGTCACTGATACAACCACCCACCGGAACACCTAGTCAAGAATGAGCATGGATTTAAATTAATAAAATGTATACAATTTTATATCAATCTGATCAGATCCATTGCCCTATAATACAATGCCAGATTATTACACAATTTTTTTATGGTTACAGCTTCACTTTAATTTATATAGCCATAAAGATGACATAAATGACATAGTTACATAATTAACTGGATGAAACACAGACACATGTGCATCAAGCTCAACTAAGGGATGGGCGAGGATAAATAAAAGGGGTATAGCTAAATCTATAATGCATGATCCAGTCTTCCCTAAAGAGCAAGTTTTTCACCTCAATCCCGAGTGTTAATTGGATCAACATTCAGAACAAACATTTTTTTATACATGTACATAAATACTGTTTGTTACTTTCCTCTAAAAAATATTCTAAGCTGTTTTCTAAATCATTGACGGTTCCCGCTGTGATCAGCTCCTGAGGGAGGCTGTTCCATAGATTAATATGGTAGTTCTCACGGTAAAGAAGACTGGTCTCCTCTGGAGATTGAATCCTTTCTCCTCCAGATGGAGAGAATTCCTTCTTGTTGCTTGATGGGCTTTACGTGAAAAAGTTTTAGACCATATTTTTTGTATAGGACAATTATGTAACTGTACAAGTTAATAATGTCCTCCCTTAGACATCTCTTCTCAAGATGAAATAAACATAATTCTTTTAATCTTTCTTCATAACCAAGATCTTGTATGGAGCACTATTCTGGGCCAATATACAATATGGAGCACTATGTGGGGTTCATTATACTGTACGGAGAACTATGTAGGGCCTATTATACTGTATGGAGCATGATGTGGGACGCAATATTCTATATGGAGCACTATTTGGGGCCCATTATACTATATGGGTCACTACATGTGGCCATTACACTGTATGGAGGACTATGTGGGGTCCATTATTCTGTATGGAGCACTATGTGGGGCCCATTATACTGTACGGAACACTATGTGGGACCCATTATACTGTATAGCATACTATGTGGGGTCCATTATACTGTATGGAAGACTATGAAGGGCCATCATTCTGTAAGGAGGACTATGAGGGGCCATTACACTGTATTGATGACTATGTGAGGGCCATTATACTGTATGGAAAACTATTTGGGGACTATTATACTGTATGGATGACTATTTGGCATCCATTTTCCATTACAGTTGGGGAATCATACTGTGATTTCCTTAATCATACTGTGATTTATTTGAAGGAACTTCTCAATTTTCCAATATACTCATACATTGTATCATTCAAAATTATGCTGAATTTATAAACTGTTTACAATCTAAGCTACTCTAGACATTCACTTCTTGTCAATGGGTATAGATTAGAAAGTGTATCACCAATCCTGTGGGATTCCCTCCCATCATGAAACCCGGCATTCAGTTGCCCACTGTTTGATTGGAGCACAGAAGAACTCAATTTAAACTCTATGGGACTGAAAGAGATAGCCAACTACGGTGAATGGCTATATTTATCAGTAATATCAGCCATTCACTTGTAAAAACCAAACTTTCTGCTCACTGGGAGATTGAATTACATGTTACCTATGGAAGTCTATAGCTAGGGGAGGGAGATGTTGGAGTAAGAGACGGGCAGACAGACACTTAAAGTTGATGCTCCTTTTGTTGATGTGGGTTTGCTTAGGGTACTTCAGTTTCCTTTCACATACCAAAAAAGATACTGTATTTTTCGAATTGTAAGATGCACTTTTTTCCTCCAAAAATGTGGAGAAAAATGAGGGGGGGTGTCTTTTAGTCCGGATGTACCTGCTCTGGCTATGAATGGGAAGGTGGGTGAGCGACAGTGACAGAGAAGTGGATCACAGGAGGCAGGAGCCGGTGGCATCGGCTAACTCAGGTGCCCACTGCTAAAGAGAAATGAATATTCACTGCATTCCACACTCATGCGAGTGGAGCGCAGTGAATATTCATTTCTCTTTAAAAGGGGACACGCTGTTACCAGCAGCCACAGGCTTCCTGCAGCTCCCGGGTGTTCGTGTGTGTCTGCTACTTAAGGTAATGAATATTCACTGCTCCCCACACATAGTCCTGGCATGCAGATTGGTAAGTATTCTGGCAGCTGTAACATCAGAACAAAATGCTACGAGGGAGAGCAGGAAGGTAAGTATAATGGTTTATGTTTTTTTTTATGTTTTTCTGATGGGGGCCACTCATACCAGGATAACGAAGGAGCCATGCATACCTGAATGGAGATGGGGGCACTGCATACAAGGATAGGGATCAAGGGATAATGCCTACCAGTCTATGTATAGAGATTCATGCCTACCAGGCTAGGGATGAGGAGGCCATGCATACCAGAAGAGGGATGAGGAGGCCATGCACAGCAGAATAGGGATGACGTAGCCATGCATACCAAAATAGGGATAAGGAGGCCATGCATACCAGGATAGGGATGAGGAGGCCATGCATACCAGGATGGGGATGAGGCCATGCATACCAGGATAGGAATGAAGAGCCGTGCATACCAGGCTGGGGTTGAGGGGCCATGCATACCAGTATAGGGATGGGGGCGTCATGCCTTCCAGGATAGGTATGAGGGGGCCATGCATAACAGGGTAGGAATGAGGGGGGCATGCATATCAGGATAGGCGATAAGGGGCCATGTATACCAGGATAGGGATGAGGGGGCCATGCATACCAGGATGGGGATGAGGGGACAATATAACAATATATACCAGAATAGGGGATATTAGAACAGAATTGACCACAATTTTTGCTTCAGTGAGTCTAACGGTCCAGGGCGTCTTATAGTCCGAAAAATATGGTACGTGTAGGCCAATTTGGAATGCGAGTCCCAATGGAGATGATCTCTGTACAGCGCTGTGTAAGCTCTTGGCCTTATATAAAAGAAAGCATTAAATGTACCGTAATATTTTCATTAATAATAAAATGGTTACTCATATGTAAGCTTTCTTTCCATAAAACAGATCTTCAATACATTCATGTGTGAATAATCACGCATTCATCATTGTATCCCAATAACTGTAATGAGATACAAAATTATTATACCTTGACATAAAATAAATTATCTTGAAGCGAAAAAACACATAGATAAATGAGTACATGATATTTCAAAGACACATCAAAGTAAGCAGTAATAAAACAAAGGACACTTACTTAGACAAAGAAGGGAATAGGTTTGGATTAATAAAAGTGAGCCAGAATAAAAAGTCTTCTGAAGCTGGATCTGAAGAAAGTGAATGAAGCTCGGACAAATTCTTCTTGATAGTTCTAGAATGACATTACTTACAATGAGAAATTAAAACAATACAATCTTCTTATTTAAACTGAAATACTCTTCTAATATTTGCAGGTATTTTATATCATGAATAAATATTCTTCAAAGAACAGTTTAACATAGTTTTCCTTATAAAACAAAAAAGAACAAAACTTTCCAGTGAAGTCTAAACTTTATGTCCTAAAACTAGTGGTTGAGGTCCCCAATACCTTCACTATGAGTAAATCGCAGATATACTATGTAACAAAAGTTATTGGTAAGTTAAACAGAATCACGCACAAACCAATTCTGGGGCATGAGTCAATGCAATTATGTCCGAGATGTGCTGTAATTCCAAATATCTATTACACCATGTAACGAACGGGCAATTTTTCATTTTTCTGTGCTTTTGTTTTTTCCTAACTTTTTTGGAAAAGGAATAACTTTGTAATATTTTGATCGACATAGCCATAACAGAGCTTGTTTTTTTAAGGGAGGAATGTAATTTTAAAGACCGTCATTCATTTTGTTATAAAATTAACTTTAAAATGGGAAAAAAAATGAAGTGTGGTAAAGCAATTAACCCCTTCATGACCCAGCCTATTTTGACCTTAATGACCTGGCCATTTTTTGCAATTCTGACCAGTGTCCCTTTATGAGGTAATAACTCTGGAACACTTCAACGCATCTTAGCGATTCTGAGATTGTTGTTTCGTGACATATTGGGCTTCATGTTAGTGGTAAATTTAGGTCTATAATTTTTGCGTTTATTTGTGAAAAAAACAGAAATTTGGCGAAAATTTTGAAAATTTCGCAATTTTCAAATTTTGAATTTTTATTCTGTTAAACCAGAGAGTGATGTGACACAAAATAGTTACTAAATAACATTTCCCACATGTCTACTTTACATCAGCACAATTTTGGAAACAATTTTTTTTTTGTTAGGAAGTTATAAGGGTTAAAAGTTGACCAGCGATTTCTCATTTATACAACAATATTTACAAAACCATTTTTTTTAGGGACCACCTCACATTTGAAGTCACTTTGAGGGGTCTATATGGCAGAAAATACCCAAAAGTGACACCATTCTAAAAACTGCACCCCTCAAGCTACTCAAAACTATATTCTAGGAGATTATTAACCCTTCAGGTGCTTCACAGGAACTAAAGCAACGTGGAAGGAAAAAATGGACATTTTATTTTTTGCACCACAAATTTTCTTTTATCATTAATTTTTTTCATTTTCACATGGGCTACAGGATAAAATGGATCCTAAAATTTGTTGGGCAATTTCTCCTGAGTACACAGATACCTCATATGTGGTCATAAACCACTGTTTGGGCGCACGGCAGGGCTCGGAAGGGAAGGAGCACATTTGACTTTTTGAATGGAAAATATGCTGGAATATTTAGCGCTTGCCATGTCGCGTTTGGAGAGTCGCTGTGCGCCTAAGCACTGGAGATTCCCCCCAAGTGACCCCATTTTGGAAACTAGACCCCCCAAGGAACTTATCTACATGCATAGTGATCACTTTGAACCCCCCAGGTGCTTCACAAATTGATCGGTAAAAAAAAAAAGTACTTTTTTTTCACAAAAATTTTCTTTTGGTCTCAGTTTTTTCATTTTCACATGGGCAACAGGATAAAATGGATCCTAAAATGTGTTGGGCAATTTCTCCTGAGTGCACAGATACCTTATATGTGGTCATAAACCACTCTTTGGGCGCACGGCAGCGTCCGTAAGTGAAGGAGCGCTATTTGACTTTTTGAATGGAAAATTCGCTCCAATCGTTATCGGACACCATGTCGCGTTTGGAGAGCCCCTGTGTACCTAAACATTGGAGCTCCCCCACAAGTGACACCATTTTGGAAACTAGACCCCTTAAGTAACTTATCTAGATGTGCAGTGAGCACTTTGAACCCCCAAGTGCTTCACAAAAGTTTATAACGTAGAGCAGTGAAAATAAAAAATCATTTTTTTTCCTCAAAAAAGATTTTTTTAGCACGCTATTTTTTATTTTCACAAGGGTAACAGGAGAAATTGGACCACAAAAGTTGTTGTCCAGCTTGTCCTGAGTACTCTGGTACCCCATATGTGGGGGGGAACCACTGTTTGGGCGCACGGCAGGGCTCAGAAGGGAAGGAGTGCCATTTGACTTTTTGAAATGAAAATTAGCTCCAATCGTTAGCGGACACCATGTCGTGTTTGGAGAGCCCCTGTGTGCCTAAATTTTGGAGCTCCCCCAAAATTACCCCAGTATGGAAACTAGACCCCCTAAGGAACTTATCTAGATGCATAGTGAGCACTTTGAACCCCCAGGTGCTTCACAGAAGTTTATAACGCAGAGCCGTGAAAATAAAAAATATTTTTTTTTCTTAAAAAAAATATTTTTAGTCCGCAATTTTTTATTTTCACAGGGGTACCAGGATAAATTGGACCCCAAAAGTTGTTGTACAGTTAGTCCTGAGTACACTGGTACCCCATATGTGGGGGGGGACCACTGTTTGGGCACACGTCGGGGCTCAGCAGGGAGGTAGTGACATTTTGAAATGCTGACTTTGATGGCATGGTCTGAGGGTGTCATGTTACATTTGCAGAGCCCCTGTGTGCCTAAACAGTAGAAACCCCCGGCATGTGACCTCATTTTGGAAACTAGACCCCCCAAGGAACTTATCTAGATGTGTGGTGAGCACCTTGAACCCCCAAGTGCTTCACAGAAGTTTATAACGCAGAGCCGTGAAAATAAAAAATCATTTTTTTCCTCAAAAAAAAAAGATTTTTAGCCCGCAATTTTTTTCACAACAGTAAGAGGATGAATTGGACCCCAAAAGTTGTTGTACAATTTGTCCTGAGTACGCTGATACCCCATATGTGGGGGGGAACCACTGTTTGGGCACACGTCAGGGCTCGGAAGGGAAGTAGTGACATTTTGAAATGCTGACTTTGATGGCATGGTCTGCGGGCGTCATGTTACATTTGCAGAGCCCTTGATGTACCTAAACTGTTGAAACCCCCCACAAGTGACCCCATTTTGGAAACTATACCCCATAAGGAAGTTGCCTAGATGTGTAGTGAGCACACTGAACCCCCAAGTGCTTCACAGAAGATTATAACGCAGAGCCATGAAAATAAAAAAAAAATTTTTCCTCAAAAAAATGATTTTTTAGCTCGCAATTTTTTATATTCACAAGGGTAACAGGAGAAATTGGACCCCAAAAGTTGTTGTCCAGTTTGTCCTGAGTATGCTGGTACCCCATATGTGGGGGGGAACCATTGTTTGGGCACACGTCAGGGCTCGGAATGGAAGTAGTGACGTTTTGAAATGCAGACTTTGATGGAATAGTCTGCGGTCGTAATTACGTTTGCAGAGCCCCTGATGTGCCTAAACAGTGGAAACCTCCCACAAGTGACCCCATTTTGGAAACTAGACCTTCCAAGGAACGTATGTAAGATGTGTTGTGAGCACTTTGAACCCCCAAGTGCTTCACTGAAGTTTATAATGCAGAGACGTGAAAATGAAAAAATAATTTTTTTCCACAAAAATAATTTTTTAGCCCCCAATTTTTTATTTTCCCAAGGGTAACACGGGAAATTAGTCCCCAAAAGTTGTTGTGCAATTTTTCCTGAGTACGCTGATACCCCATATGTTGGGGTAAACCACTGTTTGGGCACATGTCAGGGCTTGGAAGGGAGGGTGCACCGTTTGACTTTTTGAACGCAAAATTGGCTGGAATCAATGGTTGCACCATGTCGCGTTTGGAGACCCCCTAATGTGCCTAAACAGTGGAAACCCCTCAATTCTAACTCCAACCCTAACCCCAACACACCCCTAACCACAGCCCTAACCCTAACACATCCCTAACCACAAGCCTAACCCTAATTCCAACGCTAACCCTAATTCTAACCCTAATTCCAACCCTAACCCTAATTCCAACCCTAACCCTCTTTCCAACCCTAACCCTCTTTCCAACCCTAACCCTCTTTCCAATCCTAACCCTAACCCTCTTTCCAACCCTAACCCTAACCCTCTTTCCAACCCTAACCCTCTTTCCAACCCTAACCCTCTTTCCAACCCTAACCCTCTTTCCAACCCTAACCCTCTTTCCAACCCTAACCCTAACCCTCTTTCCAACCCTAACCCTCTTTCCAACCCTAACCCTAACCCTCTTTTCAACCCTAACCCTCTTTTCAACCCTAACCCTAACCCTAATGGAAAAATAAAAATAAAAATATTTTCTTTACTTTATTAGTTGTGCCTACCTATGGGGGTGATAATCGGGGGGTTTATTTACTTTTTCTTTCATTTTGATCACTGTGAGAGTGATCAAAATGAAAGAATGGAATCTGCAGCCGGCAGATTCGGGCGGGCGCACTGCGCATGCGCCCGCCATTTTCAAGATGGCGGCGCCCATGAACCGGACCCGCCGGACACGGGAGCGACAGGGGGACTTAGAAGGTGCCGGGGGAGGTGAGATGGGGTGAGGGGGTTATCGGAAGCTGGCAGGGAGCAGAGGGAATGGAAGGGGGCAGATGATGACAGCGGCGGCAGATCGCCGCTGTCATTCAGTTGCGGGGGGGGGCGATCGCCGGTGGGGGGGTGGAATCGGTGTTTCCAGCCATGTCCGATGCTACAGCAGCATCGGCCATGGCTGGATTGTAATATTTCATCAATTTTCATTGATGAAATATTACTATCGCTCTGATTGGCTGTTTCACTTTTAACAGCCAATCAGAGCGATCGTAGCCATGTGGGGGCGAAGCCACGCCCCCTGTGGCGAAGAACAAAGCCCCCTGTATCTGCGGGTCGGGTGACCTTTCAGTGACCCCGGTCACCCGACCCGCAGGGGGGCTTTAAAGTCATGACGCCACATAGGCGTCATGGGTCATTCTGGCACGACTTTTCATGACGCCTACGTGGCGTCAAAGGTCGTGAAGGGGTTAAATAAAACACAATCCCCCATTGCTTTTTTTTCTTTTAGCTTTCATGGTGCGGTAAAAATTGACCTCGCAACATGATTCTTCACATCAGTACAATTTCGGCGATATGTATGTGCACACGTTGCATTTCTTCGCGTTTTTATCCGTGCAGTTTTGTCACAAAATCTGAAGGATTTCCTAGTATCTATGTAGTGAATACGAATCCTGAAGTCTCAAGAACACATTGCTTATTTTTTCCTTGCAGATTTGCAGCAGATTTAGATCGGCAGCATGCCAATTCTTTTAGTCTATGTATCACAGATTTCATCAACACTGATAAGTGGGGAAAATCCGCATCAAAAATACATTTTAAAAAACGCATTTAAAAAATGCGACAAAAATGTATTTTACGCAACGATTTTCCTGCCAACACATCAGGATATGCAACAGAATTTTCTGAAGCAAATCCTGACCGTATATGCACATCCCTTAAAACTTGTAAGGCTATCAGAACTTGGGAAAAAAAATGGTTGGTGCCTCTATTTTCTAAAACCTGTAACTTTTTTTTATTCTTCATCGATTCAGCTATGTGAGGGATTGTTCTTGTCTGCATAGAGCTGAAGTGACAGCAGCATTTCAGAGGTTAAGCTCACGTTATTGGACATATCATTGATTGTATCAGTTACTGTTGTGTGCCAGCTACGTAACTGATGCGGTACTCAAGCGGCATGGAACGGGCTCAGCAATGTACAACGGGCTATCACTAAGGGGTTAGGGTCACGTTTTGAGACTTCTTTTCTCCTTGGTTCAGAAAAACTATCAAGAAGTATGGTTAATTTACTAAACGCTCCACGACATTGAGGGTTGTGGTGGACAATGACAGATCCTGCCAGAATATTTGGAAGGGATAGCTACTAGGTAATACCAAACATGTACACAGTGTTGGAAAATTTGTAAAGATTTTTCTCAGCAGTGATTGATTGTTTGCTCTCAGTTCTCTCTACTTCCCCAGCAATAGCTATCCTCCATGATGACCAGAAGGCTTTTTACAAATGTATTAAGTGTCCAGGTTTGTTTCTTTTTGCAGTAGTATCTGTGACACATGTCCCACCTCTGCAGGTCTGCACACTGTGGTTTCCGGTTTTCTGGTGGAAATGGTGTCAATCTAATATATAAAGCTCAATGTGTGTATGCATGTACTGTATGTATGTATGTGTGTGTGTGTGTGTGTGTGTATGTCCGGGATTGGCATCCACACCGTCACAGCTACAACCACAAAATTTGGCACAGTCACACGTCTGGACCCCGAGAGTGTCCTAGGCTATGTTGTGAGGCGAAATTTTAACCCCGCGCGTTCCAATTCACCAAACAATTTTGCCCCTATCTACATAATGGGGAAAAAGTGTGTGTGTATCAAGCCCCGCCCCTCATTATGATGTCATAATGGTTGCCATGGCGACGCTGATTCATCATAGGTTGTAAGCCCTGCCGCTCATTATGATGTCATAATGGTTGACTATGGGATGGAAGATGTGTGATGGGTATATGGGCACGGGACTATGGGATGGAGGATAATTATAATTTGCTTTAACTAACCACAGTTAGTTACTATGCCCGGGCAGCGCCGGGCTCTTCAGCTAGTAAGTAATATTTTACTTACTGGAGACTATTTTTTTTTCAAATCTATGTAAAAAAAAAATTTGTGTGAACACACCCTGAGACCAAGTTCACACATGCTGGTTTGCGCTGACTCATTCACTGTCGCTTACATTGAATGTTCGCCCTTGGCCAGATCGCCTTTGGATGAGCACAGATGTAAACCATTTCAGACATTGAGTTGTCTTAGACATGGTACAGCAGTCACGACGGTGATCAATGTGTTTATACTGGAAGATGTGCTCCTAATTATTCCAGTGTCCTTAAGTATTTTGAGCTATGTACTGTATTCCTGATACTTTAACTCTTAACTAAATCTATTTATTGACTTATCAGTTAAGCCTGTCCAACTATTACTTATAATGATTTCTTTCTGCGTTCAATCTGCTGCCTGAGTGAAGGGCGAGAGTGAGATTGAGCTGTGGAGTGGTGGTTACCATTGACTGCAAAAAATATGTTCAGCTCCTACACGGTTCCAAATGTCAATCGATACTCGATGAAAGGACACAACTACAGGCTGGAATCAGGTTAAAACTATGTAATTTCACAAGACCAGATACGCCAAAACAAATTTATGTTAGTAGTTCACTATTAGTATTCCTAAAAAAAACATAGTTTTATACAGTTAAAATTGGACTTCCTGAAGATAAATGGAACAGTAGCCTACACGTTTCAAGCTAGTATGTGTGAACGGCTCTCATTCATGTCAGGGGAGTGGTGTTTACCCCTTGTAGATGCACCCACATCACAGAGGTGGAGAGGAGTCTTCTATGACACTAACTTTTTATTAAAAAACAAAACAAAAAAAAAAAACAACTTTACTATGTTTGATCCCCGGGATATTAACCAGATAGGACTACTCATTTATAAACAAAACATTTTGGTTTTGATCCTGACCAGTAAATGTTAGCTGAAGGACAGGACCATTTCACTCTGTATTGTAACCCAGATAATGCAGACAGAAGTAAAGTTACCAGTAGTATATTTAACTTTCTGACATTCCAAGCCAAGCTAAGATATGAAAGATTCATAGGTTATCTAGAAAAATATTCAGAACTAGCTGAAGAGCCCGGCATTGCCTGGGCATAGTAACCAACTGTGGTTAGTTATAACAAATTATAATGATTATATTGCACATAAAAACCGTGCATCTAATCCTATCCTGTGTGATACTGTCTGCTGAGCCGTGTATCTAATCCTATTCTGTGTGATACTGTCTGCTGAGCTGTGTATCTAATACTATTCTGTGTGATACTGTGTGCTGAGCTGCGTATCTAATTCTATCCTGTGTGATACTGTCTGCTGAGCCGTGTATCTATTCCTATCCTGTGTGATACTGACTGCTGAGCTGTGTATCTAATCCTATCCTGTGTGATACTGACTGCTGAGCAGTGTATCTAATCCTATCCTGTGTGACACTGGGCTCCCCCTGCAGTCTGTGTCAGAGGGTGGTCTGTGTTGGCACGGTAATAAATTGTGTTATTTCCAGCTTTACAGAAGGACAATAACACCATAGAAATTCTAAGAATAATAGGCCTCGGTTACCACAACTGTCTACAAAGAAAACTGTTGCTGATAGCAACCAATCACACCTCATTTTTCATCTTTTAATCAGCTCTGGGACAGCGTGGCGAGTTTTGAGTGGCGACTTTTGTGTTTCGACTTATGTGGCGAGGTTGGTGTATGTGTGGTGAAATGTGTGCTGAGGGTGGTATATGTGTTGAAGCACGTGGTAGTGTGTGGCGCATTTTGTGTGTGTTCATATCCCCGTATGTGGTGAGTATCCCATGTCAGGGTCCCACCTAAGCAACTGTACGATGTATACTCTTTGGCGCCATCGCTCTCATTCTTTAAGTCCCCCTTGTTCACATCTGGCAGCTGTCAATTTGCCTCCAACACTTTTCCTTTCACTTTTTCCCCATGATGTAGATAAGAGGCAAAATTGTTTGGTGAATTGGAACGCGCGGGGTTAAAATTTTGCTTCACAACATAGCCTATGACGCTCTCGAATCCCACCAAGGACAACATCTGCAAGTAGAACCCCGTGTTTGCGTGGGTTTCCTCTGGGTACTCCGGTTTCCTCCCACACTCCAAAGACATACTGATAGGGAATTTAGATTGTGAGTCCCATTGGGGACAGTGATGAAAATGTGTGCAAACTATAAAGCGCTGCGGAATATGTTAGCGCTATATAAAAATAAAGATTATTATTATTATACATACACTTTTTCCCAATTATGTAGATAGGGGTAAAATTGTTTGGTGAATTGGAATGTGCGGGGTTAAAATTTCACCTCACAACATAGCCTATGACGCTCTCGGGGTCCAGACGTGTGACTGTGCCAAATTTTGTGGCTGTAGCTGCGACGGTGCGGATGCCAATCCCGGATATACATACATACACACCCACATTGAGCTTTATATATTAGACTGAGAGTCCTCATTGGTTGTCATAGGTTATCTATGAATACAAAATAAAACCTTTACTTTAGATTTAAATGGAAACAAGCACATAATTGATCCACTATAGGTGGAAATGCAAAAGAAAGAATCAAAGGGGACACCAAATCAAGAATGGAGTGATAATACCACATGTTTAGCAGAGACACAAACAATAATAAAAAACAGAGATACTTATAAGAAAATGGAATGCACTTAAAAAAACACCAAAACCATTGGTGGACATCATATCATTTGTAATTTTAATTTGTGAACTCCATTATAAATCAATTACAACTTAGGGCTCAATTCATCAAAGTTTTCATGCCACAATTCTGGTGTACACGCTTTGAAAAGTCACAATATGTAGATACAACTGCCTATACTATGTGACGTTTGGAATTTTCAAACAAGGTGGAGTTGGTGTGGCATAGGGGTTCAGTCGGGGCATGGCGCCATAGTTCACCTAATTCATTCCATATCCCAGAAATTTCACTCCAGTGCCTGACTGGAATGAGATTATCAAGCAAAAAGTAGCACTCTGTAGAGCTATTGCATACAAACATGAAATATGAAAATTGATTTGCACTTCAGCACTAGAAATATGAAAAACTGAGAATACTTAGAGCATAAATTGGCCAATTCATGCGTACCCGGCAGCCACGATAAGGCGATTCTCGTTGCCAGGACCTAATGCCAATCCTCTCTTAGACTGAAGTCTAAACCTCTAAGGGAACCTAATGTGAATCATCTCTTAGACTGAAGCCTATATCTCTATGGAGGGGTAGGATCCTGCTGCAATTAAAAACGCCTGAGGCTAAGGGGCGGAGTGCTCAGTCAGAAGGCTAATACATATATCAAAAAACTGACTGTCACATCCAAACATAAATTATATCTATCTTTCGGACAGCAGGGCGCTAACATGAAGACGGATGACGAGCGTTTGTCCACAAATGACGGCAAGCATTTCTTCAGAAAGTTTACTCTGATGACATGGTCATTTTGGCCCCATGGTACTCCCCTGATGAGATATAACGAAAAGAGTCGGGAGAAGGGGGAAAGTGTCCACCGCTGAATATGGATGAAGGAGCTGAGTGATTGGTTCCCTCCACATAGTGAGACCTTTCAAATACATGAGTATGCCTAGTCTTTATGTCATGGTTAATCCCCTCCTGAGAGAGGGTCAGTAAGGTGTTAACACTATAGTGAGGGCAATCTAATGAGTAATAATGCTACTCTTTGGTGACACCTTTTATAATTTGCTGTCATATTTAACCCTTGAATTAAGCCTCCAGACATATAAAAAAAAGGGGATAAGGGAAGTTGGCAAGCAGACTATCTTGACATAAGGAGGTCTGCTGTGCTGATTAAGTGGCACATATAGGACCAGAGCAGCGATGTTGATTGTCAAAAATTTTGGTGTATGGTCCATACAATCTGCTATCCTGCGATCTTTAATTAATGCAACAGTGTGAAGTTGACCTGATAGATATAATAAAGTTTTTTGATACTGGGCATTATTTTTGATAAGGATCCAAAATGCTTATATTGTATGAGCCGCCTTCACTATAAGGGCTCTTTGTAAAAGCAATTTTGGACCTAACCCTCCTTTTGTGTGCACTTCACTACCTCATTTTGTGTTGTTTGTCTTGAGCACCTTGCAATTTGATAGGATTTGACATTTATTTTAAGGTACTATTAAAAGTTATATTTTAATCCAAAACGCTGATACTGACTTATAAGTTGGATTTACCAAAGCACCTGTTCAGACCTAATTTATATTTGGATGTGACAGTCAGCTTTTTGATATATGGAATGAGATTATGGCATAGCACATGGAGAAGAACACCACTTGTCAGAAGCTCCAGAATTATGAAGAAGGGGGCACTTCTTCCTCAGGAGTGTTTGACTCCAGCATGCCCCCTTGTCAAGACCGGCCTGAACAATACTGGCCTAGATGAATCAGGCTCCAAGTGTTTGGGTTACTTAGCCAGCTTGCAGAGTGAGGGTTTTAAGATGTTGTCACATGAGGAAAACAACGTTTCATGTGTCGTATCAGAGTATAAGGTGTCAGGTCTTCCGTTCTGGACCCACCCCATGTGCCAGAATAGAAAGCATTAAAAAAAAAAGCACTTGGAACGCTTCTCACACGGTTCACCCTTTAGTTCAATGACCGCCATGTTTTCCCAAATTTGGCATTGCAAAGAAAATCTATGATGAAAAACAGCCTTTCTTAGTAATAACAGCTGTTTTATTGGAGCGGCTAAATCATCTAGTTCTGGTAATGTCAATTAAAAAATAAGTTTTCTATGAAATCTGTATGTTTTTTTTTAATAGAGAATGTCTTACAGCTAAAGCATATGTTACGATACACACCTATTCTTATAGCAATGTATTATTTGTACTATAGGTGCAGATTTACCATACACAAAAGCTATGAAGGTATTTTAGGAACTAAGTTATTTAAAAAAAGCTTGAAGATTTCTGTTTCATGTACTTTTCACTTCTAATTTAACTGTTTTAAAACAATTCTGCAAAAGGAAAGTGGCTAAGAGGAGTGGTAACATGTGTCACAACAATGATGAAAGTGTAGTTAACCTATATAAGGAAGCTATGCTAAACTTAACGAGGCTGGCTACTTTGCCCTTATTTTAACATGTTTTGGGGACATGATTTTGTGGCACTTACTAATATAACTCTATTACAGGTTCTCCTTCCTCACAGACAGCAGAAGACGTGTCTCCACAAAATGTCGGCTGGAGGAGGAGCATGTGACCATTCCAGTCTATCTGCCTCCTCCAATTGAAAAGCAGCGTTCCCATGTGGAGGAAGCTGAAGGACAGGTCTGATCACATGATCTTCCATCAGAGGCCATTCTGAGAAGAGCATGGCTGCGCAAGGCAGAGGGACTTCACTAAGATATAAAAAAACATGTAAAGAAAAGACAAAAGATAATCGAGTCTTACATTTCATTTTGAGAGGGATAAAGTTTAAGAAACAGTCTGATTGCCAAAGAGTTGTGGAGAAGAGCAACACTTTTAGAATGGGCTGACCGCACACAGATACTTACTGCGCCAAATATTCCAGGGGTGCTGATAATATGCTCATAGTTGTAAGCAGGCTGTTACAGTGATTGTGTATCTTATAGACTGTGCTGTGAGGATTATGTGTCGTTGCTACAAGTTCTTCAACACTGGTGCATACCGACCACAGAAAGTTTTCTACACAAGATAGGATAGCCAGGACATCAATTCTGTAGAGAAGATAACATAAAAAGTCACTGAAATGAATCTGCTTTTCACACTGTACATCATAAGTGTTTACGCCCCCCCCCCCCAAATCGCTCTCTATGGACTTTTATAGGAGTTGTGCGGGATTACCACACAATCTGTGGGCAGGTAGGAGATCATTTTTGGAAAAAAACAGCAGTCATGTTATCTTAATGCTCAGTCAGGAAATTGAATCGAAGAATGGACCGCTAATATACGGGGCAGATAACAGTCTTGGGGCTCATAAGACGTCTGTGGAAATCCACCCAAGATAGGACCATAATGCACAGACTGGCCACAGGCCGCTTGACCCGAGGGTGACATCTTCAGATATTTCTACGAGGCTGTCATACTTGGGTCGAGAGATCATCGGCCAGACCGTGCATTGTGGTCCGATCTTGGACCGATTTGCAAGTACAACTGATGAGCCATAAGACTGTTATCTCTTCCGTTTGAAGATACTCATTTGGCATAAATGTCTAAAATGAAACAGTCTAGGTAATGAAACCTCTACAAATCACGAAAATCTGTAATAGAATAAAGACAGTCACTACTCTGCTGTTCTGGCATCTACATAATAATCTACACAAGATACAGTGGGGAAAAAAGTATTTAGTCAGCCACCAATTGTGCAAGTTCTCCCAATTAAAAAGATGAGAGAGGCCTGTAATTGACATCATAGGTAGACCACAACTATGAGAGTCAAAATGAGAAAACAAATCCAGAAAATCACCTTGTCTGATTTGGCAAGATTTATTTTAAAAACTAGATGGGCATTTCCTGAAGGAAATACATGGTGCTTGAACAGCGCTGCCAGCTTTAGCACATTTGGCACCTCAGTAGCCACTTTGGCATCTCGGTAGCCACTTTGGAGACTTGGTAGCCACTTTGGCACATTCGGCACCTCAGTAGCCACTTTGGCCACTTGGTAGCCACTTTGGCACATTCGGCACCTCGGTAGCCACTTTGGCCACTTGGTAGCCACTTTGGCACATTCGGCACCTCTGTAGCCACTTTGGCCACTTGGTAGCCACTTTAGCACATTTGGCACCTCAGTAGCCACTTTGGCACCTCAGTAGCCACTTTGGCCACTTGGTAGCCACGTTGGCACATTCGGCACCTCTTTAGCCACTTTGGCCACTTGGTAGCCACTTTGGCACATTCGGCACCTCTGTAGCCACTTTGGCTACTTGGTAGCCACTTTAGCACATTTGGCACCTCGGTAGCCACTTTGGCCACTTGGTAGCCACTTTAGCACATTTGGCACCTCGGTAGCCACTTTGGCCACTTGGTAGCCACTTTGGCACACTCTGCCCCTCAGTAGCCACTTTGGCCACTTGGTAGCTTCTTTGGCACATTCGGCACCTCAGTAGCCACTTTGGCCACTTGGTAGCCACTTTGGCACATTCGGCACCTTGGTAGTCGCTTTGGCCACTTGGTAGCCACTTTGGCACATTCGGCACCTCGGTAGCCACTTTGGCCACTTGGTAGCCACTTTAGCCATGTTGACAAATGCTGCCACTTTGCCTCGGGGGCTACTTCAGCACTCCGGGCCCTTCAGGGGCCACTTTGGCACACTGGGCTTCTAAAGCCACTTTGGCGTTCGACTGCAGTGATGGCGAACCTTGGCACTCCAGCTGTTGGAGAACAACTCCAAGCATGCCTCAACTGCTGCAGGTTGCAAGGGCATGCTGGGAGGTGTAGTTTTACAACAGCTGGACTGCCAAGGTTAGCCATCACTGGGTGGGGCTTTTCAGAAGCCATTGGCGCGCTGCGCCTTTAAGACCTTGAATCAGAAATCTGTCAGCTTCTATTAGCTAATACAGGTCATGCGTGGAAGCTGCATTTGCATAGCTGCCATATTTGTAAGGTCACTGCACCTGCTCTGTGGCTTCAATCTACAGTGCCTTGCGAAAGTATTCAGCCCCCTGGAACTTTTCAATCTTTTCCCACATATCATGCTTCAAACAGAGATACCAAATGTAAATTTTTGGTGAAGAATCAATGACAAGTGGGACACAATTGTGAAATTGAATGAAATTTATTGGTTATTTTAAATTTTTGTGGAAATTCAAAAACTTAAAAGTGGGGTGTGCAATATTATTTGGCCCCTTTAACGTAAAACTTTGTTGCGCCACCTTTTGCTGCGATTACAGCTGCAAGTCGCTTGGGGTATGTCTCTATCAGTTTTGTACATCGAGAGACTGAAATTCTTGCCCATTCTTCCTTGGCAAACAGCTCGAGCTCAGTGAGGTTTGATGGAGATCGTTTGTGAACAGCAGTTTTCAGTTCTTTCCACAGATTCTCGATTGGATTCAGGTCTGGATTCAGGTCTGGACTTTGACTTGGCCATTCTAACACCATTGCAGATTTTGCTTTATTTTTGGGATCATCGTCTTGTTGGAAGACAAATCTCTGTCTCAGTCCATCCATCTTCCCATCAATTTTAACTATCTTCCCTGTCCCTGCTGAAGAAAAGCAGGGCCAAACCATGATGCTGCCACCACCATGTTTGACAGTGGGATGGTGTGTTCAGGGTGATGAGCTGTGTTGCCTTTATGCCAAACATATCATTTGGCATTGTTGCCAAAAAGGTCAATTTTGGTTTCATCTGACCTGAGCTCCTTCTTCCACATGTTTGGTGTGTCTCCCAGGTGGCTTGTTGCAAACTTTAAACAACACTTTTTATGGATATCTTTGAGAAAAGGCTTTCTTTTTGCCACTTTTCCATAAAGGTCAGATTTGTGCAGTGTACGACTGATTGTTGTCCAATGGACAGACTGTCCCACCTCAGCTGTAGATCTCTGCAGTTCATTCAGAGTGATCATGGGCCTCTTGGCTGCATCTCTGATCAGCCTTCTCCATGTTTGATATGAAAGTTTAGAGGGACGGCTGGGTCTTGGTTGATTTGCAGTGGTATGATACTCCATCCATTTCAATATGATCACTTGCGCAGAGCTCCTTGGGATGTTTAAAGTTTTGGAAATCATTTTGTATCCAAATTCGGCTTTAAACTTCTCCACAACAGTATCACGGACCTGCCTGTTGTGTTCCTTGGTCTTCATGATGCTCTCTGTGCATCACACAGAACCCTGAGACTATCACAGAGCAGGTGCATTTATACGGAGACTTGATTACACACAGGTCGATTATATTTATCATCATTAGTCATTTAGGACAACATTGGATCATTCAGAGATCCAAAATGAACTTCTGGAGTGAGTTTGCTGCACTGAAAGTAAAGTGGCCAAATAATATTGCACGCCTCTCTTTTCAGTTTTTGACTTTCCACAAAAATTTAAAATAATCAATATACTTTGTTCTACTTCATAATTGTGTCCCACTTGTTGTTGATTCTTCACCAAAAATTTACATTTGGTATCTTTATGTTTGAAGCATGATATGTGGGAAAAGGTTGAAAAGTTCCAGGGGGTCGAATACTTTCGCAAGGCACTCTAGGTCAGTTGGGGGTCATGGAAAGGTCGCCATTAATTCCTATGGAAAAATTTTTGCTTAAAATGCAATTTTTTTAAAAAACTACAAATCGGATCGACTCCAAAAATACATAGCACACCTGTCCCCACGGAGGGCTTCGAAACGCTGCCTGAACGGTGTCTCTGCATAGAGCGGTTTGGGCCGCATTAATTGCAGAAAACACGGAGAAGAAGTAGAATAATAATAACTAGATGTGTATTTCCTGAAGGAAGTACAGATAGTGCTTTGAAATGGTGCCCAGCCTGCCCCTTTAAGAGAGACTTGCCTGCTGCCCCTGCAAGACTTTCAACTCAGGATCCGGTTTAACTGTGGGTGCCTCTCAGGGGTCACTTTGGCTTGTGGGGCTCCCCCCCCGAGTCTGATTTGGTGGGTGGGGCCCCTCAGGATCCGATTCAGCGGCCTGGGCTCCTCAGGGCTTGAATTGGTGGGCGGGGCCCCTCAGGGTCCGATTTGGTGGGCAGGGCCCCTCAGAGTACGATTTGGTGGGCGGGGCCCATCAGGGTCCGATTTTGTGGTTGGGGCCTCTCAGGGTCCGATTTTGTGGGTGGGGCCCCTCGGGGTCCGATTTTGTGGGTGGGGCCCCTCGGTCCGATTTTGTGGTTGGGGCCCCTCAGGGTCCGATACAGTGTCATCAGTGAAAAAATAAAAAAGTTATAGCTCGCAGAATAAAGCGATGCAAAAATAATTATTTTTTATATAAAATTGTTTTCATTGCATAAAAGCGTCAAAACAAAAAAAAGACATAAATGAGGTATCCCTGTAACCGTACTGACCCGAAGAATAAAACCGCCTTATCAATTTTACCACACGCGGAACGGTGTAAATGCACCCCTCAAAAGAATTTCTTGAAATGCTGTTTTTTGTTCATTCTGCGTCCCAAAAATTGGAATAAAAAGCGATCAAAAAATGTCACGTGCCCAAAAATGGTACCGATAAAAATGTCAACTCGTCCCGCAAAAAACAAGACCTCACAAGACTCAGTGGGTCAAAATATGGAAAAATTATAGCTCTCAATATGTGGTGATGGCAAAAACTATTTTTACAATAAAAAGCATCTTTTAGCGTGCGACAGCTGCCAAATATAAAAACCGCCATAAATAGTAAATCAAAACCCCCTTTATAACCCCATTAGTTAGGGAAAAAAAATAATATTAAAAAAATGTATTTATTTCCATTTTCCCATTACGGTTAGGGCTAGGGTTAGAGCTAGGGTTAGGGCTAGGGTTGGAGTTAGAATTGGGGGGTTTCCACTGTTTGGGCACATCAGGTGCTCTCCAAACGCAACATGACGTCTGATCTCAATTCCAGCCAATTCTGCGTTGAAAAAGTCAAACGGCGCGCCTTCCCTTCCAAGCTCTGCCATGTGCCCAAACAGTGTTTTACCCCCACATATGGGGTATCAGCCTACTCAGGACAAATTGCAAAACAACTTTTGGGGTCCAATTTCTTCTGTTACCATTGGCAACATGACACCCACAGACCATTCCATCAATGTCTGCATTCCAAAATGTCACTACTTCCCTTCCGAGCCCTGACGTGTGCCCATACAGTAGCTTTTTCCCACATATCAGGTATCAGCGTACTCAGGACAAATTGGACAACAACTTTTGGGGTCCAATTTCTCCTGCTAACATTGGGAAAATAAAAAAATTGGGGACTAAAAGATCATGTTTGTGGAAAAAGTTTGATTTTTTATTTTCAAGCCAGGGCGTTATAATCTTCTGTGAAGCCCTTGGGGGTTCAAAGTGCTCACCACACATCTAGATAAGTTCCTTGGGGGGTCTAGTTTCCAAAATGGTGTCATTTGTGGGGGGTTTCCACTGTTTAGGTACATCAGGGGCTTTCCAAATGCTACTCAGGACAAATTGCACAATAACTTTTGCAGTCCAATTTCTCCAATTACCCTTGTTAAAATAAAAAAAATTGAACCTGAAGTAATTTTTTCTGTGAAAAAATGTTAAATGTTCATTTTTTTTAAACATTCAAAAAATTCCTGTGAAGCACCTGAAGGGTTAATAAACTTCTTGAATGTGGTTTTGAGCACCTTAAGGGGTGCAGTTTTTAGAATGGTGTCACTTTTGGGTATTTTCTATCATATAGACCCCTCAAAGTGACTTCAAATGTGATGTGGTCCGTAAAAATAAAATGGTGTTGCAAAAATGAGAAATCGCTGGTCAACTTTTAACCCTTATAACTTCCTAACAAAAAAAAATTTTGGTTCCAAAATTGTGCTGATGTAAAGTAAACATGTGGGAAATGTTATTCAATAATTTTTTTGTGTGCCATATCGCTATGATTTAAGGGCATAAAAATTCAAAGTTGGAAAATTGCGAAATTTTCAAAATTTTCGCCAAATTTCCGTTTTTTTCACAAATAAACGCAATTTATTTGAATGAAATTTTACCACTAACATGAAGTACAATATGTCACGAGAAAACAATGTCAGAATCACCGGGATCCATGGAAGCGTTTCAGAGTTATTACCTCATAAAGGGACAGTGGTCAGAATTGTAAAAATTGGCCCGGCCATGAACGTGCAAACCACCCTTGGGGGTTAAGGGGTTAAAATTGGATGAAGGGTTTAGGAGTTTCAGCTCCTTAACATGTGCCACCCTGTTTTAAAAAGGGACCAAAAGTAATTGGACAATTGACTCCAAGGCTATTTCATGGACAGGTGTGGGCAATCCCTTTGTTATGTCATTCTCAATTAAGCTGATAAAAGGTCTGGAGTTGATTTGAGGTGTAGTGCTTGCATTTGGAAGGTTTTGCTGTGAAGGAAACATGCGGTCAAAGGAGCTCTCCATGCAGGTGAAACATTCGGCTGTCTCTGTCCAAATATATATGGACCTAACTGTATGAGTTTCACTTTTTGTATTGAAGAACTGAAATTAATTTTTGATGATATTCAAATTTTGGGAGTCGCACCTGTACTGTATATGTAATATTGTCTATATACAATGATATTAGTTTTAAATAATAAAGCCTATGTGCATAGACTGTCACTGTCCCTGGCAGCACATGTCCTAATACCACAGCACGATGACCATGAGGCGCTACACACAAGAGCGAACTGCAATCAGGTTTAGAAGAATCTACGGCAGTAATTTTAAAGGAGCAAGCGATGCAATTTTCAGAGAGGTTCTCATTGACATCTGTCAGATTACTTAATTTGTACATAAAAGCAGTAGAAGGATATAATGCAAATCAATGAATAATTAGAAGTGTCTGAGCATGGAGTGTGGTGTGTCTAGTGTATGTATAAATAAGCCGCACAGCAAACCCAATACATTATTATGTACTGTGCATCAAAATGTCAGGAAGAATTTGTAACACATCAATGCTTGATTTATGGAGAACGGTTTATTCACTTCTCTACAGGAAATATAAACACTGCATTACTAAATGATGAAGCATGACAACTCCATTCTCTTTTACATATTCAACATAAATACAGTAAATACAGAAAATGCCGACATAAACATTATTCCACCTCCACTACCAGCAGAGAAGCTCGGACCACATGCTTTCCTCTTACCGGACTGTTCAGTGAGTGGACCTGGGGTTCACCTACAGTTGTGGCCAAAAGTATTGACACCCCTGCAATTCTGTCAGATAATATGCAGTTTCTTCCTGAAAATGATTGCAAACACAAATTCTTTGGTATTATTATCTTCATTTAATTTATCTTAAATTAAAAAACACAAAAGAGAATGAAGCAAAAAGCAAAACATTGATCGTCTCACACAAAACTCCAAAAATGGGCCAGACAAAAGTATTGGCACCCTCAGCCTAATACTTGGTTACACAACCTTTAGCCAAAATAACTGCGACCAACCGCTTCCGGTAACCATCAATGAGTTTCTTACAATGCTCTGCTGGAATTTTAGACCATTCTTCTTTGGCAAACTGCTCCAGGTCCATGATATTTGAAGGGTGCCTTCTCCAAACTGCCATTTTTAGATCTCTCCACAGGTGTTCTAAGGGATTCTGGTCTGGACTCATTGCTGGTCACCTTAGAAGTCTCCAGTGCTTTCTCTCAACCATTTTCTAGTGCTTTTTGAAGTGTGTTTTGGGTCATTGTCCTGCTGGAAGACCCATGACCTCTGAGGGAGAACCAGCTTTCTCACACTGGGCCCTACATTATGCTGCAAAATTTGTTGGTAGTCTTCAGACTTCATAATGCCATGCACACGGTCAAGCAGTCCAGTGCAAGAGGCAGCAAAGCAACCCCAAAACATCAGGGAACCTCCTCCATGTTTGACTGCAGGGACCGTGTTTTTTTTCTTTGAATGCCTCTTTTTTTCTCCTGTAAACTCTATGTTGATGCCTTTGCCCAAAAAGCTTTACTTTTGTCTCATCTGACCAGAGAACATTCTTCCGCTTTAGGCTTTTTCAGGTAAGGTTTGGTAAACTCCAGCCTGGCTTTTTTGTGTCTCGGGGTAAGAAGTGGGGTCTTCCTGGGTCTCCTACCATACAGTCCCTTTTCATTCAGATGCCGATGGATAGTACGGGTTGATACTGTTGTACCCTTGGACTGCAGGGCAGCTTGAACTTGTTTGGATGTTAGTCGAGGTTCTTTATCCAACATCCACACAATCTTGCATTGAAATCTCTTGTCAATTTTTCTTTTCCGTCCACATCTAGGGAGGTTAGCCACAGTGCCATGGGCTTTAAACTTCTTGATGACACTGCGCACGGTAGACACATGAGCATTCAGGTCTTTGGATATGGACTTGTAGCTTTGAGATTGCTCATGCTTCCTCACAATTTGGTTTCTCAAGTCCTCAGACAGTTCTTTGGTCTTCTTTCTTTTCTCCATGCTCAATGTGGTACACACAAGGACACAGGACAGAGGTTGAGTCAACTTTAATCCATGTCAACTGGCTGCAAGTGTGATTTAGTTATTGCCAACACCTGTTAGGTGCCACAGGTAAGTTACAGGTGCTGTTAATTACACAAATTAGAGAAGTATCACATGATTTTTCGAACAGTGCCAATACTTTTGTCCACCCTCTTTTTTATGTTTGGTGTGGAATTATATCCAATTTGGCTTTAGGACAATTCTTTTTGTGTTTTTTCATTTAAGACAAATTAAATGAAGATAATAATACCAAAGAATTTGTGCTTGCAATCATTTTCAGGAAGAAACTGAGTATTATCTGACAGAATTACAGGGGTGTCAATACTTTTGGCCACAACTGTATTATCACATCTAGGAAGAACATTATAAAACTTTTTTTTTTTCATGGAAATTAGTATGAGTACGGAGTGATATTCTGATCAGTTCACCATAAAATAACAAACAACCTTCACCTAAAAGAAGCGATGCACGTTCAATCTTAAGAAAGTGAATCCATTTAAATGGAATCTCTTACCAGGTTTTTGCCAACTAATTTGCAAGCATCATAATGTAGAGACAGAGAACCTGATTCCAGCAATGTTTCACTTATTTGGCTGCGTGCTAAAGGTTTGATAAAATCACTGTTATCAGCATGAGATTAGAGGACTAGTAAACCCACCTTCATGTAGTCCGCCATATTTATGAGCTCTGTATAATCCCTTTATCGGCACTGATTGGCAGCTTTCTGCCTATGCACAGTGCACACAGAAAGCTGCCAATCAGTGCTGTGGGCAGAGTAATACAGAACTCCGCATTCAGAGAACTGCTAGATCTGCAGCAGATAAAAACAGGGATTTTATGAAAACTACAGCAAGCAGCCCAGTAAGTGATACATCGCTGGGATCAGTGTCTCTGCCCATACATCCTGCTATTCTGAGATGGGGTAGCAAATGTCTGGTGGCAGACTCCGGGTTATATTGGAGTGATGAGGATTGAGGGGTGGGAACCATCACACCCACTCCTGCTCCAGTACGGGATTTGTTGGAGGCTTAGCCAGCTCAGCTGAGAGAGGTTGTCTCATTAATGACATAGAAAAGGCTGTAGGAAAAGCTTCAGTGTGTCACAGCCTCTGGACTGATATGATGTGCCCCTGAGGAGGAAATGCACAGCAGTTACATGTGCTAAATGCCAAGTTGCTGGAAAGCCAAGCCTGCAAACATCCCTGGCATCGCGAGTCAGCGGTATGGTATGTTAGTTAGCACTTTGCAGGGCAAGTCTCTGATGGTTTTGGTTACTTTTACTGTTTGTTACCTTTTTGGCTGAAAATAAAGCCCCACGCTTTCTGTATATGAACTGTGTCTGGCTATGTCACTTCCACAATGCCCTATAATGCCCTTGTGCCATAAGGTATTTTCACACAGGTGTTCGAAGAGAATTTTGAAGACTATCTGCTCCAAAAACTGCTTTAAATATGATCTGAATACCTTTCCTATGGATTTAAATGTAAAACCCACTTTGTTGCTTATATGAATTTTTGGTAGTTTGTTTCTGATGAGGTTCTGAATACTTTGGAACAGGAAAAAAAATAGACAGATGGTGTACATCATGTGGAAATAACTTTCATTATCCTCTTCCAAACTTTGTCAAAACCACATCAATAAAATCTTAAAACAAACATTTGTGCTCAAAAGTTTACATACCCTGGCAGAATTTTTACTTTCTTGGTCTTTTTTCAGAGAATATGAATGATAACACCAAAACTTTTTCTCCACTCATGGCTAGTGGCTGGGTGAAGCCATTTAATGTCAAACTACTGTGTTTTTCTTTTTAAATCATAATGACAACCCAAAACATCCAAATGATCCTGATCAAAAGTTCACATATCCCATTTCTTCATAATATGTATTGCCCCCTTTAACATTAATGACAGCTTAAAGTCTTTTGTGGTAGTTGTGGATGAGGGTCATTATATTCTCAGATGATAAAGCTGTCCAATCTTCTTGGCAAAAAGCCTCCAGTTCCTGTAAATTCCTGGGCTGTCTAGCATGAACTGCGCAATTGAGATCTCCCCAGAGTAGCTCAATGATATTGAGGTCAGGAGACTGAGACGGCCACTCCAGAAACTTCACTTTGCTCTGCTGTAGCCAATGACAGGTCAACTTGGCCTTGTGTTTTGGATCGTTTTCATGTTGGAACGTCCAAGTATGACCCATGCTCAGCTTCTGGGCTGATGATTGCAAATTTGCTTCCAGTATTTGCTGATAACGTGCTGCATTCAACTTTCCTTCAACTGTGACCAAGTTTCTTGTGCCTTTGTAGCTTACACATCTCCAAAATATCAGCGATCCACCTCCGTGCTTTACAGTAGGAATGGTGTTCCTTTCATCATAGGCCTTGTTGATCTCTCTCCAAATGTAAAATTTATGGTGGTGGCCAAAAATTTTGGTTTCATCACTACAAATTACCTTGTTCCCGAAGTTTTCAAGCTTGTTTCTGTGCTGTTTTTTATATTGTAGGCAAGATACTTTGTGGTATTTGTGCAGTAATGGCTTTCTTCTGATGACTCAACTATGCAGCTCATTTTTCTTCAAGTGCCTCCTTATTGTGCATCTTGAAACAGCCACACCGCTAGTTTTCAGAGAGTCCAGTAATTCAGCTGATGTTATTTGTGGGTTTTTCTTTGCATCCTGAACAATTTCCCTGGCAGTTGTGGATGAAATTTTTGTTGGTCTACCTGACCATGGTTTTGTTTTTACAGAGCCCCTGATTTTCCATTTCTTAATCACATTTTGAACGCAGCTGATTGACATTATCAATTCTTTGGATATCTTTTTGTATCCCTTTCCTGTTTTATACAGTTCAACTACCTTTTCACTTAGATCCGCTGATAATTCTTTTGCTCCCCCATGACTCACAATCCAGAAATGTGAGTATATATTGATTCCTGCAGTGGATTTTTCTGCATCCAAATTTCTGAGTGAACATACTATGTTAATCAGCTCTTTGAAATGAACTCCACTCAGCCCTGTGTTAATGTCCCATGATATCTTGTGCATACTTAGAATGTAAATTCTGAGACATTTAAGTCCGCATCCATTAATTTCATGGAACACCAAAAATTGCATGGTTTTGTCATTGGTTTGGACTGTTAGCTTAAGTAGTACTAAGATAATGATCAGATTCTTGCATTGCTATAGCATAGTATAGTGCTGCAAGGAATATGGCCACAGTGCATCAAGCAACACCAAAAAGATGTTGTGCTTGCTTTACTATATCAAGGCTCTGGGCCCGATTTGTCAAAGCTTTTTCGCCAGTATTCTGGTGTAAAAGCTTTGAAAATTCACATAAGTTTGGTGGAACTTCATGCTGAACTACAATCATGTGACTTTGGAGTTATTTGGCCATTTTTACCCAGCTCTGAATAAAATGAGCAAAGCTGGGACGGGACGTGAGTGTGGCAAGCGTCGCTCAGCAAATCGTTGATGAGCGGTGGCGCTCTCTACACCACAAAACTTCAGCAGGGACTGCAGTTGGATTTGTGGCATGGTGCTCACAGAAGTTTACACCAGTCTGGTGCTGCTCATTCATGAAGCGGCATATGCCTCTTCAAGAATCAGGAATGTCTGACTCCTGCACTTTCTCCTCAGAAGACATTGCAGAATCGTCCCCTTTAACTTAATACTTACTAGTACAGTTCTACTAGAAATTCTGACAAGATCCTTTTTTATTTAGCATCTCATTTTCCCAGTACATACACAGTAAAAGACCAAAATATACCATAGAGGAGCTGCCAAAAGTGGCCAGTTTTAGCTTATTACTTTATTCCCCACTTAGTAGACTGTTCTTATTTTTTCCTTAAAAATCTACTATACTGTTACAGGGCTTTGGGCATTTTTATTTAGAGCTGCCTGCATGCTAATTTCTACGGTGTTAACCAATGGGGCATTACTTACAGGATCCTCTGGGGGCGTCTTTAATCTGCACTGCATAATTACTCTGTGAGCAACGCCCCCTTGTTAAAATCTATAAAGATTAGCATAATCAGAGTGCTAAATAAAAAGGGCCTTTTTTTAACCATATACAAGATTTTTAAGAAAACAAGTGTGGAAAATGTAAGCTCCTACATTTGCAATAGTGTTAACAGAAAAATGTGAGTGCAAAATTAACTTCAAGCAATTTCTACATCTATAATGGCAAATGTAATTCCACAAAGAGGCTTTCTCCCTATCACTGTCACTCTTTAGTAAGAGCAGCAGGACATAAATCTAGTTAACAGTTTACCTTTTTTTATCCATATAGAAATAAGATATCGAGAATAATGTGATCCGTTTTATACAAATGTCCCAGACACGTCCAGTACATGACATCTCACAATAACACCACTTTTCTACACAAGACTGATCAAATTAATAACACTTGTTACTTTGTGTTACGTGTCTTATACACAGATCCCCAGCAGAGAGCCTTAGTACATAGTTACTAATGGCTGAAGACAGCAGAGCATTGTTCTCAGTGTTTAATGGAGCATAGCACCTGGACAAGGGGAGCGAGCGCTTGGTCTCAACACCACATTACGGCTCAATATACAATTCATATGGACTCCCTAGTTAGAGCATAAAGTTACCATCATGTCGCATAAATCTATTACATCTGCTCCCTCATGTCGGGCTACCTCCCGACCCACGCTCTCCATTCTGCAAATGACATAACACTAACATCCTCCATAATCCGAAACTCCCACTTCAGTTTCCAAGACCTTTCTCATGCTGCAAAGGTTTTTTGGAATGTGCTACTCCAGACAATCCAATTAATTACATGTGTCCACAGTATAAACCCCTCCCAACATGTGATGTACTAGTGCATCCAATGTTGGGTCCATGTGTATGATGTAGTCTCATGAGCTGAGCCCGCACCATACACTGTAGATGCTGGCTGTTTAATACTGCTTCTGTTAACCCATTCTGGTGAACGCACCATTATATGTGCTCATTGTCTTCACTCATGTAATGGAATTGCACTGTAATGATGAACTGCTGCAGCAGCCATGTATTTTATGTAAAAACAACAAGTGTCTTAAAAAATAAATCCCTTATGTTTTTTTATGAAAAAATAAAAAGTTATCTGTTGGAAGACTAAGGAAAAAAACAATATAGAGCAAAAACTGAAAATTGCATGTTCATGAAGGAGATAGGTGTACCCTAAAAACACAACTTTTTAGACTGTCCTATCACATTACCACACTGATCTAACTTCTCTAAATTCTCCCTTCCTATATTTTCCTCAGAATATGATTCTTTAGATCATCTGTTCCCACACACTCCATGCACTCGATAGTAATTTGTATCTGGACATAGACAGATCTTGGCTGGTGATCGATTCCTGTAGCTCTACATGAATAGCCTTATATAATTATTATAAGGGGTGGGTTCACATTGCGTTATGGTAGTCCGTTTAACGGATTGTGTTACAATGCGGCATTAATGCGATGTAACGCATCCGTTAACGCACCCATAGACTGCCATAACGTAGCGCATTGCTAACACATGTCATAATCAGCATGCATTAGCGATGTGCCATCATGCTGTGACAGACCCTTGGACGCGGTCTACAGCGTTCGAGGGTCCGTCACTGCTAGCACAGATGGAGCAGCTGCGCTAGCGTGATCACATAACGTGATCAAAATCCGTGACTGCTAGCACAGATGGAGCAGCTGCGCTAGAGCGATCACATAACGCGATAAAAAAAGTAGCATTAGCGTAGTCCGTTTAACGCATGCGTTGAACGGACTGCTCGAACGCAATGTGAACCTAGCCTAAGATATCTGAGCCATACACTAAAAACTATTTTTCTCTAATCCCCTCCATGACAGCACACAGAGGAGGCTGCCTCTTCATCCTAATCAGGGACAGGAGACACAAGAGGTTTAAATAGTTCTCCCTCTCTGTCCATTCTGTGTTATTCCTGTCCCAAATGTATTTAGAGATTTTCTTTCTAAGAGACTGGGCCGGCGAACAGAAGCTCTAGTAATTTACCTTAAGCCGGGTTGCCTGCTTGGATCGTCCAGTACCTTCCTCCCTCAGCTGCTCCCGGCTCGAAGTGGGACCGCACCATCCTACAGCGTTGTCAGGCAATGCTGGATGGTGAGAAATGGCTGGGGGCCTCTCGTAGCTCCCCAGCCAGATAGATCATCTCCCGTCTCTCCAGTGAAACCAGCGGGTGTCTTCCGGAGCTTTTCTGGCAGATCTGCGCGCATATAGGAAGTGACACGCACCGCCAAGTAAGTAAGGCGCGACAGTCACTTCCGGCATGCATTCCATGGTGGAATGCACTGTCATTTTGGCAGGAAATTTGAAAATTTCAAATTGGGAAAACACACCCAGAGGACAGGACCTGACTTCAGAAAAGGAGAGATCTCATCCTTTTGGATGAGGGAAAGCGCTAGGTCATGGTTTCCTGCATAAAAGGACCCTGACTGAAGACACCATAAGGTAGGACTGAAGTTCTTATGATGGATGTGTCTTCCCTTAGATCTGCGTCTGCATAGCCCAGTGAGTATACCTGGTAAGTGTAAGTCCCTTTTGGTACAGGACGCATCCTTATGGATTTCCCACCTCCCTTTTTTTTTTTTTTTTTAGGGAGTTAGGGAGTCAAGGATCCTGCACCGAAATCAAAAGAAAAATATGCAAATCGCAAATGTGCCATCTGCAATAATAAACTCCCATCCACCCATCCTATGTCAGCCATGTACGGAGAAAATCATCCGAGAAAAACAGCCATTCCCAATGGATGAAGTTAGAGGAATGGTGCAACAGGAAATCCGGTCATCCCTAGCCATTCTCTCAGTCCTTTTCAGGGGATTCCTATGTGCCCAAAAAGAAGAAATACGCCCCTGAAGATAGCTTTGACTAAGAGACTCGGAGAAGCTCTTTTTAGGGATCCTCATTTTTTTCAAAATCAGAGATCCCCTCTTCCAGTGACCAAACAGTTAAATCTAAGATCAAAAGTCCGGATCCTAAAGAACCAAAAGAAGTTGTCCATATGATTTGCCATGTCGGTCCTGGTATCAAACAAATAAGGCAGCACTCAGTAGTGCTATAGCAAGCAAACATGAAAAATGAAATTTGAATTGCATTACTGCACTAGAAATATGAAAAATTGAGAATGCTTAGCGCATAAATTGGCCAATTCATGTGTACCTGGCAGCTACGACAAGGCGATTCTCGTTGACAGGGACCTAATGCCAATCCTCTCTTACACAGTCTACATCTCTCTGGGAACCCAATGTGAATCCACTCTTAGACTAAAGTCTGTATCTCTATGGAGGTCCTGGGATCAATGACAGCATGCATTCAGGTAGTTCCCTGGGCTCAGGCTCATACGAGGATCCTCCAAAAATGTATCCTCTCGCTGGGAAAAAACTCCAGAGGCACTCAGGAGTGGCTGTGGCTCACCTACGTCATCAGAGCAGCACAAGATTCGAAATCCTACATGTCTCTGCAAGAATTTTCTCTTGGGCAGAGCATCATCTCCTATCCTTGTCGGCCCTTGCATTGCAATTTTCGTCTGAATTAAACAGCCATGTATCTCTTCTGAAGTCACTAGGTCACTGCAGACTTTTGAATGCTAATGTCACGTGCACTGGGCACTGCGAGGATACTCTGATGCTGGAGTCGGGAGTGGGTGGTCATGTTACCGCAAATATGCAATTTGCATACTTCTGGCAACATTACGACTAAATTGCGTCCAGCCTCGCCCAATACACTTGAATTGAACAACACCGTGCCCATCTATTCAGCATGCGACTGTATGTATGCAAGCCAACGCTCCCAGTTATGGCACCGGAAAATCCTCACAGTATGCAATGCATGCAGAAGCTCAGCTAAAATGGGTAATGCCGGGAGGAGCAGGAGCGTGGCCACAGCTTTTGTCAGATTCATCAAAAGTGCTGGTGTTTTGTATGCTAGAAATGTACTCCAGAAAGACTTGCAGTCTGAGTGTGTGCTACACCAGTGTCGATGAATTTGTCCCCATGTTTATTTAAATAGAATATCTGTAGCTTCAAAAAAGATTAATATTTGTATTCTTTCTGAGACCACTGATTGTTAACTCACCTAAAGATGCTCCTGGCAATAAAAATCAGAATTTCTGCCCAGTCTAAAGTGGCAATATAGTGTAGAAGTCTTTTTTCGACAGAGGTACTGACTCCATACTGTGATGACTGAAATACAGGCTGCAGCGATGGTAACTATATACAGGCACATATGGCAATACAGCACTAGCCGCATAGAGAAGTGCTGTAATCGTTGCGATAGAGGCTAATTAAACAGCATCCTGCAGCAAATACACGACAATACAGCAGGATTCCGGCTGACACAGCAATAGGGAATGAGACTCGGTGTAAATACATGCAGAGCTTGAATGAAAAGAGATCTTCTGCAAAAAGGTAAATATTTAATATGATTTTTTACAAGACTTGGCATCAGATTTCGCTCTGCAAATTAGATTTGGCAGTAGATTTGGCTCAGTAAAACAGTTTTGTCTCCACATACGAGTGTGCACATTAGACTTGATGCCAGGCGCTACACGCAGCAAGATTGTAGAGGCGGGGGAGTCCCAAAACCACTGGTACTCACAATGGTTCCCCTCGTTTCCTCTACACACCCTGCACAATACTTTGCCAAATTTCGACATGTTCAGATTTGAAAAAAAAAAAAATTTTAATAACTGGTCTGTGTTTCTAAGATCAGCAAATCAGTTTACTACTTGGGTAATACCAGGAGTAGTATTGATATGCATGATACAGGGTGGTACAGGATGGTTATGGGTAGTATCCAGTTGGGCAGCGCACTCTGCAGTGGAATATTTGTTCAATCTCTGCATTCACACTTGGATGACAGAATTCCTTTATCAGACAAAAACAAAACGACACAAAAGCCGCGACTACCATCAAACAAACCAGTTACAGTATTTTTCAGATTATAAGATGCACTTTTTTCCCCACAAAAATTTTTTGGGAAAATGGGGCTGCGTCTTATAGCTGAAATGTACTTACCAGGAGTGTGTCGGCAGCAGGAGTCGGATGATTCCGCCGGCCCTAGGCTGGGAAGAGGGGGTGTTCGGTGTTCCGGGGCAGTGCTGGTATGGCAGTATTCGGCGGTGTGGGGGCTCCACCGACAATGTGTGAAAGCCCGAAGCCCCCGCACTTCCACTGCAGCAATGTGGTGGCCTCCGGGATTTTGGACTGTAAGATGGACCCCCATTTGACGCATTAATTCTTTTCCCTATTTTTCCTTCTGAAAATTTGGGGTACGTCTTATGGTCCGATGCGTCTTATAGTCTGAAATATACGGTAAACCAGAAAATGCAGTGTGCTTGTTCTTGTGGTGACACCAGGGGTTTTCCAAGTACTAAGAAACCCCTTCCCCTTGTTTGCTCATGAACAGGTTTAGCCGATATAAGGAAATTAACTTTTTTTTTTTTTTACAATTGATACAATTCTGGGGGTCCCACTGCTGGGTCAGCCATCAATCACTAATTCCTTACATTTATTAAAATTTTAATTGGAGCGGTAGGGCACATGCTTGACCACCAATCAACCAATCATCAAGCCGCCAGGAAAGGTCAGAGAGGCCAAGCCCCTGCGCACTGCAGTACTTTTCTCTGCCCTCAACAGGGCAGATAAGTGCGCCTGCGCAGGAGCGCGATGCTGGCGAGCCTGTGAAACAAGCAGGAAGGCGGCAGCGCAAGACGGTAGGTGCCGCACCCGGACCTGCGACACCCATCGGACTGGACCGCCCGTCGGGTGAGTATAATAAAACTTATTTTTCTTATCTTTCAGGTTGGATCGGGGGCTTATCTACAGCATTATAGAATGCTGTACATAAGTAATGAAAGGTGGTGGCCGCATCTTATATTGGCCAAACCTGGTGACAGGTTCCCTTTAAACAAGAGAACACAATTGTAAGACTGGACCAGGATTCCTCTCAAATTGTAGCACTAGAATAAATTAGCAGAAGTGACATACATTACATTTCAACATATAATTAACAAGTCTTTGACCTTTTTACCTTATGTACAGAAGTTTTTCAGGATTTCAACATGTAAAGCTAATAGTGTGATCCACCAATTAGACCATTTTTTTTACTTGTCCAATGCATTCAAAAGAAAAAAACAAACTTTATAACTAAATATTGTTGTAGTTTGTGTCCACAGCTCTTATGCGGACCTGGGTCTTCATAGTAACAGACTATTCACAAACTTTGCATAGTCTGATTAAGCAATCATACTGTTCCCTAATTTCTGCAAACATACACTTGGCCTCCCACTTATCAGATATTTATCATCCATCCCGTGAATAGGCAATGTATGTCAGTTATGGGAAAAAATATTAAAGACCAGGCCATTTAAACCTGTTCCTGACCTGTCACATTTTTGATTTTTTTTCATACATGCAGTTTAAAGAGCTGTAAAAATGTTCTCATTCAGATATGCAAGTAATTTTTTCTCTTTTCTCGTGATACGTGGGGTGTAATTTCTATGTCATTTTCAGACTTTTTTTTATATATATATTTTCCCTCCGATATGGGTGGGAAAATATAGGACATACATGTCTGTTTTCCCCTTTTTTTATGACTGCAAAGGGCTACAGAAATACATTTAAAATTTGCTTTCATCTGTAACAATTATTTGTATACTTTTTTTTTTCTCGACTTGAGAAAATACCAGCTATTTGGATAGTCAGTGGCTTTTTTTATTTTATTTTTTTACCTGCTTTTTATCTTTTTCACATATTGTGCTCCCAATAAGGTCATAAAAGACCTTTGGGGTATTTCAACTTTTAAATATATATTTTTTCTAAATCTGATTGAACTTGGGCTGGTATATTTGCCCCTGTTACAGTGGAAGTGTAGCATAGCAGAGCTGAATGTGTTTTGCAAGAACCAACAGCTCCTGCTCCGTCCCTACACCTGGTGATCAAATGATTATTGGGTCCGGATGAGGAAGCGCAGTTAGCGCTTATTATTATAAACACAGCGATTGCTCAGCATTGTGTATACAGCGGTAGTGAAGGCAGAGACAGTAATAAACCATCTGTGCCTTCTTTGTGGAAGTATGACAGTGCCTGAACGTCGGTTCCCCGCAGCAGCATGACAGTATGCATCTGCTCTACTATGCAGTGATGTTTGAGAATATTGCTGTGGAGCAGAACGTGGACCCCCTTGACATTTATCATGTTTGAGTGGTCCAGAAATGCCGTAGATAAAGAGAACATTTCAATCATGTTTTACATTTAAACTGAGTACCTCATCCTACTAGCCCTGTTCCACCGATTCTGGAATAGCTTTTATTGTTTTTTCTGTAACCCTCTTTTCAAAACTCATGCCTTTTTGTAATAAAGATGCAAATTTGCTCTGCAACCAACTAGGCGCATATTAAATAATTTTTGTCGTAGAGGCGAAAAACTAAACACCGTTAGACAAGTTCTGTGCTATAGGCCAAGTTGGTTGAAAGGTTAACTTGTATCTTTATTACTGGATGGGAAACATAACTTTGGAACGGAGGGTCACAGAACAAAAGAAAACCTATTCCAGAATCAGAGGAACAGTGGCAATTGAAAGGAGGACTCAATTTAAATTTAAAAAATCCAGGGAAAAGTCCTCTTTGAACAACAGTAGATAACTGTAAGGTTAGGACCAGGATTCCTCTCCAGTTAAAAACTTGGGCAAGTTGGCAAACTTGAACGTTTTTCAGGGTACAGTAAATGTGCTAAGCTATATACAACAGGAGAAACAGGAGCACTCAGGTGAATATGGTAAAAAAATTCATCTTTATTTAGAACAGTAAATACATCAAAAGGGTAACATGCGAGATAATAAATATGACACCACCCACAGGATAAAAACAGAAAAATTCAGGGTAAGAAGAAGCCAACCTGCCCACGGGTGCATGAGAAACAGAGCAGTCTATATATATAAAGTGCAAGTGTACATATAAAATCATGCACCACAGTAAGGACACCCCAAGTCGCTGTGCAAGAAAGTGATAAGATCTTCTGATCAAAGCAATCAAAAGTGAGGAGGGGTGAGAACTTACGGAGGGCAGGGGCAAAGGGAACCCTGGGCCAGGTGTGGGAGGACCCCGATGCGCGTTTTACATGTCAATGGCGATGCTTTCTTCCCTTGAGATATGTGCACTTGCACTATATATATATATATATATATATATATATATATATATACACTCACTGGCCACTTTATTAGGTACACCATGCTAGTAACGGGTTGGACCCCCTTTTGCCTTCAGAACTGCCTCAATTCTTCGTGGCAGAGATTCAACAAGGTGCTGGAAGCATTCCTCAGAGATTTTGGACCATATTGACATGATGGCATCACACAGTTGGCGCAGATTTGTCGGCTGCACATCCCTGATGCGAATCTCCCGTTCCACCACATCCCAAAGATGCTCTATTGGATTGAGATCTGGTGACTGAGGAGGCCATTTGAGTACAGTGAACTCATTGTCATGTTCAAGAAACCAATCTGAGATGATTCGAGCTTTATGACATGGCGCATTATCCTGCTGAAAGTAGCCATCAGATGCCTGTTCTTAGCTGAGAGGAGTGGTACCCAGTGTGGTCTTCTGCTGCTGTAGCCCATCTGCCTCAAAGTTCGACGCACTGTGCGTTCAGAGATGCTCTTCTGCCTACCTTGGTTGTAACGGGTGGCAATTTGAGTCACTGTTGCCTTTCTATCAGCTCGAACCAGTATGCCCATTCTCCTCTGACCTCTGGCATCAACAAGGCATTTCCGGCCACAGAACTGCCGCTCACTGGATTTTTTTTCTTTTTCGGACCATTCTCTGTAAACCCTAGAGATGGTTGTGCGTGAAAATCCCAGTAGATCAGCAGTTTCTGAAATACTCAGACCAGCCCTTCTGGCACCAACAATCATGCCACGTTCAAAGGCACTCAAATCACCTTTCTTCCCCATACTGATGCTCGGTTTGAACTGCAGGAGATTGTCTTGACCATGTCTAAATGCCTAAATGCACTGAGTTGCCGCCATGTGATTGGCTGATTAGAAATTAAGTCTTAACACACAGTTGGACAGGTGTACCTAATAAAGTGGCCAGTGAGTGTATATATATATATATATAGACTGCTCTGTTTCTCAGGCACCCGTGGGCAGGTTGGCTTCTTGTTACCCTGAGTTTTTCTGTTTTTATCCTGTGGTGGTGTCATATTTATTATCTCGCATGTTACCCTTTTGATGTATTTACTGTTCTAAATAAAGATCAGTTTTCTACCATATTCACCTGAGTGCTCCTGTTTCTCCTGTTATATATATCTACTGGAGTGGGTGTTTTCTTTCTCTCTTTAGCTCTTTAGGTGGGCTCAGTGTAGCCTCACCATTTTCTGACATTTGAGATGTCACGGAGGTATCTGTATATGCTAAATGTGCTAAGCTGTATGACAATGTGTAAAATACCAGTCAACAACTCCCAAATAATACCGCCAGTCTAATTGATTTTAGCAAGCATTTAGATTACTATATACATGTCATTCTATTAAAGTTGTACAATTAATCCTATTCTCCGTCCCCAATATCCTATATACATTAATCCCAAGTCAAATTCTGTATAACAGACAGTCTCTGTATGGTAGAAATCAAATGAAGAATTGCTCAGCTACAGAACAACGGTGAGAATGAACCAACTAATCCTCATTAAGTGCAGAATCCTTCCTAAAGAGTTTGTATTAGAGCATCAGTGTCACTTATTCCTAGGATCCTTATGGCCCATAGGATGAGTGTCACAAACACGCAGCAATAATAAGAGTACTAACAGGCAAGAAGAAGGACTTCGATGTGCAGCTAGAAAGTCACTATTCTAATACATCTTAAGAAAAGTGCTTTGCCCTTTGCAATGTAATCCTGCATCTTATCTGCAACCTTGTTACATAATACATTTGCATTCATGACGCATCCTTAACAGCTTCACATCATTTTTCCCAAAGTGCAGGAAAATTTTAATATTTCCGTAACATGTAAATGGAATGCTCACCTCCGTTTTACTTTTTATTATCTCCTGCATTAAAAAACTAACTTTGCAAGTAAAAATAGTTAAAAATCTTTTATATTGTTTTTGTGTCTACAGCTCCTATGCAGACATTACTGTCTCCATAGTAACAGACTACAAACAAACATCGTGTAGTCTGATTCTGCAGTCATGTTTCTTTTTTTTTTTTTTTTTTGTGCTGCTCCTTAATTTTTAAAAACATACACTTGGCATATTTGTAATACGCTCTCCTCAACATTGTAACACAGAGACAAAAACAGCTGTGGAATTAAGGATTTCAGGATGGATAGACATATTAATGATATGGATATGTTAAAAATATAGAAACAAAATGTTCAAAACTTCTCAATATATTCAGTATCAAAATACAGCACACGCATTTACACAGATGGCTGCCATGAATGGTGTTATTAATGGTTGTCTGAGGAATGTTCTGCCGCGCTAAATGCACAAGGCTATAGAAAGAATGGCTGGCCTACAGGACCAAGATAGGTTATTAAACTTGGAGTTATTCAGTTTGGAAAAAAACCTTGGCGGTGAATTTATTACAATATACAAATATATGAGGGGACAGTACAGAGATCTTTCTATCTTTTTACACCTGGGCCAGTGACGGTGACAAGGGGGCATCTTCTACGTCTAATGGAAAGAAGGTTTAAATCATAATCATAGACGGTGATTCTTTACTGTAAGAACAGTAAGACTATGGAACCGTCTGATACATGATGTTGTAATCGTTGATTCGCGAATTCTATTACAGGTTATGGGACATTGATCCAGGGATCTAGACTGATTGTCATGTGTGGAGCTGGGAAGAAATGTTACCCTAATATGGGGCATCTGCCTTATGGGGATTTTGGCTTCCTCTTGATGAACATGCTAGGTCACGTGTGGGGAAACTCTGGCCTTTTCTCCAGCCCCTGGGCAGTTTCCTGGGGACAGCAGTAAGTGGGCCGGCGTACAAGCTTCACAGTCCCTTGAATTTATTCTTGCACCGCGAGCATACACATGGAGTTTTCATTAATGAACGCTGCATTGCATGCATTGAAAGATTACATCCTAACGCTGAACAGTGCCAGAGCCAGAACGCACTCTGTGGGAAGAGTTAGCGGGCAATGCGCTCCCATCCCACAAAGGAAGACAGCATTGGCAGCCCCAGCATCTCTTGTGAGGTCTCTGCTTCTGCCCCATCATCTGCTATGAGGTCTCTACTACTGCCCCTGCATCTTCTGTGAGGTCTCTGCTCCTGCCCCAATTTCTCCTGTGATGTCTATGCTCCTGCCCCAGTTTCTCCTTTGAGGTTTGTGCTCCTGCCTGTGTATCTTCTGTGAGGTCTCTGCTCCTGCCCCAGTTTCTTCTGAGAGGTCTCTGCTCCTGCCCCAGTGTCTCCTGTGAGGTCTCTGCTCCTGACCCTGTATCTTCTGTGAGGTCTCTGCTCCTGCCCCAGTGACTCCTGTGATGTCTTTTGTTCCTGCTCCACTGTTTCCTGTGAGGTCTCTGCTCTTGCCCCAGTGTCTCCAGTAATGCAAATGCTCCAGCCCCAGCATCTCTTACTGACTGCAGTGAGACATTCTTTACAAAACATATCATAAAAGAAAATTTATTTGTGCTCCAAAACAACGCAAACCTAGAAAAGCAGTTACGAATAGAAACTTGATCAATACCACCTAATATTATACATCGGACAAAAGAGAAGTAGTTCCATCCATCACAAATTATTTGATCAAATGTAGCAGGATCATTTTCAAGTTGATAATTTTGTGCAATTTTGTATAAATATCCAAATGGCCCTTGGCAGAAAAAAATTCCACAGGTTATAGGTTGAACTCTATGGATTTAGGTCTACTTTCAGACTAAAATCTATGAAACTAAGAAACTTGGGATATGAAAATCGTCAACATTCGCTGTTAGCAACTACATTTGCAATTACCGACCAATGATGTTGCTGGTCTAGATGAGACATAAATCTGGAGATGCTGCACGCCATGGCAGCACGTTTAACCCACACAGGCTTCTCATAATAGCATGAGCAATAAGCGACTTGGAGTTATCATGATAAAAAACTGGTTCATGGAACACGTTGAAGAAATGGTCATTCTACTAGTTCCACGATATATCTGTTCTGTACTGCAAATAGAACACCATTTAACATGCAAAAGGCTCTAAGCAGTGTCTACACAAACCATCAGAAAGCATATGCATAACATTATTTGGCCACAAGCCAGACAGCCAGGTACAGGTGTTCAATTGACCTTATGCCACTGCTGTCAAACACTATCATGGTGTAGAACCAGATAGCTATGGAGGTTGGAATGGAGGTCTATCCTCTTCAGCAATGAGTCATGCTTTTTGCAATGATAGCTGAAGATTGGTCCGAAGACCACATAGATACCATCATGAAGAGGCATTCATGAGTCAACATCGTACCAGTCACACTCGAAGGATTACTGAGTGGAGTGGCATAATGTATGAAAGCCGGCACCTTTAGTCTTCATTCTGTATATATTAACAGCTTATGGCTACCTTGATTTGGTGACGGAAGACGCAATATGCCAATTTCTCCAAAGTGTTGCAAGAGCCATTTTTCAAACAAGACAACGTCAGGCTGCATGGACCTCGTGATACTGTGAGCAGCCTGCGGGGCCTTGACATGCTATAATGGCCTGCAGCATCTCTGGACTTGTCTCCCATCGGGTACATCTAGGATGTCATCGGACGGCAATGGCAAAGAAAGCTCAAGCAGCGGATCTTCATGATTTACGTGACCAAGTGCATTCAGCATCATTAAAAATTACTGAGACGGGGGGCGTGGCTATGTAGCTGAAGAGAGTGGACGCATGTTAGGAGAGCTCCCAAGAATCCTGCTCTTATCCTGCAACTAAGACCTTATCACTGCAATATACCTGGCGGTACTTGGACCCCTGGATATCGGGACCCCCCTCGACTCCCGTGGGAGGACGAGGAGCGGCTCTGGTGAGCTAACTGCTGGGGAGGCCGAGACGGACGGCATCTTAGACGCGCGCTCTGGCAGTGCCCATCCGGGCAGTGAACATCTATTCTGAGGACTAGAGGGGACGCGCGGTGAGTGCCCTGAAAGATTGGGCCCTGCGTTTTCTCCCCCCCTACTGTTATACTCGCTATACCCGTTGGCGCCATTACTGTGGGAGCCTGTGGACTCCCTTCACTGCTGCTGTCTCTGTGGGTGCTGCGGATCCCCCTCCCCGCCGCAAAAAATCCTGTTGACTCGGCACCGGACGCTGTCCTCATAAGCTCACGTGGCTCCTCTGTGTGGGAATAATTCCTGGGCTGCAATCATTTAATAATAGCCCTGCTGTGTTTATCATTTGACGTGGGAAACCACCAGAGCATATACCTCCAGTTATCTTGCTGTACCATACTGCCACTGATCATGAATCATTCTAAGGGGTCAGGAGCAGCAGAAAAGTTGAAAGAATATGCCAGACCCAATCCCTCTGAAAGTGCACGATCTCTCAGAACCAATCCCTCTCAAGCTCAGCGTAAAAATCGTCCATCTGGGGGAGAAGAAGAATCTGAACAGGAAGAACTGACCCTCAAACAGGCGTCTAAACAGTTGATGCAGGCCATCTCATTGACTAGGACATCCCTGACTGAGAAAATAGAGAACGTATATACTGAGGTGGGAAGACTTCGACAAGATATGCAAACCATGAGGGAACGCATTACAGAAGTGGAGACAAGAGTGTCCCAGGTGGAGGACACCATTGCGCCTATGGAGGCCAAGTTAACGAAAGCGGCAGGTTCTGTGAATGCCTGGAGGCAGAAAGCGGACGACCTGGAGAATAGAATGCGTCGGAACAATATTCATGTCATTGGTCTGCCGGAACGCTCAGAAGGTCAATATCCTGAGCAATTTTTGGAAGGTTGGCTTAAGGTTTCTTTGGGAGATGAATTCTCTCCAATGTTTGCCGTCGAAAGAGCTCAAAGGGTCCCTACAAAACCCCTTCCTCCGGGAGCCCCACCTAGACCTTTCCTGGCACGTCTCCTCAACTGTAAAGATAGAGACACTATTCTGCGCCTTGCACAGCAAAAAGGCCCCATCAAGTTCAACAATGCCGTGATCTCGATTTTCCCGGAATTTTCATGGAACTTCAGAAACAGAGGACACAATTCATCGATGTAAAGAAGCGGCTCAAAGAGAGAAATGTTATATAATCAATTATCTATCTGGCCCGGCTCCGGGTCGTACATGGCGGCTCCTCTGTGTTTTTTACGGATCCAGTGGAGGCGACTGAGTGGCTGCTGTCTCATATGGGATCCCCTGCAAAGGAATCCTAATATACTTACTACTAACCTAAATTCTTTTATTAATGGTCTAATGGGGACTCTCCTTGCAGGTACCCAGTTTACCAACTATACCGGACACTGAGACCAGTGATGGTATCCCCCTGCTTGTGTTTTGCTAGGAGCATGAGACTTTGCTCCACTAACGTTTGGTTCCTGTTTTGTTTTCTTTTTTACAATAGTTTTGATTGTTACTTAGGTAAAAGTCCCAGCCAATGGCAATCTCAATCTCTATGTGGTGCCTCTAAATTCTGCTCGGGTAGTACTGTATGCCATATTCAACGGAGTAAGCATGGGGTCTGAGATGATATGTATGACATGGAACGTGAGAGGTATAAAGGCCCCCCAGAAAAAGATCAAGGTTTTCTCGCAGATCAGACACTATCATCCCCACATTGTGGCCTTGGTGGAGATGCATCTGACCAGAGATACTGCTCGGTGCGTGCAGAAACCTTGGGTACAATGGTCTGTCCATGCATTTCAAACTAGTTATTCGAGGGGGGTTTCACTGCTGGTACATAGAGACGTTAGATGGGAAGCCAGGGAGACCCGGAGGGATCCTGAAGGTCGCTTTGTTTTTGTACATGCATTGATAAATACCAGGGAATATGTAATCCTATGTGTTTATAACCCCCCACCGGCCAATACGTCCATTCTTCAAAAAGCAATGAGCTTTGCCTTAAATTATCCAGACGCGGATGTTATCTGCATGGGAGACTTCAATATGGTCATGAATACCCACCCTGACAAATTGATATTAGAGGGAGGCACGTCTGGGGGAGTCTCTTCGTTGAATGTGACCCATCTGTCATTATTTATGGAGGGTAGTGGGAGGCTAGATTTATGGAGGACGCGTCACCCTGAATTAAGGGAGTATACCTGCCACTCATCCACTAAGTGATCTCTATCGCGCATAGATTATATATTCGAATTCAGCGGTCTGGCGATGTGGGTAGACAATATAGAACATGGCAGTAGGGGGATTTCAGACCATAGTCCGGTCATTCTTAAACTTAAATATGGACAACCAAATAATAGGATGTTCTGGAAGCTGAATCCTTTTTGGTTAAAGTTAATGGCGACTCCAGATGAACGATCGATCAATTGCATTGCTTCATCTCGTCCCACCCAGAGCCTCAAGATATAAATTTATTTTGGGATGCCCTTAAGGCATATCTGAGGGGTTGCTTATCATCCACGATTTCTTATATTAAAAGGGTAACCTCAAGGGAGGATGATGAGATGGAGTGGCGATTGAAAGATTCAGAGGCTACATATATATCTAACCAAACTAGCGGCAATAGGACTGAGTGGTTGGCTGCTCAGAGGTTATATGCTCAGCATAAGGACACTAAGTCCAAGCATCAGCTATTCTTTACTCGCCAGTCGTAATTTGAGCTGGGAAACCAGGCAAGCAAACTCTTAGCCTATTTGGGGCGCCAACACAACACCTCAAATACAATACTACAGATTAGTAAGCCGGATGATTCATTGGTATCTTCAACCGAAGAAATACTTGGCTGTTTTTATGATTATTACAGGTCATTATATGAATCTAAAAGTGACTGTGACAGCTTGGGGTGTTTAGACTGTCTGTCAGATGTGACATTCCCTACATTAGATCCTGAACAACGGGCCCTTATGGACGCTGAATTTACTGCGGAGGAGATAGAAAATGCCATAACAGACATGGCCTCCGGGAAGGCCCCAGGGCCGGATGGATTCCCTATCGAATTGTACAGGAAATATAGGGATATATTAACGCCACTTTTGGTTAAAGTATTTCGTGGAATTTGGGAAGGGAAATCTATGCCTGAATCCTTTTACGAAGCTAATATCATAGTGCTTAAGAAGGAGGGGAAGGACCCTTTGGAATGTGGATCCTACCGCCCTATCTCGTTAGTAAATGTGGACTATAAAATTTTTACTAAGATTCTAGCAGACTGAATTCGATTATATTGAGCCTTATACATTCTGATCAAACAGGTTTTATGCCTGGTAAGAGCACTTCCATTAACATCAGACAGGTCCAGTCAATAGCCCAATATAGCTCTCTAATGCCAGACAACAAGTGGGCACTGGCATCGCTAGATGCTGCCAAAGCTTTTGACTCTCTTGAGTGGCCTTTCCTCTCCGCGTGCTTACAAAGATATGGCTTTGGGGATAAATTTATAAAATGGATCAAAATACTATATATGAAGCCCAAAGCCCTTATTATAGTGAGCAATTCCTTGTCTGAGTCTTTTCCATTGCATAGGGGGACTCGTCAAGGGTGCCCCCTTTCCCCGGCCCTATTTGCCCTTGCGATTGAGGCACTGGCAATACATATTAGATATTCCCCTGGTATTAAAGGTATAAATATAGCGGGTCGGGTAGAAACCATTGATCTATATGCTGACGATATGGTGATATTTATGGATGAAGCGGAGGAGATTCTACCACAAGTAATTGCCATTATAGATAGATTCAGTAAATACTCAGGTCTATATATAAATTGGGAGAAGTCCGCTCTGCTACCCCTTTCTCGCGCCCCAATGCCCCAGCTAGAAGCTCTCTCCTCGCTGCCTATTGTATCTAGTTTTAAATATTTGGGTATATATATATATATATATATATATATCTCAAAATAGTACGCTTGACTCACAACTCAATATTCACCCAATGCTGGAACTAGTTAAAATGAAATTCACAACTTGGAGCAAACTCCCGCTGTCTGTGGCCGGACGTATAAACCTAATTAAAATATTACTCCCCAAGCTTAGTTACTCCCATCAGCATAGTGCTGTAATAGTACCCAAATCCTTCTTTGTAAATCTCAATTCCCAGATCACATCTTTTATCTGGGGGAAAACTAGGCCCAAACTTATATTGACCACCCTGCAGAGACCAAAAAAGGGAGGTGGGGCGGCGTTACCAGATTTTTTCTTATACTATTTGGCTGGGCAAGCTAAAGCTTTAAATAAATGGATGCCGGGTAGTTGCCTCCCCAATTTGGAAAGCCACCTACTCCATGCTGCGCGAACTGACTGCCCACTAGGTTTCCTTGAGTCGGAGAGGACTAATGTCCCTAGTCTACTACCCTTGCTCTGACTGGCGCGATTAGTATGGAGACAGATTAAGAAAGTGATTGAGTTTATAACTGAGATGCCCCTGTGGAATAATGACTATTTCCCAGAACTACTGGACCACCCATCCACTGTTTTTTGGATGCAACATAATATCTCCTTGATGGGAGACTTGTATGACCAGGAGACCTTGGTGTCTTTTGAGCAATTACAGGTTGCACATGATATTCCGAGATCCCAGTTTTTCCGTCATTTACAGCTGAGGTCGGCTCTTCAATCACATATGAGATGTAGGAAACCAGGATGGATGAACACAGAACTTAAGCACATGCTAAAAAGGAAGAAAAAAATGTTTATAAAATGGAAAGAGGGAGGCATATCTAAAGGAGAATATAATGCTGTCTGCAGAACCTGCAGGGCACAAATCAGATTATTTAAAGCTGACAATGAATTGAGGCTTGCAAGAGATGTCAAAAGCAATAATAAAGGATTTTGGGGATATGTCAAAAGTAAAAGAAAAGTCAAAGATGCTATAGGATTTTTACAGGATGAAAATGATGAAATGGTAAGACAGGATGTTGAGAAGGCTGAACTTTTAAATTCCTATTTTGCATCTGTTTTCTCTCAGAAAGGAAATGTAACACCAACTGTTATTCACTGTCCTATTAAGGGAATAGAAGAATCCAGGATATCTATAAACAGAATGATAGTGAGGAAACACTTAGCTAACCTAAATGAATTCAAGTCTCCAGGTCCAGATGAATTACACCCCAGAGTACTGAAGGAGATAGCAGAAGAAATTTTTGAACCCCTCTCCATAATCTTTGAAAATTCTTGGAGAACAGGAGAAGTGCCAGAAGACTGGAGAAGAGCAAATGTTGTTCCTATCTTCAAAAAGGGGAAGAAGGTGAACCCAGGCAACTATAGGCCGGTGAGTCTGACTTCTATACCAGGAAAGATCTTTGAACAAATTATTAAACAACATGTATGTCAATACCTGGATAAGAATGAAGTGATTAAACAGAGTCAGCATGGGTTTGTAACTAATAAGTCATGTCAGACTAACTTAATTTCCTTCTATGATGGTATCACTGATTGGGTGGATCAAGGAAATGCTGTAGATATAGTATATCTTGACTGCAGCAAAGCATTTGACAAAGTCTCTCATACAATCCTTATTGAAAAAATGACTAAGTATGGAATGGACAAGGCAACTGTTAGGTGGATTCATAACTGGCTTAGTGATCGGACCCAAAGAGTGGTCGTAAATGGCTGCACATCCAGTTGGAAGAATGTCTCAAGTGGGGTACCACAGGGCTCTGTCCTGGGCCCTGTATTGTTCAACATCTTTATCAACGATTTAGATGAAGGAATTGAGGGTAAACTGATTAAATTTGCTGATGACACAAAGCTAGGAGGGATAGCTAATACTAGAGAAGAGAGAGAGAGGATTCAAAAAGATTTAAATAAACTGGAGAAGTGGGCAGCAACTAACAGAATGGTTTTTAACAGGGAGAAATGCAAAGTACTACATCTGGGCAATAAAAATGAAAAAAGCATATATAGAATGGGAGGAATAGGGCTAAGTGACAGCACATGTGAAAAAGACTTGGGTATACTAATAGATCACAGACTGAATATGAGTCAACAGTGTGATGCAGCAGCAAAAAAGGCAAATGCAATTCTAGGATGTATTAACAGAAGCATACAGTCTAGATCACGTGAAGTCATTATTTCCCTCTACTCCTCTTTGGTCAGACCTCATCTGGAATATTGTGTCCAGTTTTGGGCACCACATTTTAAAAAAGACATCAACAAACTGGAGCAAGTTCAGAAAAGAGCGACCAGAATGGTGACCGGTCTGCAAACCCTGTCTTATGAGGAAAGGTTGCAGGATTTGGGAATGTTTAGTTTGCAAAAGAGAAGACTGAGAGGAGACTTAATAGCTGTCTACAAATATCTAAAGGGCTGTCACATTGTAGAAGGATCAACTTTATTCTCATTTGCACAAGGAAAGACTAGAAGCAATGGGATGAAACTGAATGGGAGGAGACACAGATTAGATATTAGAAAAAACTTTTTGACAGTTAGAGTGATCAATGAGTGGAACAGGCTGCCACGAGAAGTTGTGAGTTCTCCTTCAATGGAAGTCTTCAAACAGAGGCTGGACAGACATCTGACTGGGATGATTTAGCGAATCCTGCTTTGAGCAGGGGGTTGGACCAGATGGCCCAGGAGGTCCCTTCCAACTCTACGATTCTATGATTCTAGGGGTGTGGACCGTACTATTTCATCTCTGCCTCTGATAGGAATCCTTAATTTGCAGGGTCCCCAGGGTCTCATCTCCTCTTTATACACGTACATGCTGTCGGTGGGAACGGAATCTGCTATAAGCTCTATTAAAAAGAAATGGGAAAGACTCATCCCTGATGCTCAGGGAGAGGAGTGGGAGGAGGTCCTGGAAACTCCAATCGGAGTATCACCATGCATTAATAATTGAATGATACAGCTGTATATAATTAATCAATCATACTTAACTCAGACACGACTTTTCAGGATGGGTCGACTTCAATCATCAGAATGTCTGCGGTCATTCACCAGATGCGGATTTTGTTCACATGATCTGGCAATGTCCCATCATTTTACAGTCCTGGAAAGAGGTGACCTTGCTTTTGTCATCCTTGATGCAGGCCCGGTTCCTCTTGTACCACTGGCCTGCTTGTTTGGGGTATGGGATGAGGAGAATTGGGGTCATTATAACAGGATTTTTCTGCGTGAAACACTATTTATGGAATGGAAGTTGTTGGCACTACGGTGGATGGGGGGTTCATGTCCCTCCCTTAGAATGTGGATTGACTTGGTGAACACGATTGTTCCATACGAACGTACGCTTTATCGAAATAGGGGATGCCCGGGCAAGTTTGAGAAGATCTGGGAGGTGGAATTCCTCTCACCTTACTTTGCAAAATTGAGACATCATAAGCGAGATAACAAGATATAAGATATTAGGCTGCGCAGTAGTAGGCACCAGTTGATATAGTTTTAGTTGTAGTTTAGGAATGTTCTTTATTATTTGAAGGAATAATATGATAACAGCTGGTGAAAGTCAACTGATATACATGCTTCACGATGTATATCCGGTTGGCTGTTTCCTGTATACTTGGAAGGCATGTTCCTTATTATCTGCATGAACAATATGATAAAAGCCTGTGAAAGTCAACTGATATATATGCTTCACAATGTATAACCGGCTGTTTTCTGTATATTTATAAGGGCTGTTTTCTGTATATTTGTAAGGGCTATGCGTGTATTTTATTATCATAAGCCAATATGTATGTTATTCTCCTTTTTGTTCAATAAACTAATTTAAAAAAAAAAAAAAATTACTGAGACATATTTAAGACGTGTTAACTGCTATTAATAAGATTAAGTGCGTGCATTTCTGAGCATGGTGTTCATACGTGATACTGAATACATCAAGATTTATTGAAAATTTTATTGCCATTTTTTATCATTCACATTAATTGATGCGATTTCCATAATTTCATGACTATTCTTCCTACTTGGAGCTGCAATTTTAATGATGAGGAATGTTTGCATCGGAGAGACTTGGTCTGCATGGGAGCGTTACATGCAGAACAATAGATTTTTAATTTAGATTATTTGCTTAATTATCATATTAGATGAATTTAAGCAAAGGTGGATATTTCTTCTAAACATACTGGCTATACTGTACATTTCTTTCAAGATAATAATTTTAGATGTGGTAATAAGTGATCTTACCGTATCTGTGATGCCCGCTTGTAGTTAGGGTGAATCTGGGCGTATCTGAAGGTTAACAAACCTAACGTATGCTCCAGAACTTCTGAAAAAATCTTGTGTCCATGAAATGGTGGGACAATGGTCCAGAGATCATGGCGGAGTCCACTACAGAAGTAATGCCACATTTGGATGGAAAATGAACAACGTTCCCCCTTCATAAATAAAAAGAATTCTAAATATTAGAATAAAACCAGGTCTTACTACATTCAAAACATTAAAATCAGAGGAAATACCATGAAAAGTGGTGCTAACATCCAAACCATCAGTTCAGAGAAGTGTTCCAACAAAATAAATCTTGAGCAAACTTAATTATTTCATGTTCGAATATTGCTAGTAAAATATGCAACAGAAAAAACCCCAAAATATGTGTAATAGTGGAAAAACACTAGTATATTAGGATTTATAGCTGGCAGTACGCACAACACCAGAGCAGCTTTGAGCTGCTTAGTCACGTCATATCTTACAGTAAGAACATGTTCACGAAGAACCACAGTATTTTTTTATAATGGGATAGTCTGACAGCATATCCCAAGGAGTTCAAAACAGACTATTCTTCACTTGAAGGCAGATTTGCCTCTGAGAGATATTGATTTAGCGCCAATTACAAATTTTCACAATCTATAGCGCTCTCAAATAAGTGCAAACCATAGTATCCAAAATAAAAGTTACTGTTACTGTACCGTTCTTTAGTAATTTGTGTTATATCACTTCTTTATGTGTAATAAATCATCAGACAGCAGTGCTACGCCATTGATTCAGTAATGCAGGAAAAGGCTTAAAAGAGTTTTGGTGAAGGCCAGGAGTGGGGCCTCACAGCTAAAGATAGGGCAGCATGGTGACTCAATGGTTAGCACTGATGATTTGCAGTGCTGGGATCATGGGTTCAAATTCCACCAAGGACAATATCTGCAAGGGAGTTTGTATGTTCTCCCCTTGTTTGTGTGGGTTTCCTCTGGGTTCTCCGATTTCCTCCCACACCCCAATGCACTACTGATAGGTAATTTAGATTGTGAGCCCCATTGGGGACAGTGCTGTGGAATATGATAAAGCTATATAAGTAAATGCATGGTAAATAAATAAAGATGTACCCCGAGCGGAAGTCCTCAAACTTTGGCACTATGAAATGCAACAGTTTGCGCTGAGCCACAAGTAAAGCATAACAGCCACATTTGGATCTTGGTTGGTTGTGTACTGATCTAGGGACCTATCAATCCAGGACAGTGGGTGATGAGAAGAAACCGGGGATCCGTCTGTCCGAATAGTCCCCAATGTGGGTTGAACTTCGGAGATATTAAAGTATGTTTTGCCCTGAAATACCGCAGAGTTTCAGAGTAAAAAATACCTGTCTGAGTTCATACAGCCAGTGGTACATGTTGCCCCTGGACTGGGCAGTATGTGTCACCTGTCGGGTTCACTTTAAAGCATGCAGCACCAAAATAATTAAAGATGCTGTACCACATTTACAGACCATGACAATACCTTAAGAACAAGGGAATTGTGTATTATAGCACCTGCTACAACCAAAAATAGAAAACAGTCTTAAATACTGAAGATAATCATAAAATTATTGAGGATCAGACAGGAATAACGGGAATGCTTTCTGCCAACAAACGTGACTTCTTCACAGATTAACAACATACAGATCCCTGAAGAAGCTGTGGTTGTTGGCAGAATACATAAGGCATAAGCCTGTCTATCTTTCTGATGTACCGTATGTCTTTTGAGTAGTTCCACGGGCATCAAATTCCTTTACTTATTTTTCTTGGGTCGTATTTGCACACTTTTTCTACCTGGGTAGTATTGCGTCGCTCTTTTATTTATTTTTTTTAATTATTTAAATTTGTACTAAATCTTGTGTCTATATTATTCAATTATTTGTTTACCAAGTGTCATTTTCTGCATACAGTGGGATAAATAAGTATTTGATACACAGACGATTTTGCAAGCTTTCCCACCTACAAAGAGAGGAGAGATCTGTAATTTTTATCGTAGGTACACTTCAAGAGAGAGAGACAGTATCTAAAAATAAAAACCAGAAAAACACATTGTATGATTTTGAAATAATTAAATTGCATTTCATTGCATGAAATACTGTATTATTTGGACTATAAGACGCACTGGACCATAAGATGCACCTAGGTTTTAGAGGAGGAAATTAGGGAGAAAAACAATTGAAGCAAAAAAATGTGGTCAATCTTTTACTTAGTATCCCCTATCCTGGTATATATGGTCTCCTCATCCCAATCCTGATACACATTGCCCCCTCATTCCTACCCTGGTATACATGGCTCCCTCATCCCTAATCTGGTGTGCATGGACCCCTTATGCCTATCCTGGTATGCATGGCCTCCTCATCCCTATCCAGGTAGGAATGGTGCCACTCATCCCCATCCTGGCAGGAATAGTTGTCCTCATCCCTATCCTGGTATGCAGGGCCCCATCCTTAACCTGGTATGATTGGCCCACATCCGAGTCCTGGTATGCATGGCCCTATCCTTATCCTGGTGTGATTGGCCCCCACCCCCATACTGGTATGCATCGCCCCATCAGAATACATTAAATAAAACAAACCATTACACTTACCTTCCCGGCGCTCCCTTGCAGGGTCTTGTTCCGATGCCAGCAGCTGCTTTATGCTTGTAAGAAGCATGACAGGGATGTCATGCCCTGCTTGAAAGCTGAAGGGCAGCTGCCGAATACTCACTGCTCTGCACGTTGGAACTGCGCGGAGAGCAGCGAGTATTCATTGCTCTTTAACAGTGAGCACAGTGTCAGCTGGAGCCTTCCTGCAACAGCCGGCGTCACATGTGACGCTACTTAAGAGAAATGAATATTCACCGCATTCCACTCCCATGGGTGTGGAATGCGATGAATATTCATTCCCTTAAGTAGCGACACACGTGACCGCTGGCAGTTGCAGGAAGGCTCTGGCTGACACTGTGTTAAAGAGCAATGAATAATGACTACTCTCCACGCATACAGTCCCGGCATGCAGAGCAGTGAGTATTCTGGCAGCTGCCTTTTGGCTTGCAAGCAGCGCATGATGTCCCTACCATGCGCTACTAACAAGCATAAAGCAGCTGCTGGCATCGGAACAAGATGCTGCAAGGGAGCGCCGGGAAGGAAAGTGTAATGGTTTGGGCTTTTATGTTTTCGGATGGTGCCATGCATACCAGGATGTGGGTGGGGGCCAATCATACCAGGACGAGGAGGGGGCCTATCATACTAGGATGCTATTAAAGAGAAATGAATATCCATTGCCCTCCACGTCCATGGGCGTGGAATGCAGTGAGTATTCATTTCTCTTTAGCATCAGGCACAGGAGTTAGCCGCAGCAGCCGGCTCCTGCCTCTGTAACCCACTGACACACCGATGGGACCAACACCCATCGGACCAAGACTGAACCGCCCACCAGAGAGTATAATTTAACTCTTTTTCTTATCTTGCGGGTTACATCGGGGGCTTATCTACAGCATTACAGAATGCTGTAGATAAGCCCCTGATGTCGGTGCCGGCAGCTGATAGGCGAAAAATAGGGTGACAGATTCACTTTAAATTAGAGGGTCGCCATCTCCAACAGGTGGCATTAGAGACAGTTCTCTTTCTTCTGGACGTTACAGTATTTCTTTGGCGAAACATGGAGACAAGTTTTTTTTTAAACATCAACCTTATCTGTGTTACTCTTCCAGTAATATATTATTGCTTCATTGTGCATTCCCAGTTCTATCCTAAATTTATTGTCCCTGATTTATTAAACTCCTGGTTACGGAAGTTGTTCTTATCTTCCACATATGGACCTCATAAAAGAAAAAGCTAACAAGATAACGGTGCACAACTGTTAGGCATGACCTGATGATGCCATTTTAACCGAAACATTATTGGAGTTGTTCAGGCAACCACACTTGTGTAGATTCATTAGCATTACTAATGGACTTTTATGAACTTCTTCCAGTGTATTATGAAAGGGCAGAGGAATAAAATTAACCACACAACTCCACTCACATAAATATGTATTCATGTGAGAGCATAGGCCATGGAACATCTTTAAGATGTGTCAAGACGTTTCACCTATTACATGCACTAAAACTGATTTTTATGACTTTATGAGGAATTGGCAGATGTTCTAATAGATTAAGATGACCTCATTTCTTCCTGACCAGATCAGAAGATTAGTGTAATTTCCGGGACTTCTTAAATAAAATCAGCCCATGCTATTATGCTGAGAATAATGCATTCTAGTATGAACAGAGATTCATCAATATAGATTTTATTCAGCTCCAGGTTTACTCTGCAGCTCATGATCAAACATGCAAAGCCTATTACTGAGGTAGTTATTTCCTTACAATTTATCCATCTCAGACTGCTTATGAAATTTGTTCGGTTACATTATGTCAGGTCACAGTGACCTGCATTCATTATCAGACATGTGGTTTCCAGGTCCTGTCTGACCGTATAAAGTCAGTCTTGCATCTCATTAATTACACATGTGACTATGAATTTGGCTTGTGTGTTTCCTTTATATATACACACACATCATTATATCTAAATTATCTGTTAATCTGAAATTTTTTTTTTTACAGCTTAATGACCATGTGGTATTCAGTGCACTGAAGAATACAGCCAAATTTTGCCTTACTTTTATAAAATGCCCTAAGCAACTTCCGGTTGTAACAACTTCCGTCCAGTTGTAACCGGTGACGTCACCGCACACCTCTTTCCATGTTAACCCTCAACACACCACTCCTCTCACATTTCACCATCTCCACCCACGTCCACTCACTCTTTCACTCCACATACGACCCTTTCTCTCACTCCGTCTCTCATACTCACGCCGTCATCGCCGCTGATCCACGATCCCCGACATCATCGTCCGCCGGCACCATCCTGGATCCAGACGTCCTCCACGCCGGCGACATGTTCTTGCGGCGACGCCATTTTGGATCGGCGAAATCCCGCAATAGTCAAGATGGCGTCGCCGCAAGAACATGTCGCCGGTGAGGACGACGTCGGGATCCAAAATGGCGTCGGCGAAAACTCGCGAGATTTCGTCGACGCCATTTTGGATCCCGACGTCGTCCACGCCGGCGACATGTTCTTCCGGCGACGCCATCTTGACTATCGCAGGATTTTACGATACTCAAGATGGTGTCGCCGCAAGAACATGTCGCCGGCGTGGACAACGTCTGGATCCAGGATGGCGCCGGCAGAAGATGATGTCGGGGATCGTGGAGCAGCGGCAATGACGGCGTGAGTATGAGAGACGGAGTGAGAGAAGGGGTCGTATGTGGAGTGAAAGAGTGAGTGGAGATGGTGAAAGGTGAGAGGAGTGTGTGTTGAGGAGTGTGTGTGTTGAGGGTTAACATGGCAAGAGGTGTGATGCTATCGCATCCTCCCGATGCGATAGCATCGGGCCATAATCTAGTACTTTTATAACAGTGCCAAACTTCAGGTCAACAACTTCAGTAACACACACAAAAACAATGTGGTCGCATCTAAGCTTGGACTCTATGTTGCAGACTGTCATATATGCTGGAAGAAGGAGCATAAACGGCTATTTTGTTAACTAAAATGACAAACACAATGGTAGAAATGTGACAGAGCCCATGAAAATCAAATGGGTGCTTCGGAAGCTATTCAGATGTCTAATGACTGATTCGGCACTGCTGACATCCTCAATGTTCCATCAAAGAACAAAAAAATAAAACAATGATGGAGCAGGATTCTTTGATCTTGCACCTCCAGATCTAATCACAGTCGAATTCGAACAGTCTGTGCCTATCACACCCACGATTGGAGAGGGACCTGTTGATTACATACCTTCAGGTTGGTTTGCTGTATAATTGTTTGATTCCATATGGCACTTTAGCGCATCGTCTCTTATCTAGAGAGAAATGTGACCCTAGCCCTAAAAGGGTTGACCATGACTTATTCTGCATTGAAAATGGCCAGTCTACATCTGCTAAATACCAGCTGATCAGCTGCCACTTAAAAGACAATTTATACAGGCTGATCGCATGGCCATGTACACAGAATAATCCTTAAAGGGGTTGTAGACTATTAAAACAACACCTTTTTGATCTACGGTAAAAGCTTATAATCACCTCCCATGCCGCGCCGTTCCAGTGGTGTTGGCACTCGTGTTCCCAGGGCTCTCATGAGATTTCTATGATACGTGAGCCAACGCCCAAATAGCACTGGAGTCAATGTCCCCGCCTTTGTATGAACTGAACATGAAGAGGAAGTCTGGGCTGCAGTTATCTCTGACTTCCTTTTCATGCTCAATTCATATGAAGGCGGAGACAGTGACGATAGCGCTGATTGGGTGCCGGCTCATGAGTCATAACAATCACACATGAGCCTTGGGACTGAGTGCTGACATTGCTGGAACGGCGCCGGCACAAGAGGTGAGTATAAGCTTTTTTTATTTTATTGGTGTCAAACACTTAGATCAAAAAGTGGTTGTCCTAGTAGTGGACATCCCCTTTAATACAATATTTCTGTACAAATAGAATATCATTGCTCTTGGCAATGTCATATTTACGCAGGATGAGGTGCTGCCGAGAACGATGATTTTTAAGCATGTTTAAAAATCAATACACCTGATGAAGGTTTGCTTGTTTTTTTGTGATTTGCTGCCTGTGTTGATTCAGGATTACCAGGAACAAGCAGTGTAAACACACACTGATGACCTACACCATGTCCCCCACCGATCAACTGATCTCTTCTCCGGCAGAGATTTGATGTAAGAAATGTATCTGTTACACTCCTATTCCGGGTATATTGGGCTTTGTTCCATTCACCTCGGTCCGCTGCCCTCTGTAGTGCTCCACATCGGCCCATTAGGACACTCCTGGTTTTTTGGATTTTGATTGAAGACTCTAGTTTTTTGTACTCCACCTCCTGTACACACTGTTCTTAACTCGTTTCTATTTCTGCTGATTCACTTCATCCACTCTGCTGCTCCCACGATTCTAGTGTGTTCCGTGTCCCCGCTCCCTATGAGTTTATCTTGCCAGCTGCACCAACGCCTGGGGTTTGTGTACTTACCTGGAGATTAGTGGGTCTACCTAACCTGGTGAGCCGTAACATTATGGAGAGGAACACCACAACTCCATACATTGGTCAGAGGCTGCTGCTGAAACTGCCGTACTCTGAAGCGGTCACTAAACAATGCATGGCGCTGCAGTGTTATGTTCCATATTTTGCTTACCTCCAGCTAATGCCAAAGCAGATATCAGTTGATTAGTAGGAGTGACACGTGTCGGACTCCAACAGATCTCATATTGCTGTCCTTTCCTGTGCTTAGGTCATAAATATATGAGTCCCAGAAAATTTCTATGTCAATATAACACAAATCATCAATGTGGCAGACAAGATGGACAGAATACAAGATGGGGATGCCGGGTTTCGGACTCCAAATGATTTCACAACCAGTTCTAAGGCTAGGACTCATCAATATCCTATGCCAAGGTGAGCGGTTGAAAGTAAATATCTGTTGTAGGATTAAGCAGCAGTACAAGATCATGAATTAAATGCTGTATTATTGGTAGACTACGGAATATATGTAAAGTATGGCCACTACTGTAGTCCGTGGCCAAGGTTGAGGGTTTTTTTTTTGAAAGTCATGATTTAAAATATGCTTCTTGGAGCTGAAGACATTATTTAACTATGGCATTGTGAAAAGTAGTACTAATAGATATGTTCTATTGTGTGACAACAAGTATGTAGGCTAGACAGCCGTGCTGTTTTATCATGATCATTTGTCTACACTCATTCACTTCTTTTGACCTTTTTGTTATTCTAAACCACCTTCTCCTCACTAACATCTGCTCTTGTTGTAAGCTAGTACAGCATAAACAGATGTGAGGTTTTACTTCGCTTATACACCAAGAAACTAGCATCTGGGCTTTATCACATAAACCTCCAAAATATTATCTTTACACAGACCATTATTTATCCATTTGACAAGTGCAATGTTACAATAACTATAGGAAGGGATCTAGTAGAACATTATCATTTGGCAATGTATGAAAAGCAGAATCTTTGTATGACAAAGCTTCCACCAGCCAGGTGATTACCCGGATGACAAACCATTTTTTCACCTGTACAAAAGCAAAACTGTGTGCTAATGTCCTACAGTCCACAACACTACATTGGCTGCTGAAGATTAAAAAATAATATGTCCAGTGGGAAGCTCAAATGGCAGAAGTGTTGACTCCAACTGATGAATTGTAAGAAAACACAAACCATAAAAAGTCTACATTGGGTAGACTATGGGCCTTATATAACAAACTCTCAACCTTAAAGAGGAAAGAGATCACTAATAACAAAGATGGGCTGCAGCGGTCTTGCGCGCATATAAGTAGAGATTAGCGGGGACCATCCAAGCAGCAACATTGAAGCCAAGAGGACATGGACAGAGAGGGGTTGAGGTTCCTGCCTCCTTTAGCTAATAAATCTAGATTTAGGTACAAAAAAAGATCAAAATGGAAAATTCAGAAAAACAGCTGCTGTCCCCTTTTTGGGCATGCAATATTTTAAATAGTTTCTGGTATTTAATTGGGGTAAAAAAAAGAGACATTTACGATAAGTGACAAGTCCCCTTTTAAGGGAATCTGTCACTAGGGTTTTTGCCACCCTACCTGAGAGCACCATGAAGTAGATACAAAGAACCTGATTCCGGCGATGCTAACGCCCTTGGGTTTGGGAGCCACTTACAATGCAAAACTATGTAGATTTAGATTTTGTGTACCAGGGCATCTAACACTGGCATTTTGCACATATTGAGAAAATACTAAATAAGGTACAAATGTGCATTCAAACTGCACAACAACAAGAAGTGGAAAAGTAGTGGTGACAAGCTATTTTTCTTAGGCTTTCACAATAATATAATGATGATGTTATTCCTATCGAATCAGGATACAAGTATTTGTCTATAGAATAAATGTGTCTCTGGGGAGTGGAAGGCCAGCAGGAGAGCTAATGGTCTGAATTCCCTCCCACATGGCCGATGAAATGTAACAGAATCAATCATGGGATGTTGCCTTCACACTCGCACCTCATAAAATGCTTTGTTGTCTTCCCAGTGGTGACTCTCCGCATCCATGAAAAGGCTCGTAGCACAAACATTCACACAGTAACTTGTAACGTGAATCTGGAGATCGTTGATAAATTCCTGATATCGCTTTATCACTGCAAGAAACAAGGGTCTATGGAAAAAAGAGATGATGATCAGAAATGGATACATGAAAAAGCTGTGAAGAACATGGTCATAACGTCAGGCAACGTGTTCACCCTATCAGTGTAAACATTTAGCAAAATGAAAACCTGCTTTATCAGTGGATTTCTTATTTTTTATTTTTTGTATCGGTATGAGATAACAACCAATTTTATATCGGAGATTGAAGTAACTGGACCAGCTGTTTGATGCAGCGATGAGCTGTGGACGTTCTCCAGTGTTGACAGATTTGGAAAGATTTCCAAACTTCATTGCTAAGATACATGGGAACTCAACATCCCTCTTTAGAAGATAACACACATTTGATGCATATTGATTTTGGTTGCGTGAAGTGATAGAAGAACTGTTGAGGCGTTTTTATAGAAAAGAGAGGGCCAGACAACCCTTTTATGCCTACCTAAAAAAAAATGGACTCTGCCAGGACGGAGGACAGAAGAACACAGAGACTCAGACTGCCCCACTATAGTGAATGGCTCCACCGGGGGTGCCATCCAAGTATCTGTTTAAAGAGCTTCAGCCAAAAAACACTAATATATGGCTCAAATGCAATATGAAGCCGTCCTCAGAAGATCCATGATGAGCCAAGAAAACCTTCCCCACTCTACTGTGTTAATTCATTCATGGTGTCTATCATTCTCTGAAAAAACATTTAAGATTCAGTTAAATGTCCTTGTTTTTCACATACTTAAAAACTGGTAAAGGGATGATAACTGTTTTGGATTCATCAACGAAAGAAACTGCAGGAGAAATAAGTGCAAAATAGGTACTTATCTGATAGATATTCAAGATTTGTACTTCAGTTAGTGCTCACCTGATGCTTCTTTTCATTAAGGCGTATAAATGCAATCAAATTATCAGCTGCAGCAGATCCACGGGTCAGCAAGTGACCATGTCAGGAACAGTAAAATTGGAGATTTGTGGATTTAATCCGCGTTGCTGAATAAATAGGAATCCAGATATATTGGAGATAAAGGTTGGTGGTGTATTCAACGCGTTTCAAAGTCTATATGACTTCTTCCTCAGGAGATAACCACATGTATGTATGTTACATGTGGTCAGCTCCTGAGGAAGAAGTCATATAGACTTTGAAACGCGTTGAATAAACCACCATCCTTTATTTCCAATACGTCTGGATTCCTATTTATTCAGCAGCGCGGATCCACAAATCTCCAATTTTACTGTTTTGGGTTCATTTGCCATCAGTGTTTCATCTGGGACTTTCATGGAGGAGGTGGTTGCTTGGTATATTAATGGACAATAGCGGATTGTATGGGGTGCTGTTCACATACAGGAGATGCACAGCATCCATGTTAACAGCCTATTAGTGACACCCATACTATTCCATCAGGCGAGATGCTTGTCCCTATCTAAATGGGCAGGTTGCATATCTTGGCCAAAATATTGACTAATACCTCACATATTTTTATACGCATTTTCTGAACTTTATTTTTCAGTGTACAGCTGGGCCCATTTGGTCTTGTAAACTGTGGTGCCTGTTCACATGGGATGCATTTGGATAGCGCTGGGCAACCCGCCTGATTCTCTTGCAGGGGACAATGGCATCACTGGAATGGGTGAAGCAGTAAGTATGGTTTAATTAAGATTTATTAAAGGAGTCTGCGTCATTCTTTGGATTAAAGGACTTTATTCTGGTTGTGTGTGTTTTTATACAAAATGACTATGGGGTTAGTAATGGGGGCGTCTTATTGACGCCTCTCCATTACTAACCTCTGGGCTTGATGTCACCTGACAATACAAAGGTGACATCAACTATTACTCTACTTGCCATATCTCACATCTGCGCCTTTTCTGGGGCGGCTGAGAGCTGATGTTTTTAGCCTGGGGGGGCAGTATCCATGTCCCCTTCCTAGGCTATTAATATAATTCTGCAGAGGTATGCTTAGCCTTTGCTGGTTATTAATTATAGGTGAACCCTATGTCATTTTTTGGGGGGTCCCCCATTTTAATAGCCTGTAAAAGGGTAAGTATACAGCTGTGAGCTGAAATTAATAGCCTAGGAAGCTCCATGGGTATTACCCCCTTCCCAGGCTATAAACATCTGCCCCCAGCCATCGGCTTTCCCTCTGCTGGTTAAGAAAATTATGTGGGAGACACGCCATTTTTTTCAGCAAAATAATCTTTTAATAATTAAATACATGTACAGTAAGCTGGACATACACTGTACTAATTGTATATGTCACTGACATCTCTATATCTAGCTATTATGTTTATATACTGTGTGTAAGCTATCTATTCTATCCTGTCGGGTCCTGCTGTGATTTTATGTGATTTTAATATATTTCTGTATATATAAAAACTTCCTTCTCACCCCCCCACAGGGGTGGTCTTTGTTGTCCTTTCTCATTCTCGGGTCCTCTACCAGAGGTCTGGAAGTTTGAGGGTTCTGCGCAGGACCTTAGTTGTTCCCAGCATTGCGCTTTTCTGGACAGAGAGCTCAGATGTTACTCCTGGGATCTGTTGTAGCCATTTTCCCAACTTAGGGGGTCACTGCTCCAAGTGCTCCTCTCACCACTGGAATCACTGTTGCCTTCACCTTCCACTTCTTCTGCAGCTCTCCTTTGAGGGCCTGGTATTTCTCTAGCTTATCAAATTCTTTCTGATGTTGCTGTCACTTGGCACTGCCACATCTATTACACTGGTCAACAGCATTTTTGGTGCCAAAGATATTTCATCGAATTTAGGGTATTTTTGGGGTGCTGATTCTGAATATGTCATCAGTTTTGCCAGATTGGCTCAAGTTTTTGAGATTTTTGGTATCTTATTTATAGCACTTGTTGGTAAATGCGACGCATCATCTCATTAATTTCTTTGGATTAGTACTTGAACTGAGCAGTTCTCAATATAGTTTTGTGTTAATTAGTGTTCTAAAAGTTTGTTCATAGCTTGATTTTTGCACTAACTTTATGTTGTTGTCTGTTTTCCAGTGAAAAGCATGAACTCATCAAGAAGAAGTTGTCTTAACGATCCAGACTCATTCTGTTACATTTGTGGTGAATACACACTGCCAAAACATAGAAGAAACATAACAGACTTCGTAAAAAAAGTGTATTTTGCCTATTTTGGGGTTATGCTTGGGGACCAAGACAAGTTTTGGGCACCACACATAGTGTGCAAAGCATGTATCGAATTATTACGAAAATGGAGCAAAGGACAAAGAAAAAGCTTCAAATTTGGTGTTCCAATGGTGTGGAGAGAGCCAAAAAATCATCATGATGACTGTTATTTATGGTAAACACAGGTACAGGCACATCTTCACAATGAGGGACAGGCCTTCTTGCAGATTCCATGTTACTCCCATTTTCGTTTCTTATGCTTATTGAATCCTTGCACTTGCACTGCACAGAAATAACAGTCATCATGATGATTTTTTGGCTCTCTCCACACCATTGGAACACCAAATTTGAAGCTTTTTCTTTGTCCTTTGCTCCATTTTCGTAATAATTCGATACATGCTTTGCACACTATGTGTGGTGCCCAAAACTTGTCTTGGTCCCCAAGCATAACCCCAAAATAGGCAAAATACACTTTTTTTACGAAGTCTGTTATGTTTCTTCTATGTTTTGGCAGTGTATATTCACCACAAATGTAACAGAATGAGTCTGGATCGTTAAGACAACTTCTTCATGATGAGTTCATGCTTTTCACTGGAAAACAGACAACAACATAAAGTTAGTGCAAAAATCAAGCTATGAACAAACTTTTAGAACACTAATTAACACAAAACTATATTGAGAACTGCTCAGTTCAAGTACTAATCCAAAGAAATTAATGAGATGATGCGTCGCATTTACCAACAAGTGCTATAAATAAGATACCAAAAATCTCAAAAACTTGAGCCAATCTGGCAAAACTGATGACATATTCAGAATCAGCACCCCAAAAATACCCCAAATTCATTAAAATATTTTGGACACCAGAAAAAAAAATTTTTTTCGTTGACCTGTGTTATCATTGCTGTCTTCTGATCCTTATCTAGCATCACAATGTCTGGTTGGTTAGCCAACACCTGCTTATCAGTCTGGATCTTGAAGTCCCACAGGATTTTTGCCCTTTCATTCTCCACCACTTTCTCTGGGGTCTCCCACCTCGACTTAGGGGGACTTAGTCCATATGCTGTGCAGATGTTCCTGTATACAATTCCCGCTACTTGGTTGTGGCGTCGGTATACGCTGTTCCTGCTTGCATTTTGTATCTTGCCACTATGTGTAGGACGGTTTCAGAGGTTTCTTTGCATAGTCTGCACCTTGGGTCTTGTTTTGTGTGGTTGATTTCTACTTCTATGGATCTGGAACTTAGTGTTTGCTCTTGTGCCCCTATGATTAGTGCCGCTGTGCTGTCTCAGAGTCCAACTTTCTCCAGCCATTGGTAGGTTTCCTCCATGTCAGCCACCTCCATTGTCTGTCGATGGTACTTCCCATGCAGCGGCTTGTCTTGCCATGGCGCTTCATGTTCCTGTTCTTCCTTCCAGATCTGTTGTTGTTGCTGACTTAGGCTGTCTCTCAGCATCTCATCTTTTGGAGCCATTTTTCTGATGTATTCCTGGATACTCCTTGTTTCATCCGTGATGGTGGCTTTGATGCTTATCAAGCCTCGATCAACCTCCTTTCTGTTGGTATACAATCTTTGGGTGCTAGACTTAGGGTGGAGATCTCCATAGAAAAAAGTAGATTCAGCTCACCCTTATAGTGATGTCCACACCGCACATGAGTAGTTCTATCCGAGCAAGGAAGCGTCTCTGCTTGACGTCAGGTATTTGTGAAAAAAGAAGGTATCCAGCTCTGGAGATAAAATCCAAAATCTTTATTGAAACAAATTAAACGGTAATAGGAGATCTCCATGCATTGTGAGGCGTTTTTGTGTCCTCAGATCTGCAGCTTCCATCTCTTCTTTTGGCCAGCACACTATGCCAGCAGGGTATCTGATAACTGGAAGGGCATATGTATTGATGGTGTGGATTTTATTCTTCCCATTGAGCTGACTCGTAAGGACCTGTCTTACCCTTAAGGACCTGTCTTACCTTTTGATGGTATTTGGATGTTGCTGTTTTCCTTGCCTCCTCATCATGGTTACCGTATCCATGTGGGATGCTGAGGTACTTGTAGCATGTCTGTACATCTGCTATGTGTCCTGCTGGTAATTCCACTCCATTAGTCTTGACTACCTTGCCTCTCTTTATTACCAACCGGCCGCCCTCCTCCAGTCCGAAGGACATCCCGATGTCTTCACTGTAGATCCTTGTCAGGTGGATCAGTGAATTGATGTCTCATTCGTTTTTCACATACAGCTTGATATCATCCATGTAGAGGAGGTGGCTGATGGTGCTTACAATCTTAAACTTGTATCCACAGCCAGACTCTGTAATTATCTGACTGAGGGTGTTCAAGCCTAAGCAGAACAGCAATGGGGACAGTACATCACCTTGGTATATGCAGCATTTGATGGTCACTTCACTAGTTGTCTTGAGTTGACTTCCAATGTTGTTCTCTATTGCCCCATTGAGTTTCTGGGGAAGGTTCTTAATTTTCTGTTGACATAGTAGAGAGTCAAGCATTCACAGTTCCATGTGTGTGGCATTGAGTCATAGACTTTCCTGTAGTCAATCCAGGCTGTACTGAGATTGGTCTGTCTGGATCTTGAGTCTTGAGCGACTGCTCTATCTACTAGGAGCTGGTGCTTAGAGCCTCTGGTGTTGGTCCCAATGCCTTTCTGAGCTGGATTCATGTAATGGTTCATATGGTTCTGTAGCTTGGTGGCAATGATGCCTGACAGGAGTTTCCATGTTGTTTTCTGGACATCTGTCAAGTCAGTAGTCTTCCCCAAGATTGTGGAGCCTACTGAAACATACTAAGGGACATTTTAGAACGCTTAGGAAGCCTTTGCAGGTGTTTTTTGTTAATTATTCTAATTTACTGAGAAAATAACTTTTGGATTTTCATTGGCTGTAAGCTATAACCATCAACATTAACAGAAATAAACACTTCAAATAGATCACTCTGTAATGACTCTACATATGAGTTTCACTTTTTGTATTGAAGAACTGAAATAAATTACCTTTTTGATGATATTCTAATTTTGTGAGAGGCACCTGTATATCTATTCAATCTATTGTATTCTATTCTAACCTGTCACACCATGATTTTACTGTACGTGGTTGCTGAATCGCCGGCTTTTCAAAGGAGATCGGTGTGTTAAAATTGGACAGCACTCGCATGATCCAAGTACTGTGCAATTTTTTTTCTCGCACCCCTATTGACCTCTATTGCCGAATGAATGCGATTCGAATTCTGATTACAATCGCAGCATGCTGCGATTTTTTTTTTCCAGTCCAATCATAATCGGATCCAAGCTGGAAAAAAAAATTGCATATGAACACAAAATGAAAGAATAACATTGGTCCAAATGCAATACAATTGTTAATCAGATCGCATTCGTCCGTTTTATTCGCAAGTGGAAATAAGCCCTTACAGTCGCAATGAGCGGACTTGGTCCAATGTGCACTGGAACAGAACAGAATATGTACAAAAAGTATGGTTGTCTAAACAGGACCCTATGGACACAGAGATTGTGTGGGACAAAAGTCCAACTGCATAGGAAAGGCCTAGAAGCATTAACTTAATGCAAACAGCTGGTAGATATCAATATCTAGAAAAAAAAAACAATTCATATCACTGCGCACGTTGTCAGTGCTGAGCGCTGCTGGCGCGTCACTATGTGTCCCCCCCCAAGATGCGCACAGAGGCGTACTGAGGCCGCGAGAGTGCACTGCAGTTACAGGCATAGCTATGATTGCAATGCAAAATAAAAGTGTTGGTCTTGTGCAAACTATTTGTCCAAGGCAGATTTAAGAAAACATGCTGTTTTTTAACCCCTTCACTACCAAGGGTGGTTTGCACGTTAACTCCCGGGCCAATTTTTACAATTCTGACCACTGTACCTTTATGAGGTCATAACTCTGGAACGCTTTCATGGATCCCGGTGATTCTGACATTGTTTTCTCGTGACATATTGTACTTCATGTTAGTGGTAAAATTGCATTCAAATAACTTGCGTTTATTTGTGAAAAAAACGGAAATTTGGCGAAAATTTTGAAAATTTCGCAATTTTCCAACTTTGAATTTTTATGCCCTTAAATCACAGCGATACGGCACACAAAAAACTTAATACATAACATTTCCCACATGTTTACTTTACATCAGCACAATTTTGGAACCAAAATTTTTTTTTGTTAGGAAGTTATAAGGGTTAAAAATTGACCAGCGATTTCTCATTTTTACAACACCATTTTATTTTTAGGGACCACTTCACATTTGAAGCCACTTTGAGGGGTCTATATGATAGAAAATACCCAAAAGTGACACCATTCTAAAAACTGCACCCCTTAAGGTGCTTAAAACCACATTCAAGAAGTTTATTAACCCTTTAGGTGCGTTACAGGAATTTTTTGAATATTAAAAAAAAATGAACATTTAACTTTTTTTCACAAAAAAAATACTTCAGGTTCAATTTTCTTTATTTTACCAAGGGTAACAGGAGAAATTGGACTGCAAAAGTTATTGTGCAATTTGTCCTGAGTACGCTGATACCTGATATGTGGGGGGGAACCACTGTTTCGGCGCATGGCAGACCTCAGTAGGGAAGGAGCGCCGTTTGACTTTTTCAATGCAAAATTGGCTGGAATTCAGATCGGACGCCATGTCGCGTTTGGAGAGCCCCTGATGTACCTAAACAGTGGAAACCCCCCAAGTGACCCCATTTTGGAAACTAGACCCCCCAAGGAACTTATCTAGATATGTGGTGAGAACTTTGAACCCACAAGGGCTTCACAGAAGTTTATAACGTACAGCGGTACAATTAAAAAATCATATTTTTTCCACAAAAATGATCTTTTCACCCCCAATTTTTATTTTTCCAAGGGTAACAGGACCCTAAAAGTTATTGTGCAATTTGTCCTAAGTACGCTGATACCCCATATGTGGGTGTAAATGACTATTTGGGCGCAGAGCAGAGCTCGGAAGGGAAGCAGCGCCATTTGACGTTTTTGGCTAGAATTGAGATCGGACACCATGTCGCGATTGGAAAACCCCTGATGTACCAAAACAGTGGAAACCCTCACAAATGACACCATTTTGGAATCTAGACCCCCCAAGGAACTTATCTAGATGTGTGGTGAGAACTTTGAACCCCCAAGGGCTTCACAGAAGTTTATAACGTACAGCAGTACAATTAAAAAATCATATTTTTTCCACAAAAATGATCTTTTCACCCTCAATTCTTATTTTTCCAAAAGTAACAGGACCCTAAAAGATATTGTGCAATTTATCCTGAGTACGCTGATACCCCACATGTGGGTGTAAACCACTATTTGGGCGCATGGCAGAGCTCGGAAGGGAAGCAGCGCCATTTGACGTTTTTGGCTGGAATTGAGATCGGACACCATGTCGCGTTAGGAAAGCCCCTGATGTACCAAAACAGTAGAAACCCCCCACAAATGACACCATTTTGGAAACTAGACCCCCCAAGGAACTTATCTAGATGTGTGGTGAGCACTTTGAACCCCCCAGTGCTTCACTGAAGTTTATAACGTCCGGGCGTGAAAATAAAAAAATCGTATTTTTTCCACAAACATGATCTTTTAGTCCCCATTTTTTTATTTTCCCAAGGGTAACAGGAGAAATTGGACCCCAAAAGTTGTTGTCCAATTTGTCCTGAGTACGCTGATACCTCATATGTGGGAGAAAACTACTGTATGGGCACACGTCGGGGCTCGGAAGGGAAGTAGTGACGTTTTGGAATGCAGACTTTGATGGATTGGTATGCGGGTGTCATGTGCGTTTGGAGAGCCCCTGATGTACCTAAACTATTGAAACTCCCCACAAGTGACCCCATTTTAGAAACTAGACCCCCCACGGAGCTTATCTAGATGTGTGGAGAGCACTTTGCACCCCCAAGTGCTTCACAGAAGTTTATAACGCCTGGGCGTGAAAATAAAAAAAAAAATTTTTCCGCAAAATTATATTTTTGCCCCCAATTTTTTATTTTCCTAAGGGTAACAGGAGAAATTGGACCCCAAAAGTTGTTTTGTAATTTGTCCTGAGTAGGCTGATACCCTACATGTGGGGGTAAAACACTGTTTGGGCACATGGCAGAGCTTGGAAGGGAAGGAGCACCATTTGACTTTTTCAACGCAGAATTGGCTGGAATTGAGATCAGACGCCATGTTGCCTTTGGAGAGCACCTGATGTGCCCAAACAGTGGAAACCCCCAATTATAACTCCAACCCTAACTTCAACACACCCCTAACCCTAATCTGAGCCCTAGCCCTAACCCTAGCCCTAACCCTAACCCTAGCCCTAACCCTACCCTAACCCTAGCGGGAAAATGGAAATAAATACATTTTGTTTTAGTTTTATTATTTTTCCCTAACTAAGGGGGTGATAACGGGGGGTTTGATTTACGATTTATGGCGGTTTTTATGTTTGGCGGCTGTCGCACGCTGAAAGACGCTTTTTATTGTAAAAATAGTTTTTGCATCATCACATATTGTGAGCTATAATTTTTCCGTATTTTGACCCACCGAGTCATGTGAGGTCTTATTTTTTGCGGGACGAGTTGACGTTTTTATTGGTACCATTTTCGGGCACGTGACATTTTTTGATCGCTTTTTATTCCGATTTTTGGGACGCAGAATGAACAAAAACCAGCGTTTCATGAATTTCTTTTGGGGGGGTGCGTTTACACCATTCCGCGTGCGGTAAAATTGATAACGCGTTTTTATTCTTCGGGTCAGTACGGTTACAGCAATACCTCATTTAGGTCTTTTTTTATGTTTTGTCGGTTTTTTGCAATGAAAACAATTTTATATAAAAAATAATTATTTTTGTATCGCTTTATTCTGCGAGCTAGAACTTTTTTATTTTTTTGCGGATGATGCTGTATGGCGGCTCGTTTTTTGCGGGACAAGATGACGTTTTCAGCGGTACCATGCATATTTATATGCGTCTTTTTGATCGCGCGTTATTGCACTTTTTGTTTGGTGGTATGATAATAAATCATTATTTTTTGCTTCGTTTTTTATTTTTATTTAAGGGGTTCGCTAAAGGGGTTAACTAATGGGACAGTTTTATAGGGCAGGTCATTACGGACGCGGCGATACCAAATATGTGTATTTTTATTGTTTTTGTTTTTTTTTATTTTGAAAAATGGATTTATTGGGGAATATTTTTTTTTTTTTTTACTAATTTATTTAGCGATTTTTTTAAAATTATTTTTAACACTTTTTTTTTTTTTTTACTTTATTACCTTGTCAGCGATCTGTCACAGGCACTGCTGCAGACTTCCTCATGCCTGCGCTTTGCAGGCAGTGAGGAAGTCAGCTCCCTGCAGGCCCCCGTCGCCATCTTGGATCCGGGGGCCTGTAGGGAAAGAGCCCCCCCGCAGCAGCGCTGCACATTGCGCTGCCGTGGGGGGCTCAGGGAAGCACGGAGGGAGCCCCCTCCCTGCCGATGCTTCCCTTTAACCCCCGGTACACCGCGATCGCGTTTGATCGCGGTGTGCAAGGGGTTAACGTGTCGGGGGCGGTCCGTGACCGCCCCTGACACATTGTGCCGGGTGTCAGCTATGATAATTAGCTGACACTCGGTCGCGATCAGTGGCGCTCACCACGTGGGCGCCGCTGATCGCGATGACGTAATATTCCGTCCATGGTAATTAGGTCCATGGTCACATGGACGGAATATTACGTCAATTGTAGGTAAGGGGTTAAACGGACTCCAGGAGGGTAATGGGGCAGTAAAAACCCCTGCAGTAGAGGGTTGGGTGTGTCAGTTTGGTCTTGAAAACGTGCAGAGCAGGAGGCTCTGCAGAGAGCTCCACCAGTGTGGTAAGGTAACACAGCCAAGCGAAGCCAAAAGGCCTGGCACCTCTCGGCGTACATGGCTGTGCAGTCGCCCACGGCAACAGGTCTAGGAGGTAGACTGTCCTGTTCCCAGCTGCGATCCGGAGGTGGACCATCTTATTTCCCAGCTGCGATTCAGAGGATCATATTTACTTTCTGTTTTGTGAGTATGCTGAACATTAAAGAGACACTGTTTTTAACTTTTCTGGGTCACTGCCTCATTACTGCAAAGTGTGGATACCGCTGCACTACATATGGTTGGAGAATGCGGGCAGCGTAAACTGAGGCATACCACAAAACGTGCTGCAACGCTACAGCTCAAGCCTGCTGGGGAAATGGAGGAGCTTTTGAAGCAGTTAGTCCTCACTCAGCAGCGGCAACAGGAGCAGCAGCAGAAGCTACAGTTGCAGCGGCAGCAACAGGAGTTACTGTATCAGCAGCAGAAGAAAATGAATGAGCTGATATTGCAGCAGATGGAACTCCTGCGAGAGGCGCCCTCAGCAGTGACTCCGATCCATTAAAAGGCCCGGTACAAAGTCCGGACAGCCCTGAGGAAGAGGAGTCCTGGGGACGATATGGAAGCGTTCCTCACGGTGTTAGAGTACACAGCAGAGCGGGAGAGCTTGCCGATGACTCAGCAGGCTGAAGTGGTGGCCCCCTTCCTGAACAAGAGATGCCCAGAAAGCCTACCTGGACCTCAGTCGGGAGGATGGCCTGGACTATGAGAAGCTTAGAGGTGAGATCTTTGCCCAACTGGGTGTTAATGCGTACAGTATGTGCAGGCCCAGCGGGGTGTACCAGTGGTTCTTTGTGGAGTCTTGCACCGCCAGGTCTAAGGCCTATGACTTGTTGCAGGTAGTAAAAAAAATGGCTTCAGCCTGAGACCTTGACCCCGGCCCAGATGGTAGAGAGGGTGGTGGTCGACCGGCTGGGGATAGCTCTACCAGCAGCCATACAGCGTTGGGTGGGGCAAGGGGACCTGGGCACTCTGGGCTAGGTGGTAGGACCGATTGAGCGGTACAGAGCTACTCAGGACTATGCACGGGACATTGTTCCACTCCGGCTGTCATATCGAGCCCCACCAGCCCAGGAGCCTGGGAAAAGTCCACAACCCTCAGTTGGGCCTAACCAGGACCGAGCCCGTGATGAGGGGGTAACCCGAAGTAAGGATGACAAAAGTCCCGTTTCCCATAAAGCAACCCCAAGGTATAGTCGTGCCGCAGCTATTAAGTGTTGGCGGTGCCAAGGACCCAGACATGTGGCTGCTGTAAGCGTGGGTGGTCTGGAGCAGGAACCTCCGGAGCGGACCCTCTGGGCCGTGGCACCGAGGGTCCCCGGGCGAGCTACCAGGTGGAACCGACCCCTATACAGGGACCGTTAGGAGCAGGCCCAGGGGTTCGAGTACCACGGTAGCCGGTACCGAGAGGGGCGGCTCAGGATGGACCGGAGTAAGACTGAGACTGGAGTAGGACGGCAGGAACACTGAAGGCAGGACTGGAGTAGGACAGCAGGAAAACTGAAGGCAGGACTGGAGTAGGATGGCAGGAACACTGAAGGCAGGACTGGAGTAGGACGGCAGGAACACTGAAGGCAGGACTGTAGCAGGACGGCAGGAACACTGGAGACAGAACTGCGGAAGAGAACAAGGAACACGGGTAGCAGGACAGCGAAGCTGCAGCAAGGAGCAGCCGACACTGGAACTGCAGGAGCAGAGTGCACACGATGAAGTGAGGCCAGAGTGTTAGGAAACACAATGATCAGGCGCCTCCCTCAGGAGGAAGCGGCCTGATATGGCCCCGTCTGGTCAGCCATTGGTCCAAAGGTGCTTCCGGGTCAGGGCACAGCCGGAGCATAAGAAGCAGGAGGGAGGCGCGGCTGCGGCCTATGGCGCATGCGCATAGCATGCAGGGAAGGCATCGGTCGCGAGCCCATCTCAGGTGACCGCCGCGGCCTTCGGGTGGAGAGAGGCTGCGGCGTGGGAGCGGAGGCCGACTGCGGCGTGGGAGTGGAGGCCGGGTGAGTATGGCGGAGCGGTGTAACAGCTGCCAACTGCCCTGTGACATCTGAACCCATGGACTGCAGGTATACTCGCCGTGTGCCTATGTGTACCGTCACTACAGGCACTGCCGGCAGTGAAACCCAACTGTGCCAGGTACTCGTCAACGGGTACAAAATGGAGGCTCTCTTGGACTCGGAGATCTTAGTGACTTTGGTCCATTGGTCCTTTGTTGCCGGGGACAACCCCAAAGGATGGAAAGTGGAGGTGAAGGGTATACATGGCAAACTCCGGGAGTACCCAAACGCAGAGGCTATTTTTTCCACACCGTGTGGAGACATCAGACAAGTAGTGAAGTCCCTTCCATATGGGACTGTGTTGGGAAAAGACTTGCCCCTGTTCTGGTTCCTGTGGGAGACCAGGATTAATCCTCCCAAAGTAAATGTTGTGTCAGGTGCAGAACCTGAAGATCCCGAGTCAGGGATACCTGCCATAGGGGTTGCCAACCTAGGGACAGAGTGTAACACTGATAGATTGCCCCTAGAGGTGATGGCAAGAGAGGTCGTGGAGATCCCACCGATCCCCAAGCAGGAAATGTCCCCTGGTAAGTTTGGAATAGCTCAGCTCCAGGGTCACACGCAGAGATGCGTGGAGGAACCAAGAATGTGTGGTCATGAAGGCGACTCCAGTTGTACCAACGGGGAACTCTCTGGCACCGACCAAGGACAGAGCGGGGAGTCAGGTTAAGACAAATGGAGCTCTTGCTGATAAGCAGCGACTGGAGGCTCAGGTGCGACGGAATATGGATTTGTTCTCGGAGCTGCCGGAGTGGACCTCGGTGATACAAACCGTACCGAGTGCCAGAAGCCCAGTACTTAGGTTACGGGAGTCAGGAAAGCGTCTTTTGCAACGGAGAATGGGGAGGGGGTTGGTCACGTAACAATGAGTGGATGAGAAATGCAAAGGGGAGGAATGTGCGAGTCACCCTACAAAACTGGTTTCTCAGTGGAGCATAGGCGGGTAAGTCAGTGACATGTGAATGCCCTGTCATGGGCCCCCCGTATGGTGACAAATATTCAACTCCACAAGTTTGAACAGAGGCGGGGGGTATGTGAGGCAGTAGCAGGTGTCATATGCAATGGTCAATGTATGTTCCCCCAGGATGAGCACAGAGGCGTACTGAGGTCGCGGGAGTGAATTGCATTCACAGGCATAGCTGTGATTGCAATGCAAAATAATAGTAAGTTTTGATCTTGGGCAAGCTATTTGTCCAATGCAAATTTAAGAATACCTGCTGTGGGCTTTTATTATTTTAACGGACTACAGGATGATAGTGGGGCAGTCCGCTTCTTTCCCGACCAGGTTTTCTATGTGGCCTACAGCCACAGGTAACTTGTTAACACCCCTGCAGTAGACGGTTGGGTGTGTCAGTTGGGTCTTGCAAGCATGCAGAGCAGGTGGCTCTGCAGAGAGCTCCACCTGTGTGAAATAACACAGTCAAGCGGAGCAAAAGGCATGGCACCCCTCAGCATACACGACGGTGCAGTCCGGAGGATCATATTTACTTTCAGTTTTGTGAGTATGCTGAACATCAAAGAGACTTTCTTTAGAACTTTGCTGGGCCAGTGCCTCATCACTGCACAGTGTGGATACCGCTGAACTACACAGCTCTGGCAAGAATTAAGAGACTACCACGTCTAAACCCTGTCATGGGCAGCCCATTCACCAGACACGAACCCTACTGAAAACCTCTGGAATGTAATCAAGAGGATCAATGATAGTCACAAGCCATCAAACAAACAAGAACTGCTTAAATTTTTGCGCCAGAAGCAATGTGAAAGAATGGTGTGGCAAGCATGCCAAGATGCATGAAAGCGGTTTTTAAAAATCATGGTTATTTCACAAAATATTGATTTCAGAACTCTTCCTGAGTTAAAACATTAGTATTGTTGTTTCTAAATGATCATCAGCTTGTTTTCTTTGCATTATTTGAGGTCTGAAATATGCCAGCATATAAGTGAGATATTAAGATGGCTATATGCATATACTTTTGCGCACTTTGCACTTTCTATTCTATTGTATACTATTATACCAATATAGTAGTGTTATAGTATTTTTTGATTATATAACTCCACCATTTATTTGTATTTTTTATATCTTATGGCTGGATTATAATCACGTGTTTTTCTTTGGTACACTATTATTAATAATTTCACATGCATTATTTTTATTTGCTATATTATTGGGTTTATATGGCAGTATTTTACTTATATATTATCTGTAAGATTTTTTTATTGCTATTTTATGTCCTTGTGTGCGTCCTTGTCTATTTTTTTTAATTAAATTTTAACCTGGATGTTACCATTTACTAATTATATACCTATTAATTAAGATTATGTTGCTGATTAGACTGTGGGATTCTGCTGGCTATTTTTTTTACTTTTCCACTTTTCCTCTTCTCCTGTAATTTAGTTTCTACCGACTGTCCCCTGTCTTTTAATTGGTCCGGCCTGTTCGGTCATAGAATACAATTTAATGATATTGATCGATTAATGTTTATTGTTTTTTGACTGAGTTATAGACTTACTGTTTCCCTTGTTATTTTTTTCCTCTTATGTTAAAGTACATGTACAGTATTTTCTTTAGGACTTTCCTGTTTGCCAGGGGAGGAGCTCTCCTTGAGATTGACAGATAGGGCCAGTGGAGAGGTAGCTTTGTCTCTGCAACTTTAGAAAAGAATAAGGGATCTGCAGCTGCAAGTGTGTGCGCCCTGGATACTGACTATTGCAAATGTGGCTAGTAAACAAGGCTACAAACCAAAATAAAAACCTTATGTTCTTGAGAATAGGAAAGATTTTTAATAACAAGTAAATTGCAAAGGTATCTGTTTTTACAAGCACTTTGCAATTTTAACCCCTTTCCTACATTTGACGTACTATTCCGTCCATGTGACCTGGGACCTAAGTCCCAAGGACGGAATAGTACGTCTAATGTGATCAGCGCCGCTCACGTGGTGAGCGCCGCTGATCGCGGCCGGGTGTCAGCTGATTATCACAGCTGACACCTGGCACAATGTGTCCCCCAACACGTTAACCTCTGGCACACCGCGATCAAACATGATCGCGGTGTACCGGGGATTAAAGGAAGCATCGGCAGGGAGGGGGCTCCCTCCGTGCTTCCCTGCGACGCCCAGAGCAGCGCGATGTGCAGCGACGCTGCGGGGGTCTCTTTCCCTGCAGGTCCCCAGATTCAATATGGCAACAGGGACCTTCAGGGGCCTGCAGGAAGCTGGCTTCCTCACTGCCCGCAGAGCGCAAGCATGAGGAAGCCTGCAGCAGTGCCTGTGACAGATCGCTGATCTGTCACAGTGATCTGTGATGTGACAGATCAGCGATCTGTCACAGGACAGTGATGTCCCCCATGGGACATTATAATAAAGTAAAAAAAAAAGTGTAAAAATAATAAAAAAAAAAATATTCCCTAATAAATTCATTTTTTGAAAATAAAACAAAAAAGCAATAAAAGTACACATATTTGGTATCGCCGTGTCCGTAATGACCCACCCTATAAAACTGTCCCACTAGTTAACCCCTTTAGCGTTAAAAAATAAAAAACGAAGCAAAAAATAATGATTTATTATCATACCGCCGAACAAAAAGTGCAATAACGCACGATCAAAAAGACGCATATAAATATCCATGGTACCGCTGAAAACGTCATCCTGTCCCGCAAAAAACGAGCCACAACACAGCGTCATCAGCAAAAAAATAAAAAACTTATAGCTCGCAGAATAAAGCGATGCAAAAATAATTATTTTTTATATAGAAATTGTTTTCATTGCATAAAAGCGCCACAACATAAAAAAACAACCTAAATGAGGTATCGCTGTAACCATACTGACCAGAAAAATAAAACTGCCTTATCAATTTTGTAAACGCACCCCCCAAAAGAAATTCATGAAACGCTGGTTTTTGTTGATTCTGCGTCCCAAAAATCGGAATAAAAAGCAATCAAAAAATGTCACGTGCCCGAAAATGGTACCAATAAAAACGTCAACTCGTCCCGCAAAAAATAAGACCTCACATGACTCGGTGGGTCAAAATCTGGAAAAATTATAGCTCTCAAAATGTGGTGATGCATAAACTATTTTTACAATAAAAAGCGTCTTTAAGCGTATGACAGCTGCCAAAAATAAAAACCCGCCATAAATAGTAAATCAAACCCCCCCGTTATCACCCCCTTAGTTAGGGAAAAATAATAAAATAATTTTTTTTATTTATTTATTTCCATTTTCCCATTAGGGCTAGGGTTAGAGTTAGGGCTAGGGTCAGAGCTAGTGTTAGGGTTGGAGTTAGAATTGGGGGATTTCCACTCTTTTGGCACATCAAGGGCTTTCCAAACGCGACATGGCGTCCTATCTCAATTCCAGCCAAAAAAGTTAAATGGCGCAGCTTCCCTTCTGAGCTGTGCCATGTGCCCAAATAGTGGTTTACCCCCATATATGGGGTATGAGCGTACTCAAGACAAATTGCACAATAACTTTTGGGGGTCTGTTACTCTTAGGAAAATAAAAATTGGGGGTGAAAAGATCATTTTTGTGGAAAAAATATGATTTTTTTAATTGTACGGCTGTACGTTATAAACTTCTGTGAAGCCCTTGGGGGTTCAAAGTGCCCACCACATATCTAGATAAGTTCCTTGGGGGGTCTAGTCTCCAAAATGGGGTCACTTGTGGGGGGTTTCCACTGTTTAGGCACATCAGGGGTTCTCCAAATGTGGCATGGCATCCAATCTGAATTCCAGCCAATTTTGCAGTGAAAAAGTCAAACGGCGCTCCTTCCCTTCCGAGCTCTGCCATGCGCCCAAACAGTGGTTCTCCCCACATATCAGGTATCAGCGCACTCAGGACAAATTGCACAATAACTTTTGCAGTCCAACTTCTCCTGTTACCCTTGGTAAAATAAAAGAATTGAACCTGAAGTAATTTTTTTTGTGAAAAAAAGTTAAATGTTCATTTTTTTTTAAACATTCAAAAAATTCCTGTGAAGCACCTGAAGGGTTAATAAACTTCTTGAATGTGGTTTTGAGCACCTTGAGGGGTGCATTTTTTAGAATGGTGTCACTTTGGGCTATTTTCTATCATATAGACCCCTCAAAGTGGCTTGAAATGTGATGTGGTCCCTAAAAATAAAATGGTGTTGTAAAAATGAGAAATCGCTGGTCAACTTTTAACCCTTGTAACTTCCTAACAAAAAAAAAATTTTGGTTCCCAAATTGTGCTGATGTAAAGTAAACGGGTGGGAAATGTTATCTATTAAGTTTTTTGAGTGCCATATCTCTGTGATTTAAGAGCATAAAAATTCAAAGTTGGAAAATTGCGAAATTTTCAAAATTTTCGCCAAATTTCCATTTTTTCACACATAAACGCAAGTTATATGAATGAAATTTTACCACTAACATGAAGTACAATATGTCATGAGAAAACAATGTCAGAATCACTGGGATCCATGGAAGCGTTCCAGAGTTATTACCTCATAAAGGGACAGTGGTCAGAATTGTAAAAATTGGCCCGGGAGTTAATGTGCAAACCACCCTTGGTAGTGAAGGGGTTAACCATTTACGGACTTGAGACATTTTAAGCAAAAAAGCTACTCATTAATTTACACTAGTGTTCCTTCCTGCCCCATCAAGTCTTCTTAGGGTATGTTTCCATGGTCAGGAAATGCTTCAGATTGGACGCTGTGTACAGCCGCAGCACCCAATCCGCAGCCGGCAGATGTTACAGCAGAGTGGAGGAGATTTTATGAAATCCCATCTCCACTATGCGGTCAAAGACACAGGTGGCAGACCTGCGTATATGCACATGCGGCGCGTCTTTCTACACCGAGGCATGTCTATTTATCTTGTTGAGATGTTCAGGCTCCGTAAGATAAATTACACAGTCTATGTATAGGATGCGGTGATTCCACATGTGTTCAATGAACACACCCGGAATAACCGCACGTACAAAAGGGGGCAGCACTTTGGCCGAGCTGTGTCCAGCTCCCCCATGAGCTTTAAAGCCCCCGTTACACATAACGATGTCCCAGCGATCCCACCAACGATCCGACATGATGGGATCGCTGGGACATCGTTAGGCTGATCGCTGGTGAGCTGTCACAAGACAGCCCCTGCAGCGATCAGGACCAGCAACGCTGGACGCTGGTTTCTAATGTAAACGTCGGGTATCCAGGAGCCGCAGCTCCTGGATACCCGCTGTTTACCTTGGAAACCGGCATACACGCTGGTTTCCAAGGTAAACATCGGGTATCTAAGAGCCGCGCGACTCCTGGATACCAGCTGTTTACCTTGGAAATCAGCGGGTACGCCGGTTTCCAAGGTAAACAGCGGGTATCCAGGAGCCGCGGCTCCTGGATACCCGATGTTTACATTAGAAACCAGCGTCGCTGATCGCTGGTCTCTCGCTGCCACACGCAGCGATGCGCGCTGGCCAGCGAGAGACCAGCGATTGAAAAACAGCCCTGGCCCATGCTGCACGATCAGCGATAACTGGCAGGGGGGCCGGTCACTGATCCCCGTCACACACAGCGATCATCAGGAGAGCTTTAAACTAGAACAATGTGGGAAGGGAAGCAATAGGCCAGAAAAAGCCATACACCTGACAAATGCTATTGAGAACTCTGCTATTAGAAGTGGAAAGGAAGAACAAAAACAAAAGAATCTAAATAATAAAAATATTGGAGAAAGAGAAACCAATCACAAACTAAAATGTTTCTATACTAATGCACAAAGCATGGGCAACAAACAAGGAGAATTGGAACTACTAACGCAGGAAAAGAAATATGATGTCATTGGAATCACTGAAACTTGGTGGGACGATACACATGATTGGAATACAAGACTAGAAGGATACAACTTATTTGCAAGAAACAGACTTGATAAACGAGGAGGAGGTGTCGCATTGTATGTTAGAAACGTGTATATCTGGAAACTGTTTGGGTAAGAATACAAGGACAGAACAATGGAAAGGACACCATTGTAGGCATTTACTACAGGCCGCCTGTGCAAGCTGAAGATATGGATGAACTCTTTATGCATCAAATGGCCAAGTTCTCCAAAAAATATGACATAGTTGTCATGGGAGATTTCAACTATCCAGACAATTGTTGGGAATCTCTCTCAGGCAAAACTAAGAGGTCAAGGAAATTCTTATCCTCTCTTGCTGACAACTTTATCTTCCAAAAGGTAGGGGAGAAAACATTAGGAACTGCTACCTTGGATCTAATTCTTATAAACAGGGAGGAAATGGTTGAGGAGGTAAAAGTGGCTGGGACCCTAGGAGGAAGCGACCATGCTATTTTAGAATTTTGGATAACTAGAGGAGGAAGACCTGTGAATACTCAGACGTCACGGTTAGATTTCAGAAAGGCAGATTATAAGGGATTCAGAAAGAGAATTGGAGGGATCCAATGGCTGGATATCCTTAAGGACAAAAATGTCCAGGAAGGATGGGAAATCTTGAAAAATGAAATTCTCAAAGCACAATCGTTAACAATTCTGAAAAGAGGGAAGAATTAGAACTTAAACACATGCTAAAAAGGAAGAAAGAAATGTTTATAAAATGGAAAGAGGGAGGCATATCTAAAGAAGAATATAATGCTGTCTGCAGAAATTGCAGGGCACAAATCAGATTATCTAAAGCTGACAATGAATTGAGGCTTGCAAGAGATGTCAAAAGCAATAATAAAGGATTTTGGGGATATGTCAAAAGTAAAAGAAAAGTCAAAGATGCTATAAGATTTTTACAGGATGAAAAGGATGAAATGGTAAGACAGGATGTTGAGAAGGCTGAACTTTTAAATTCCTATTTTGCATCTGTTTTCTCTCAGAAAAGAAATGTAACATCAATGGTTCTTCACTGTCCTATTAAGGGAATAGAAGAATCCAGCATATCTATAAACAGAAAGTTAGTGAGGAAACACTTAGCTAACCTAAATGAATTCAAGTCTCCAGGTCCAGATGAATTACACCCCAGAGTTCTGAAGGAGATAGCAGAAGAAATTTTTGAACCCCTCTCCATAATCTTTGAAAATTCTTGGAGAACAGGAGAAGTCCCAGAATACTGGAGAAGAGCAAATGTTATTCCTATCTTCAAAAAGGGGAAGAAGGTGGACCCAGGGAACTATAGGCCAGTGAGATTGACTTCTATACCAGGAAAGATCTTTGAACAAATTATTAAACAACATGTATGTAAGTACCTGGACAAAAATGAAGTGATTAAACAGAGTCAGCATGGGTTTGTAACTAATAAGTCATGTCAGACTAACTTAATTTCCTTCTATGATAGAATCACTGATTGGGTGGATCAGGGAAATGCTGTAGATATAGTATATCTTGACTTCAGCAAAGCATTTGACAAAGTATCTCACACAATCCTTATTAAAAAAATGGCTAAGTATGGAATGGACAAGGCAACTGTTAGGTGGCTTCATAACTGGCTTAGTGATCGGACCCAAAGAGTGGTCGGAAATGGCTGCACATCCAGTTGGAAGAATGTCTCAAGTGGGGTACCACAGGGCTCTGTCCTGGGCCTTGTATTGTTCAACATCTTTATCAACGATTTAGATGAAGGAATTGAGGGTAAACTGATTACATTTGCTGATAACACAAAGCTAGGAGGGATAGCTAATACTAGGGAAGAGAGAGAGAGGATTCAAAAAGATATAAATAAACTGGAGCAGTGGGCAGCAACTAACAGAATGGTTTTTAACAGGGAAAAATGCAAAGTACTACATCTTGGCAATAAAAATGAAAAAAGCATATACAGAATGGGAGGAATAGGGCTAAGCAACAGCACATGTGAAAAAGACTTGGGTATACTAATTGATCACAGACTGAATATGAGTCAACAGTGTGATGCAGCAGCAAAAAAGGCAAATGCAATTCTAGGATGTATAAACAGAAGCATACAGTCTTGATCACGTGAAGTCATTATTGCCCTCTACTCCTCTTTGGTCAGACCTCATCAGGAATACTGTGTCCAGTTTTGGACACCACATTTTAAAAAAAGACATCAGCAAACTGGAGCAAGTTCAGAAAAGAGCGACCAGAATGGTGACCGGTCTGCAAACCCTGCCTTGAGGAAAGGTTGCAGGATTTGGGAATGTTTAGCTTGCAGAAGAGAAGACTGAGAGGTGACTTAATAGCTGTCTACAAATATCTCACGGGCTGTCACATTGTAGAAGGATCATCTTTATTCTCATTTGCACAAGGAAAGACTAGAAGCAATGGGATGAAACTGAATGGGAGGAGATACAGATTAGATATTAGAAAAAACTTTTTGACAGTTAGAGTGATCAATGAGTGGAACAGGCTGCCACGAGAGGTGGTGAGTTCTCCTTCAATAGAAGTCTTCAAACAGAGGCTGGAAAGACATCTGTCTGGGATGATTTAGCGAATCCTGTTTTGAGCAAGGGGTGGGACCAGATGGCCCAGGAGGTCCCTTCCAACTCTACGATTCTATGATTCTATGGCTGATGTGTCACAAAATCAGTGATCTCGCTAGCGAGATCGTTGTGTGTGACGGGGCCTTTACTCCTAGAACATGTCATTTAGCAGTTTTCGCTAAACATTGAGAGGTAAGAATGATTGTGATTAATTAAATGCCTCTCTAATCATGTTACCCCCCTCCAGACACTTAATATGGCTTACTTATGTCTAGTCTTCCCGCCTAGTGTACTCGGTTTACCTTCCACTGCCTCCTGCGTGCAGATTGATGTTCTGTTCCGCCTCCTTCCAAGATGGCTGCCACAGCGGCATGTGGAGTAAAGTGATAAGTAAACCCCATTGCACAGGGAAGACAGAGGGGGAGCGGTTTACAATTACCACTGCACTCCTCAAGACAACTTGGAAAAGGTAATCTTGAAAGCAAAAGTAAACGAAAGCCGTTCTGAGTAGCAGAAATTGAGAGGAGGGGAGTAGAGGACACCATGTAGGGTGAATATACAAGACAAATGAATAGTTGATCTTAAATCCCAGGGTGGAGGGTCACATTAAAGAGTTTTAAGATTTTTCAAGAAACAGCACAACTCTGGTCCATATACTATGCCTATCATCCCTTTTGTAAGTGAATGAATGGGGCTTAGGTCCAAAACAAGGAATATCCCATGTAAAAAACTGGTGCTTTTCATTGGTTTAAAAAAATGACAGACATTTTTGGTGGTTTGAACTCATAAGAAAAATCCTAAGTGTCTGACTCTAACAAACCATCTACCAAAAGGAATTTTTGATCCTTACACCAGTGCACGTCAGTTGAACGATATGTGCAAATTTCTATTGTTTTTTCATCACAATAGGAAAATAAAAGCTATGAACCTTTTATCCCTTTAGAGGTAATATGGACACAGCGTAAGAAAAAGTCACCTTTACCTCTTACTCATCTGCTCATTATAGTGTAATGCATGATATAAGACGTGGACGGCAGAAGACAGGACAACAAGGGCAGTGTTGACAGCAGCGCTGTCTGGCACTCGTGAACTCCATTCTTCCAGTCTGGTAAGGACTGAAGTTGCGGTTTTGCTAAACGCATCCACAAAGTGACTCCTTATGTCATGTACTGAATCAGATGTGCATGCCAAAGCCAGCGGGAACAACTTGTCATATTCTTCCATGATGTCAAAGCAAAACTGGGGATAAAATTATTGATTTAGTTATTAACATATTTAAGCTACAATCAGGGCTATTATCAAGTCACAAAAGACAATGACGACAAAAAAAAAAAAAAAGTTACAATGACTTCAAAACAGATGTGTCCCCAGATTTCACGATACAAACTGCATACACAATTATGTTAAACAGGTCTTTTAGACCTGATGAGGCTAGTGTACCTACTTGGGAATTTCATGTCAGGATGTCTGTGTTATACTCACTTTAAGATGAGCGCTTTATGAGTTTTGTATTGTCAAGTTATGAATACTGTAGATTGTGTAGTTATCACATAAAGTAACCCAAAAGAGAAAGTCAATCAATGTGGGGTTTACTAATAATGCTTGTACATGTGTTCCAAATCTTACCTTAGCAACTTTTCTTGGCTTTTGCTTTTCTGAGATGGTTCCATAGCACTCATAGGTCTTGGAAATGTGTACAAGGTCCAATTGGGACTTTCCTGTTTCAGAAAGTTGTGCCTGACCGCTCTGGAGAAAACAAGTGGTCGCCATTTCCAGTTCACTGCTAATACTATTCATTAGGGGAACTGACAGTTCTTTAAGATTGTTCCTCCAACCAAATTTCAAGGAAAGCTATAACACAAATTGTACAAAAAAAATACGAAATTAGGAACTCAAGGGACATGGCTAACATCTCAGAATACACGAAGAGCACTGCCATCATACTCTAGGGCTGAATTGTTTTAGATCATGCGTATAGATATATACGGTATGTCTGTACCTCCCTACTGTACAAAGAGGATCACTATTGTTAATAATATTCTTCATACCCTCTTGATGTAGTGTCTAGCCATCTTCTCCCTACCTCAGCAGACTACTTAGTTGGGGGGATGGCTCTTCTGGTCACTGAGAGCGAACGTGTTCAATTTCTGAATTAAGAATGTTGTCATTTTATGATTGGTGGGGGACCAACCTGCGGAACCCACTGATTCAGAGAATTAAGTGGCTACAATGCATATTTAGCACACAAATGAGCTGTTCCAAACTTTCATATTATTTGCCTAACTGCATAATTTAATAATCCAACCACTTTTCTAATGTAGTTCAATTAAATATTCAATACCCTTCCCTCTCAAAAAAAAATCGAGTGTCTGGGGTTGCAGTCACTTCCAGTACTTCATTTTCTGCCCTGAAATGAAGTAACATCAGAAACGGCGATGCGGTCACTTTCCACAGCTTTGTCATGGCCGTCCCTTAATGACGTCCTGCTTCAGTAGCAGTGATAGAAAAGTGACCACAGCTTCTCTCATGCCATCCCGCATTTTCAGTCAACACAGTTACTGTCCCTGCCACCTTGTTCACTCAAAAGAGACATCACCAAGGGAAGGTGATAAAAGAAGAGCGAGTGACAGCTGCGCCACCCCGTGATGACTCTTCATTTTAAAGCGGTGACAGAAGCCAACAACTTGTTTCAATGACCAGGGTGGCAGGGACAGGGACAGACGCAAGGTGGTGTGAGAGAAGAAGCAGCCATGTCTCCATCACCACTACCAAAACAAAATATCATCAGAGCACAGAAGTGACAGAAATAGAGGTACGTGACCGCAGTGCCCCCTGAGGAAGCCCAAGAACATACAGGGAAATGCAAATAAACTGTTATCAGAACTAAAACATAGAAAGTAATTATGGTATAAAGAAAGAACTGTGGGGCATATTTAATTGAAGTACATTGGAAAAAGTACACACATAGAGGCCCACCATAATATAAAAAAATGCACATGCAAGGTACAACGAAAAAGAGATGATCCAAAGCAAATTTGTGGAGTGAGCTGCATCAGCTGTACATACAACCAGCCTTTCATGGAGACTTCATGGATAGGGAATGGGTGAGCAGCTATGCACCTGTTGCAACAATTTGGGCCCCTTTTCAAGCAAACGCCACAAATTTGCTTTGGATCTTGTCACAGAACTCACTGGTGATATCAGAAGGTATTTGCCTTGTATCCATGCAAATATCAGTGAACATTTTTTCTTGTACTTTCTTGTTGGAATGCTTACTAGAAGTAAATAATTGCAACTTGAAAACTAATTGGACTTGTGTCCTTTTCATTATACCTTGCATATGTGTTTTTCCAGTGTATGGTTTATGTGTTTTTTGGGAGAGATTTTGCCCGCATTTTGCTGCACAGCTATTGTGTCACTTTTCCATTGCTTGTTTTGAGGCATTCCCAGCCACCCAGGCTGCTGGTCCATTCACTTGAATGAGGTCGCACTGCAACAATGAAGAGGACACAGTACTAAACCTCTCCACCGCCATTCTCAGTATCAGGGACAGTTTCAGATTTAGGACGAGATTCAATCACAGCATCCACTTTCACTATATCTGTTCGGAAAGGCTCTTTAGCACACAAAGTGTAATCTATGAGAGAGACAAAACCAACTCTCTTCTTAGGACTTTATTATATTAGGAGTGTATTTTGTTTATATGGAGAAATCCTATGGGGCCAATTCACCTACAAATTACTGCAAAAAAGAGCCTATAATTGTGGGATAATTTTTTTATGGTCTATGGTTATCCACTAAATTATCAAGTTGGCTGCTGACATATACACGACTACGGACGCTCATTAACGATTATGGGTCCATGTAAAGATGACGAAGATCCCCCAGTGAACTAGAAAAATGCTCATTTGTAGGATAAGACAAGACCGTTTATGCTGACAAAAAAATAATCATTATTGTTGAAACAAGAAGACACAATAAGCTTATAGTGATGTGATATCAAGCTAGTAAAAACAAACCAATGGACATGCAAATAATCAACTGGAGCTCGTTAAAGGTGCAATAATGCCCCAAAAAACTCCATCAAAACAAGCTCCAATAGTCATACCATTTCGTTCATTAGCAGGGAACTTTCATCCAGAATAATGTTTTCTCTAGTGTTGTCATCATTGGCATCCATCCTCCGACTCCCTAAACACAAAAAAGGTGCATTGCCGATTTGGGAATTTTATAATTGTGGTCGTTATATACAATATATTCAATATTTAGGAAACATTTTAATCTTGTATTTGATACTGTGGTATACTATGTTGCTGCATTTTGTGATGTTTGTATATGGTATGTTCTGTGCTTCATGAAAGTCTGAATAGAAATACATTTTACCCCTTTATATTTTTATTTTTAAGCACAATATACTGTCCCTATCACAAGATTGACATCTGTAGATGTGTTAAAATTTCAGTAATAACCTGCTCCGATAAAATAAGTTACCGTATATAGGATTCAGAAATCACGTGTTCCTACAGACCCTTATTCTACCCGGCTTCCGATCACAACTACTATGGCAGCTAACACAAATAGAAAACTTCTAATCCCTTATCAAATCCTTAGTGAAAATTTAAGATGCTGGCAGGCAAGAAGTACCTGGATTTTTATCTCTCCAAGCAGTATGAGATTATTCTCAAAATTCATTTGTAGGACAAAGATACAGAGACCTTTCTGTCTTGACAATGTGAAAGCAGCAATAACACTTTTTTCCCCTTTTTCTTATCATTAGAGGTTATCTCTTGGGAAGCAATTGCCTTCTTAACAGGTTCTTTTAATCCAACCTCAGTAGAGACCTTTATTACGTTTTTAAAGAACACTGAAAGCTCTAAACAGGCAATATGACTGCCATCATTCTATATTCTCTGTTCATTTGTGATGACTTTTTACAATAGGAAAAATGTTACCACTGATAAAAGGGCAGAAAGAGCAAGGCTGCCTCTGCCTATCCCATGGTACCTCTTGGAAAAAATCTTTCTATTATAACAATTCCTTTCACCTAAGGAAGATTAGGAAAAGCAGGTTCTACTTAAAACACCCTGCCTACATTTTTTGTTATAAACCAAGATAAAGGTGAACATTTGTCTTTACTTTAGTGTTTAGAACAATGAAATACAATAATGAATAAAAAATCCATTGTTCACATTTATACAGATCAGAAAAGTAAAACTATTCTTCATTATCGCATTTGACATTTTACATCTTTTCCCTGTAAAGTTCCCAAAAAGGATTTGATGTCTAATAAAAAATTCAATATTCAACGTACAACAAAACTAGTTAAATTCTGTTCTGATCTCACATCACAAGTTCTCCATTCAAGTAATGATTTTTATCATGTAGAAAATTGCAGATTTCCTAAATGGGTCAACTAATTCTATGCACAAACAAAACTATCATTGGACAATGAAATATTCTGCACATTTCTAGTTCAGTCTGGGAGAAAATGTGTCAAGTTTAGTTCAAGGGAAAATTTGCAAAAGTAACCAAACAAATTCCAGCTCACATCTTGTGGGATCCTGGAAATATCAAAGCGTCATCCTCGTTGGTTACTTAATGGTACTCCCTTCATTTCCAGTAGTTTCCATTAACACTGCTATTTCAGTAGTAGTATTTCAATAGTGTCCCATCTTTTTTTTAATGCCCATACCAGATACCACCAATGTTCCACTAAGGTCAGGTTTAGATAAGCATATTTCAAAGTCTGTAGAGCACAATGCCCGGACAGACCACGGGTGTCCCAACCCAAACTTACAACCTCATAGACACATAAGAGGTTGGAAGTTCAGTTCCCCCAACCTACGATCAGTCGGAGCATTGCGGTCCCTATATTGACCATGACCATCTGACCCCAGGCCTTATACACCAGTTCATTGTCCATAGTGGGACACAAAGAGGAGGTTTAATGCACTGATTATCTAACCACACTGGAAAACATTCTCCACCACAACTGATGCCACTGAACATAAAATTGTTCACATATCAAATTGTCAAATCAATTTCCCTCTGTTTTTTTATGTGCTATGCCAAAGTAAGACAAAAGGCCAGATATATGAATTAATCTTAGCACCTAAAAAGGGTGTAAAATACCTAAAACATGCATATATCTTTAGTATGTTTGACTGACCAAGACACATCAAAGTGAGACTAAAAGGTGACTAAGAGAATCATAATAAAAATCACATCTATATGAAATCATCTTGCGTCCTCTAGGTGAAACAAAGAACATACAAAATATATTTTACCAGGCTCGAACTGGCCCATGGAGAACTGGTGAATTCCGTGGTGGGCCCCATTGCCAGGTCAGTATTAACGAGCGATGGAAGGACCTGTTTATATGTACACCAAACTCCCAAATTGGTATCAATAGATTTGCAAGCTCAGAGAGCAAAAACCAAGCTCCCACCCATTTACATCAATGAAAAAAAGAAAAATTTATGGGTCTCAGAAAATGTTGACACAAACCTTTTTTTTTTCACCACTAGAATAATAAAAAAAAACCTGAAATACCGTATTTTTCGCTTTATAAGACGCTCCGGATTATAAGACGCACCCCAAATTTTGAGGAGAAAAATAGGAAAAAAACTTTATTTTTAATAAAATGGTGGTGCATCTTATAATCCATGCGTCTTATTGCTTTCCAGGGGTGGTGATGGAGGAGGCCGGAGTGGAACATTGCTGCTGGGATGAGGGGGTGTTTTGATGTGCAGCGTGCCGCTGCCTGTTACTGCCGCCGCCCTCTGTCCCCTGATGCTTGCCACCACCGCCACGCTCTGTCCCCCGGTGCCTGCTTGCCACCACCGCCGCACTGTCCCCCAGTGCTTGCCACCACCGCCACGCTGTCCCCCGGTGCCTGCTTGCCACCACCGCCGCGCTCTCCCCCGGTTCTTACCGCCACCACCGCGCTCTGTCCCCCCGGTGTTTGCCGCCATCGCCGCGCTCTGTCCAGTTCTGAGGGTACTTGCCGCGGCACTCTGTGCCCTGATGCTGCCGCTGCGCTGTCCGCCACAGCCGCGCTCCTGTCCCCCGGTGGTTTCTTCCGCCCCACCGCCGCCGCCGCGCTCTGTCCCGTTCAGCGTGGGGGGTCTCTGTCGCTCCATGCCTGCTTTCTTCCTGGAAAATGGCCGCCGCGCATGCGCAGACGGACATCTCGGCACTGATGTCCGTCTGCGCATGCGCGGCGGCCATTTTCCAGGAAGAAAGCAGGCATGGAGCGACAGAGACCCCCCACGCTGAACGGGACAGAGCGCGGCGGCGGCGGTGGGGCGGAAGAAACCACCGGGGGACAGGAGCGCGGCGGTGGCGGACAGCGCAGCGGCAGCATCAGGGCAGAGTGCCGCGGCAAGTACCCTCAGTGGCAGCGCAAATGTATATCCTCTTTGTAAGACGCACCCCCTTTTTCCCCTCAATTTTGGGGGAAAAAAAGTGCGTCTTACAAAGCGGAAAATACGGTAGCTGTTGCAAAAACCAAAATTGTTATAAAGAAAAAAGGTTAACATTAATAGGGGTGCCCAAACTTTAACATATGACTGTATTTCTTCCTCTGTGATGTAACCATTTAAGTCTTGTAACTCCTCGTCCGTAAGTTTCGGGATATTAATTTTGTCAAGCCATGTGTCTCCTGTTGCGTCCTGTCTTCCTTCCTCTCTATACAGGTCAGTATAAAATTTCCCTAGCTCCCGATTTATGTCTTTGGGATCTGTCAGTCGTTGTCCTCCCCTATTTCTGATTGCCATTATAGATGTATGTGCATACCTTCCCTTGGCCAAATTGGCCATTATTTTCCCTGCTTTATCACCATACCTATTTAGTTCTATGTCCAGGTAACTCTTATATAGTTGTTCCCTTTTTTCTGCCCATTCTTTGAAATCTTTTTTAGCTCGCATCCAATTGTTTTTATCTACTTCTAACAGGGAGTTTTTATATTTTATATATGTTGTCCTGACTTCGCCACTTGCCCTTATAAATTGGCCTTTTATTTGCTTCTTTAATCTCTGCGTGTGTGCTATGATGTTTCCCCTTAATACCACCTTCGCAGTTTCCCGGTATAGTCTAGGGTTGGATTTGTATTCCTCATTATGGGATGCAAATTCTGTCGACCATTCTCCCATCCTTTTTACAAAATCATAGTCCTTTGTCATAAATCCCGGGAAATGCCATATATAATCTGTCCCTTTCTGGTGTATATCAGCCAAGTCCAGAGTTACAGGACTATGATCCGAGATCACCATGTCTTCAATATTGACGGCTAGCGTTCTAAGCAGTAACTTATCTGAAATAATGAACATGTCTAACCTCGACCATGTCTTATGCGTGTGAGAGTAATGTGTGAATTCCCGGTCCATAGGGTGTGTTGATCTCCACGCATCCCTCAGTTGCCAATTCAATATCATGTCCTCTAAATACCCTTTTTACCCGTGCATCTTTTCTCCTCCCCTATGCTCAGTCCCGTTAACCTCCCTTTTCTATCCTCGTCCTCTCTAAGTACCTCGTTATAGTCTCCCCCTATAATTATGGTATCATCCTTATCCGTAAGTAATGTATTCTGTAAAGATGTAAAGAATTTCTTTTGGTTTATGTTTGGGGCGTATATGTTATATAAACTAACAATATCGTTATGTATTTGTAATGTCAAATGTATTACCCTGCCCTCTTGGTCTGTCTCTACAGATGTCACTTTATGTGCCAACGATTTATGTATAAGTATTAAGACCCCTGCTTTCCTATCTAGCGCGCTAGAGCAATAAACTCCTCCAACCCATAGTTTCTTCATCCTAAAAAAATCTCCCTTGGCTAGATGCATCTCCTGAAGCATGGCTATATCTACCTTTAGCCGTTTTAAATGACAGAGTATCATCAGCCTTTTGTTTGGTGAGCGTAGTCCCTTTACATTCCAAGTTATTAACCTAACCATTTTTTAGTATAAGATATTTCCTTCTGCGGGTATAAGTGAGATATAACTTTATCTTATTCGTGTGCGGTATGTCATTAAGTATCTTCTTAGCCATTAGCATATAACAAGTAGAATCATGGACAATCTTTTCCCTCCCTCCCCCTCGTCCCCCCATCTCTCAGCCCTCCCACCCCATGTAGAAACCACGTCTTTGACTTCTCTTTTTTCCACCACTATCCAGACTGAATTATCTCCCGTCCGCCTTATTTCTCACATCTAACCTTACCCGTCGATGTTATATATAATTTGGCCCTGAGCCCTGAACCTCGTGATCCAACTTCAAGTCTTTAGAACTTAAAAGTCCCCCATCCTTCCATATAGCTACAACAGTTCTTAATTCCTAAACTGTTCCAACATTACAAAAACCCCTTTCATCACCTCATCCATGATGTCAGAGGAGCACAAAGTTTGTCCCCCCCCAACCCCCAAGAGAACCCCCACAATATAATTTCAACAGTTGCGATGCAATTTTACCCCGAAAAAGTTACCAACTGAGAACAAAACCATGCAATTAGTGTTGTCCTTGTCCATCTTCCCAATATACTGATCATCCCCAGCTGTCATTGTTAGGAGTTGGCATAAAGTTCTCCTCTGTGAAGACCTCTCAGTACCTTAGTACCCTTAGAGCAAGAGGACACAAAACCCGCCAGCTGAGGAAGTAGAAAGAAAAAAACAAACAAAAAAAAACACAAGAAAAAGGGATTCCATGGGGTGTGGTAGTTTATGAAATCTGTAGGGAAAAAAGAGCGACTCCCCACGAACATCTGATAGTCCCTCCTCCTAGGTCCCAGACAAGTGAACATATAAGTAGATAATGCATCTTCGTACATCTTTTACATGTTGCTGATGTGCAGCTACTTTTTCTCAGAGAGTTGGTGATAGTAATCAGTCCTTTCTAAGCTTATATTTATCTTGCTTAGTCTTCATCACCATCTCTCAAGTGACTCTTGTATGGCTTAGCCTTAACTGGACGCCCTTACCAATCACGAGGTGTATTTTATGTCAGATTCTCCATCCTTAATTCATTTTGCATCTTGTCTTATTTGGCTTTTTTTGGTCGACCTTGTCACTGGGGGTCTCTGTTCTTTTGCCATTGAGACTCCTTCATTGTCCCCCTCTGTATGTGCCTCCGATCTTAGTCTATAAGTATGGGATTGAGTCGTCCCCCTCTCCTCCTCTATGTTCCTTTCCCCCGCCTCTCTTGATGGGCTGGTATTTGCTGGTGTTTAATGTCCAGAAGAGGGCATCTGTTGTTTTAAACATTCCATGGCTTCTTTAGGATCCACGAACGACCTCATCGTACCTTCTCTGGTTCTGAACCGCAAAGTTGCTGGATAATTCAATTGGAATCTTACATTGCGTTTGAATAGTAGAGTACACTTCAGACGAAAAATCTCCAAACAGAAGGACTCTGTGTCCCTGTATTATCAGTGGTCGCCGCCTCCCCTTATAGGCTCTAAGTATTTCTTCTTTATCTTTAAAATTCAGGTATTTTGCCACGGATTGACGCGGTCTTTGTGCTGCCTTGTTGTTTTGTCTAGAACTGCTTTTATCAGATGCTGAGGGCTCCCTAGGAGGACCTATTCTATGGGCACGTTCCATTCTGCACTTGTACGACAGACCCAACTCCTTTGGCAGTTCTGTCTCAAATAGATCATTTAACTGTTGTGCATTTATTGACTCTGGGAGACCTATCAGCTTCAAGTTATTTCTGTGGGACCTGTTTTCCAAATCTTCCAGTTTGTCCATAGTGTAGGAGGACTGTTTCTTTAAATCATTAACCTGTTCCTCTAGCTGGCAGATTCTGTCCTCAGCCTCTGAGATCCTGTGTTCCGCCTCCTGTAGCTGCCCCTCCTGCTGAGTCACCCTGCACTGCAACTCTTTGGTGGTGGCTTGTATCATGTCGGCTACAGCCTTCTTGAAATCTTCAGCCAGGTAAACTGCCATTTCTTTTGCTAGTAACTTGAAATTCATTTGGCCCTGCATATATAGCTGTTTTTCTAGCGTGCCTCCTGAATCTGCTGCACTTTGCTGGCTGTGTTCCCCTTCTGTCACGGGGGCCTCCTTCCCCTTGTCCTGCTCCGTTCCTCTCATCCCCTGGTCTGTCTGGCTCTCCTGTCCCGCTTGTGACTCCGGCGCCATCATTGTACCTCCACCTTGTAGGACGCCTCCACTCTCCTCCTCCTCCCGTTCTCTCCCTGATCCTCTTATAACATACCGATCCATGCCGTGGCCGCTCTCAGATAACACCGCTGCACTCCCAGTGTCAGCTTTAGCTCAGGGCTCTGTGTATTGGCAGGCTTTTTGCGGTGGTCAGCGGGAGCTCCTTCACTCACGTCCGCACATGGTGGCGCCAGAACCGGAAGTTTCCGCCTTTTTATCTGTAGGTTCCTGTTCTTGATGGGTGGACCCCCTCTCTCCGTGGTGCTGTCATGGGTGAGAGAGAAAACTACTGCTGGTATTTCTAATTTCCAGAGGCGAGTATATATAGCAGAAGGGAGTGGCCAACACTGAACAGCTGAGATCAGCAAAGCAGCAAAGCTTCAGAGACTCTCAACTGAACAGATGAACCCCTCCACTGTTAGTGCTTCTAATCAGTGCATGAGTATGTGGAATCAGACACCGCAGTCTTCTGGCCCCTCTCTGTCACGGTAAACCCATGACAATATGTTTTTGGAAGCTGATCATTGCATGAACAAAGATAAAGATCACCTGGACAAGCTAGAAGGTTAATGGAACTATAGTTTTGTGGGCAAATGAGCCCAAAACAGAGATCTTTTGTTTAACCCCCTTAATATGTACATCATATGCAGTCTCCCTGTCTCCAATGCGGGCTCATAAGCCGAGCCCGCATCTTTCCCGGATGATGATGGCTGTGATAAATCACCCATAATTGGTCTCCAATAGTCACTACACCCGCAGCTGTTATCCTGGTAAATGCCGCTGTCAATATGTGACAGTGGCGTTTCCAGCGCTATCGATGGATTGCATTAACTGGCATGGGTCTGCTAGAGACAGTACTCTTGTTAAAGCTAGCCCGTGGCACTGCTGCATAAAGCACAATCGATCAGAAAATTGCTGTACTAAATAAAGTGCAGTGTATAAATACAGTGAACAGTAATAAAAAAGTTCTAAAAAAAATGACAAAAATAAAAAGTTCAAATAATCCTCCTTTCCTTAATTAAAAATTATGAAATAAAAACACTAAAAATTACATATTTTACATTGGTGCGTTCATAAAAGTACGATCATCAAAATAGAAAATAAATTAATATGTTTTGTAAATGGAGTAGAAACAATACAAAAATCAAAACACCAGAATTGCAGTTTTTCAACCGGAACAAACAAAGAAATTAAATAACGTGATCAAAACATTGTATTTACCCCAAAATGATATTAAAAAAAATGTTGGCTCAAGGTGCACCAAGGCTCTTCTCCCACGATTGCTCAGTTTGGCTGGACAGCCAGGTCTAGGAAGACTTCTTGTGGTCCCAAACTTCTTCCATTTAAGGATTATCGAGGTCACTGTGCTCTTAGGAACCTTGGGTACAGCAGAAATTCTTTTGTAACCTAGGCTAGATCTGTGCTTTGCCACAATTCTGTCTCTTAGCTCCTTGGCCAGTTCCTTTGATCTCATGATTCTCATTTGGTGTGACATGCACTGTGAGGTCTTAAGGGTCTTTTACACACCGATTTTGTGACGCAGCAGCGATATCACTAGCGATATCGCTACATGTGATACTCACCTCCGACCGACTCCCCCGCTGGTTACCGGTAATTACGCGAGATCGGCCTGGTCCATTTCTCGTCGTCGGCTTCCTGCTGGCGCCGACGAGCGAGCCATGGATGCGTGCGGAAGAGGTCATCATCACTGCATCTGACAGGTGAGTATCGACCGCCAACCACTGCTGCGTCGCTAGTGAGATCTGCCTGTTTGGCAGCTCACTAGCGACCATTTAGCGATGCACCAGCGATCCTGACCGGGTCATATCGTGGTCGGGATCGGTGGTGCATCGCTAAATGTAACGGGGCCTTTATACAGACAGGTGTGTGCCTTTACAAATCAAGTCCTATCAGTTTAATTAAACACAGCTGGACTCCAATGAAGGAGTAGAACCATCTCAAGGAGGATCACAAGGAAATGGACAGCATGTGACTTAAATATGAGTGTCTAAGCTAAGGGTCTGAAAACTTATGACCATGTGATATTTCTGTTTTTCTTTTTTTAATAAATTTGCAAAAACTTCAAAATTTCAGTTTTTTTTTCAGTCAAGATGGGGTGCAGAGTGTACATTAATGAAAAAAATGAACCTTTTTAAATTTACCAAATCGCAGCAATGAAACAGAGTGAAAAATTTAAAGGAGTCTGAATACTTTACGCACTCACTGTATTTCCAGGTCAGTTGTATGGTAAAATAAATGCTATATATTTAAAAAAAAAACAAAAATAATTGCTGAATGGTGCTATTTTTTACTGTTTCCCCACACTTGGAATTTTTTACCCATTTTCCATTATATCGCATGATAAAAAAAATATGATATGATTCAAAAGTACAACTTGTCACCCCCAAAAAAGCCCCCATATGGTATGTGAACAGAAAATAAAAAAAGTTATGGCTCTTTGACTAAAGGGAGGAAAAAAAAGCGCAAAAACGAAAACTCACCCAGTCCTTAAACGGTTAAATGAGAAGTGTTATATTTTGGGGAAAAAATACTACATTATAGCATAAACATTTCATACCCATTGTGAAATATGGTAGTATCATGGTCTGGGCCAGTTTTGCTGCACTTTATGAGGTAATAACTCTGGAACACTTCAACGTATCCCAGTGATTCTGCTATTGTTTTTTCGAGACATATTGTCTTTCATGATATTGGCAAAATTTGTTCGATCTAACTTGCGTTTATTTCTGAAACTAGTGGAAATTTGTCGAAAATATTGAAAGTGTTGCAATTTTCAAACTTATAATATTTATGTCCTAAAAACAGAGAGTTATGGCACATAAAATAGTTAATAAATAACATTTTCCCCATGTCTACGTCTACTTTACAGCACAAGTTTTGAAACAATTTTTTTTGGTTAGGAATTTAAAGGGTTAAAAGTTAATCAGCAATTTCTAATTTTTCCAACAAAATTTAGGAGTCATTTAGCTTTTCCATAGCTTTTGTACTACCAGTAATGTGGAAACCCTCTATATTTCCGATAACAGACCTGAGTGGGGACTTGCTTTTTTCTGTGGATTGAGTTGAAGCTTTTATTGGGAACATTTTATGTAACATTTTGTATCACAATCATCCTGCGCTCTATGCTGAGCACTTAAATCTAGGTTTCCATTTAAATCTCAGAGTGACGCCATTCCGATGAAACCCTCAAGGGAGTCACTCACTATAATGAGGCAGCAGAGTTACTCTGGACTCCATCTGGCCTCTGTTCAGGAGTCCTTTTTAGAGGTGCACAAAACCATGGCCAACCGCTCACTTCAAAAGACCCATGATGTTCACAGTGCCAACATTTTCCTCATTATAGGGAATCTTCCGCTGGAAGTTCCATTTAAATTACATATTTCAGATATTTATGCGAAAATCCCGTTGTAAGTGCTCAGTGGAAATCGCAGGATCAATGTGAGCCGAAACTTACTGCGATCTTTGGGAGGCAGAATGGATAAATCAACAGCAGGTCAAGAATTTGTTTTATTTATTTATTACGCTGTCCTTCGTACTGTATAAGTGACTAAATAACTTTATTCTTCGGGTTGGTATGATTACAGAGATATCACATTTATATAGTTTTTTTTCTGTTTGCTTGCAAGGTGCTTTTTTTAAAAAAAACAACAAAAAACAAAAGAAGAAGAATAAAGTTAATGTTTTGGAATAGCCAAGTCCTATATAAATATCTTGGAAGGACAAAGAGTGAGCAGTTCATGGGAGAAAACCCACCAACATAACAGAGTTAAAGCTGTTTTGTAGGGAGGAACGACTCAACACTTACCGGTAAAGTCTAGATGCAGTTATTACTGCACAAGGAGGTCACATCAGATAATGAAAACAAAAGATCACATACTTTTGCCACTCTCAGACATGAAATTCGATAATTCTTCTCATGTCCAAAAATTGACAAAGTCTAATATTTTGACTAATTTCTTTAATTTATTTATTTTTTTTCTTTTTAAGCCAAATTTAGGCAGAAATAATCTTCCAAACACCTCTGTACTTATTAGCAGTAATACCCAATGTGAATATAATCCTGTACACGACCACAATTCATATACATTATGATAAATTTCATATGAATATAGGTGTAACATATTACCTTGTACCTTCCCTTTTATTTCAGGATAACAGGATAGAAACAGGGTTTCCGAAGTTGTCTTCTCCACTTTTTTTTCAAGCCACAAAAAAAGGTCAATAAAGGTTGACAGGTATTTCAGTTGACTCAGCTGTATGGGAGCATCAAGAGCTTTTTTCTGCGGATCCTCTGTATTCAGGGCTAAAAATAAAAAGTGTTATCGTTTAATAATATAGTAAAGGAACCTTTGTTTGGTGCCAATATTATGGGCATCTTGCTCTGTACGAGTGCACACAGTGATTAAGCCCAACACTGGACCTGTCAACCAACCTGTAGGAGCTGGAGTTTGCCTATGCAAGCCAGAGCACTTGCTGGGTTTGGGACTGCCGTCACTTGCCATTAGGGTCTATTTCTTATGGAATACCGTAAGTAAACACTAAGCCTATTTTATCATATTATTGATATATCCTGTGTGTGTAATAAACCAATAAAGTTTATAGTGTAATTGTAAGTAGACATTCTCATTCTTAAAAGGGGTCAGAGGAGGAAGGAACCCTAGTCTGACACTGGGGAAATACGGTGTAGGTAACATATAGGCTAAAACTGAATAAAGTTGGTAAAGTTTATTAATCATCTGTCACATTGAGAATAAAAAACAATTGTATTAGCTTCCTTAGACAATGGTGCAGGAAGTCTCATCATCCAGACAATAAAAATGCGCTACCAGAGGAGTCATGTATAGCAGCGGAATTTTTTTGATGGAAAACACTGGCATAATCAAAAGGCTTCTGCACGCCCTAAGGAATCCAATTTAAGATTAAATTCTCCGAGTACATTTGTAGACACTACTTCATCTTGAAGCAAATTCCAAAGTCTGATTACTTTTTTGGGAGAGGAAAAGCTTTCTTGTTAGAAAGTTGAACCTTTGCTTGACCCACAATACGTTAGATATCTTCCTTTTCTTAGATTTCACTTCTGCACTAACAAGACCTCATTTGTTTCCCTGTATTCACAATTTATTTTTATACACTAAAACCCATACTCTGTCTCCGGATTTTATTTTTTTTCTAAATGAAACCTGGTTATTCGGGTTAAAAACAATTCAGGGGTCATCTGTTCCTTGGACCTATACAATTATAATTTGTCCAGAACTGTGTTCGATATAATTTGCAGTGAGGATATGGCAACTAGTAATATCACACAATACATTTACACAGCATTGGTTTACTGGCATTACCCATAACAACTGTAACATACAAGAAAATGATTGCAAGACCACAGAGGGCAAAAACGAAAGCACGGTGATGGAATTGAATTCACCAGCTCCTCAACTAATACAGTTTTATGGCTATTGTTGGATTATCATCCAATAATGAGCAGTCGTTCTACAACCGCCAGAGGGCAAAATGCGTTCCTCCGCTCATTAGAACTATGCAATTTCGGTCAAAATAGTGATAGTCGTTTTATTACCAAGTAATGTGGTAGAAACGTCGCCAGTGTAATCTGTGTTTAGCTCAAGCGCAAAAAATTACAACCAAATTGCCTAAATGAAGAGAACATACAGAAAAGCCTCTTATAGGTTTACAGATCTGTGAAATTGGACAAAATCCTATGAAATGATGGAGGCAGCCGAGCAAATAGCTGCGATGAAATCTGCAGCCTTCAACTAATAATGAGAACCTCCACACCAATAATAAAAGACTACATGAGCTCTTACATGTTCCTGTAAATACAATAGCAGTTTTTACTTTTGAGCAGATCTTCATATGCATGAAGCTGAAGTTGCAAACATTGCTGGACTTTTTGGAATATGGAATGGTCTTCTGGCTACCCTGTCAAAGTCATAAATACAGAGATTTTTCTCTTGCGCTACAGAACAGGGCAATATTGCAGCCGGCATATATCTGAGCGCTAGCTTACTGTCCAGATTACACTCATCAAAAATATCAGTTTAGGTGGAAGCAATAAAACACAGTAGGGTACACCACATAAAGGCCATGTCATCTGCTGGTGTAGGTCCACTGTGTTTTATCAAGACCAAAGTCAGCGCGGCCATCTACCAGGAAATTTTTTTAGCACTTCATGCTTCTCTCTGCAGACAAGTTTTTTGGAGATGTAAATTTAATTCTCTAGCAAGACATGGCACCTGTCTACACTGCCAAAAGTACCAATTCCTGGTTTAAAAACAACAGTGTCACTGTGCTAGATTGGCCAGCAAACTCACCTGACCATAATACCATAGAGAATCTATAGGGTATTGTAAAGTGGAAGATGAGAGACACCAGACCCAACAATGATTGTAATGCAAATCAGACAATTTTTTTTTTTTTTTTTAACCAAACAGCACCATAATTCTGGTATATTTGGCGATGAATCTATCCCAAATTGTGTGGTATAAAATTACTACATTTTTTGCAGAAAAAAATTCACTTCACTTATTCACTTCAGTTGAGCTTAGCTGCAATACCAGACACAACCTTTGGATCAGAAGTGGTGCTGTTTTTGAAAAAAATAAACTGCACAATTCCTAAGTGAATATGGTTGTCTTCGTCGTGCAACAATATTTTCATTTTGGATCTCGTCAGTGATGTTTTTAGCTTCAGATTAGAACACTATCAATCAATTCAAAGGACAATGCCAATTAATTTGGAAACCACTTACCAGAAAAGTGATGATATAGAATTTCATAGAAAATAATGCTGTAGCATCATCCATTTCCAAGCACTTTAGTAAAGGCTAGTATTAAGTCGGCAAGCCAGTGAATTCAAATCATGTTAACCACTGTGCCATATCGCCTTTTCTTCCAATTAAGAGTCAAGAATGTGCGTTTCCATGGAGAACGCTCCATTTTTCCCCGACTTTAGAGATCAGTTTTGCATGTGCACTCAGCAAATAAGGTGTTAAGTATGTAATATGTTTGACCCCTTCAAAGCAGAAGTGGGCTGGAAAGCATTATCCCTGCACTCAAGTGGATAATGGCTTTCTAGTGGTTGTAGAACGCCACATGATACGCCGAGACGCCAGAAATCAAACTAGTTCTTTTGATACGTACAGGAATCTCCCACTCCACCATTGCTATTTCTAATGCTCGATATCTCATATACAGCTCGGCAGTATCTGAAAATACCATTGTACATGTAAATGTACTTGGGGGGGGGGAGAAGAGAAAGAAAAGAAAAAAAAAAAAAGAAAAAAGAAATAAAGGTTAATTAATCGAATAAAAACAACCATAAATGCCAAGTTGCGAACAATAAAATGTTGCGGGAAAAAATGTAAGTTCGGTCGGACTACAATTGAAAAGGAGGATGTTTAATAAAAGAAAAGCAATTTAACTGGCCTATTTTGAATTTCAAGACATTAAGGGGTACATTTTCCAAGCAGAGCATGGGGAGTTATGTGCGCAAATCCCATTAACATTAATGTGTTCCTTTGCTCTCGATGATATTAAGTTTTAAGTGATGCTATAACTATTATAACAATCCTCTGTGACAGCGCTCATCTGTACAGTGTATATCCCGAATATGCCTGGTTACACAAGATACTATCTCACGTCTAATGAAACGTTCGCGTCGAGAGGAGATAATAACTAACAGGCTCACACTGTTTCCAGCGCATTTCTTTGCCCCCCTCTTTTTTTTCTCATATGCCATATTTCACATAACCTGACTAAGCTTGGTCCAAATTTTGCCGACCCAAAAAAAAGAGAAAAAGAAAGAAAAGAAGCCACCTTAATATTTCAGTACACCAGCTGGATTTCGACAAACTAAATTATTACCGAAGGTGCCGGCAGTTTTCTATACACGGTGCTTAAGATAATTATAAAAAATCATCTTCATTACGGCACGCAAGCACATTTTTAACAGTTTCATTTGGACGGGCTACAAAATACATTGGAATTGCGTCGATATAATTACTCCGAGTCTTGGAAGCAATAAAATCTTCCCAACCAAATCCCTTTGACCCTGTTAATGTCTGCTCCTTGTTAATCTTAGGCAAACATTGTTTGTAGCGCGGGGTTTTTTATAGAATATGATAAAAAGAAAAGAATTCCCTTAGCGGTTGTTATTGATTCCGGCGTTTACCGGCTGAGCGTTAAGTGCCGCTTACAAAACAGAACAGATGCAGATGCTGACAGAAAGGTAAACAATTGTTGTGTGGCTCGCTGCCAGACATGGAGGCGATATATTAAACTCCAAGTGAAGCACATTTCCCCTATGGATTACACTTATTGCCACTTCATTTCCTATGTGCTCCGTCTCTCTAGTGCTCTGCCTAGTGCTAAGCTATTTCCAGTCCTTTTGCTGACCCCCGAGGCCCGGTGCTACCTCACACAGCCATTAGTGAAGGGAATTGCATGTGTCTGACACAGGCTGAAACCAATTATTAGATATTTTCTTCAGAATGATGCCCAACTCTGTTGGGAATGAGCAATCATGAAATAATTTACCTCCTGATTTAATTTTTTCCTGCACAAATTAGTTGTAGTGAGAGGCAGGGCCGGTACACAGCTGCTAGTGACACGGTGTATCTCTGTCTTATCAAGCGGAGACTTGATGCTAAGGGAATGAGAGGGGGGAAGTGGAGGATTGGCGAGGGGCTGAATAGGTTGGGGAATCCAGCTTTGAAAGAAAAGAAGTTTATCAGATATACTGATCACAAGTGCTCCTGGATGATTAGAAATGACAGGGACGTAAAGAGATATATGAGAGGGGGGAGTCAGGCCTTTCCGGGGTCTCGTGTTTTATACACCTTTCTGCTATCCAATTTACTTCTGCTGCTTTAAAAGCCCTGAGCGTCTCGAAAAAAGAACAGATGAGTATGACAAAAGCAGAGGGAAGAAATAATATTGTGGGGCTGATGACTTATTACTCCTTTATTATGGAATGCCAAGCTATTGTTATTGTGGATTCAGTATGGAAGGACTCCAGAAAGGCACAAACCACCTCGGTATCTTCACCAGACTTTCCCTTCAGAAGCTCTAGAGTTGGTGTGCACTACACTTTTGGGATTGAGAGCCAAATCGCCATAAAACTTTTGCGGTGTTCCAACAATTATAACATTTATTCCCCATTTACACACAGTATATCAGGACTTAATCTTAGCATCACAACGACTAGTATTGAATACTTTATTCAATACTACCAGTTTGATGTCTATATAGAATAGCATGTAGAATAGTAGTTAAAGGGAACCTGTCACGTGAAAAAAACGCTATTAACCTGAAGATATGGGGTTAATCAACAGGCTAACTGCGTTCTGAACCTGAGCGATGCCCACACTTAGAGCCCCACTGCTGGGAGGAAATTAACTTTATTCTACCCAGCAATGCTTGGCATTCAGTCATAGTAGTGGCATCGGCCTGAGTTCAGTAACCGCTCTGTGCATAGATTAACCAGTACATTTTCAGGTTAATAACTTTTTTTACATGATAGGTTCACTTTAATTTATTTTGGTGGTTTGGCTTGTTTAAAGGGATTGTTCAACATTAAACTACAAATCTGCAGTCACTGCATGTGAATGCAGACCTGTGAATCCTTACGTTACTGTGAGGAAATTCCATGTCAGTGCCAAAAGCAGGCAGTAACATGATGGCAAGTATGTGAAATACATATTCCCAGCCACATTCAGACTAGATGGGTGCGGACTCACTCTATGCAAGTGTATTGAGAGGCGGGAAACAGTCTAGTCGGAATGTGGCATGGAGTATTTATGCCACATACGTCCCGTCACAGAACCACCTGCTCCCGATGTCGGAGAATCCTCACAGAGCATATTGTCCGCGATGTGAGGATTCACAAGTCTGCAGACACATAGGCACAACTAAAAATACAAAAAACTGCCATTGGGTTTTTGTATTCTTTTGCTGATAAGAAGAGAATGGACAGCACCTCCAAAAATCATATATTGATCTAATGCCGCTAGGCAAAAATATATACAGTGGGGCAAAAAAGTATTTAGTCAGTCAGCAATAGTGCAAGTTCCACCACTTAAAAAGATGAGAGGCGTCTGTAATTTACATCATAGGTAGACCTCAACTATGGGAGACAAACTGAGAAAAAAAAATCCAGAAAATCACATTGTCTGTTTTTTTTTCATTTTATTTGCATATTATGGTGGAAAATAAGTATTTGGTCAGAAACAAAATTTCATCTCAATACTTTATGATATATCCTTTGTTGGCAATGACAGAGGCCAAACGTTTTCAAGGTTGCCACACACTGTTGTTGGTATGTTGGCCCATTCCTCCATGCAGATCTCCTCTAGAGCAGTGATGTTTTTGGCTTTTCGCTTGGCAACACGGACTTTCAACTCCCTCCAAAGGTTTTCTATAGGGTTGAGATCTGGAGACTGGCTAGGCCACTCCAGGACCTTGAAATGCTTCTTACGAAGCCACTCCTTCGTTGCCCTGGCGGTGTGCTTTGGATCATTGTCATGTTGAAAGACCCAGCCACGTTTCATCTTCAATGCCCTTGCTGATGGAAGGAGGTTTGCACTCAAAATCTCACGATACATGGCCCCATTCATTCTTTCATGTACCCGGATCAGTCGTCCTGGCCCCTTTGCAGAGAAACAGCCCCAAAGCATGATGTTTCCACCATCATGCTTTACAGTAGGTATGGTGTTTCATGGATGCAACTCAGTATTCTTTTTCCTCCAAACACGACAAGTTGTGTTTCTACCAAACAGTTCCAGTTTGGTTTCATCAGACCATAGGACATTCTCCCAAAACTCCTCTGGATCATCCAAATGCTCTCTAGCAAACTTCAGACGGGCCCGGACATGTACAGGCTTAAGCAGTGGGACACGTCTGGCACTGCAGGATCTGAGTCCATGGTGGCGTAGTGTGTTACTTATGGTAGGCCTTGTTACATTGGTCCCAGCTCTCTGCAGTTCATTCACTAGGTCCCCCCGTGTGGTTCTGGGATTTTTGCTCACCGTTCTTGTGATCATTCTGACCCCACGGGGTGGGATTTTGCGTGGAGCACCAGATCGAGGGAGATTATCAGTGGTCTTGTATGTCTTCCATTTTCTAATTATTGCTCCCACAGTTGATTTCTTCACTCCAAGCTGGTTGGCTATTGCAGATTCAGTCTTCCCAGCCTGGTGCAGTGCTACAATTTTGTTTCTGGTGTCCTTTGACAGCTCTTTGGTCTTCACCATAGTGGAGTTTGGAGTCAGACTGTTTGAGGGTGTGCACAGGTGTCTTTTTATACTGATAACAAGTTTAAACAGGTGCCATTACTACAGGTAATGAGTGGAGGAAAGAGGAGACTCTTAAAGAAGAAGTTACAGGTCTGTGAGAGCCAGAAATCTTGATTGCTTGTTTCTGACCAAATACTTATTTTCCACCATAATATGCAAATAAAATGAAAAAAAAACAGACAATGTGATTTTCTGGATTTTTTTTTCTCAGTTTGTCTCCCATAGTTGAGGTCTACCTATGATGTAAATTACAGACGCCTCTCATCTTTTTAAGTGGTGGAACTTGCACTATTGCTGACTGACTAAATACTTTTTTGCCCCACTGTATAACTGAACATGAGGTTCTTAATTTAACATTCTGATCAGACTGTATGAAGCCCACTGCCACGTTTACACAATTTACTGGCAATAACCAGGTAATGGGTAGGCATAGCTTCTATGTCCATATCGACACTATGACGTACATTTATTACTCTGCTACGCCAAGGGTTATTCCCAGAATTACAAGTTATTCCCTTATGAATTAACGAGAGGGGTCTGTTCACTGAAATCCTCAGAGATCCCAAGAACTGGACTCCAAAACTACGAGAACAGCACCCTGTCCGGAATCACTGAATAGAGAAGAAAAGCACAATCTCAACCTCCGCTCCATTCATTGCATATGGGACTGCTGGAAATGGTTGAGTACTGCTGAGGATAAGACAAAATCTGCAATTCTAGGAACACCCCTTGAAAGCAGTTTTTGACTATGAGCTAATTGATTATTGCATTAACGCCATTTCCTGTCTAGTTTTTATATATATATATATATATATTTATTTTTTATTTTTTATTTTTTTTTTGACTTGCCCCAAAATCTACTTTTTCTTTTCATCTTTTTGAAGCCTATTTTATGTATTTGTTTTCCTTATGTTCGCTACTATGTGCAAAGTTTTCATTTTCAAGATGTTTGCGGCCAATTCATCAATTTTGACTTCAGCGCTGGAATCATAAAACTCAACTGTTTATTGAATCAATATTAAAAGTTGAAAATAAAACAAACATAGGTCATATGGACCTATGGAGTAAGCACATCACGTCCTTCACACTCAAGGTGTTATGTGTCCCATCTGGCTTGTTATATTCTTGGTTTTAAAGCTGATCCAAGAAATTATTGAGTTTTATGATTCTGCTGCTGGATCCCACTACCTTTTTCCATACTGCTTGCTTATGGATGCTGACATGGAGGATCTGTGCATCGAATACCTTCTGAATCCATGGGTATTCTTTCATGGACGGTATTCTGATGATATTTTTCTTTTTAATTACGGTACAACATTTTTACACAAATGTTCTCCAGGCACCCACTAAAGTAATTTTTTGTACAAGTGAAATGTTTAGTGCAAATTTTGTGTCACTTTAGCAGAACATGCAACTCTTTGCTCTAAACTGGTGCAAAAAAAAAGACAAAAATAATTTTTTTTTTCTGCAAAATTAATGAACCACATGAGCCATATTGAAGAGTTTGTAGCAAAAACAAATGAAGGCAAATAATAAATCAAAACTATGTGTTTATTTTAATCACCCAACTTCTTCCTTTGTAAAGTGCCACCCCTTTGTTGGCACAAGTGTTATCGGTACGAATTCACTCTCTCTGACAGCTGGTTAGGTACACCTACCGGCACATAGGGTCTTGTTCAAATAGGAAGATTTATTAAAGTTCATAGTCTTCCAGCATAAAGAAAAACAAATAGCCTTTTCATCAGCATAAAGATCTGCAAATTAAAAACAAAATAGTGCATATCATAGAACGGGCTCACTTGGTCGAGTAACGGTCAGACTTTCACAGCAGAAAGAGGTATTTCTGCCTCTCAGTCACAGAACTGGACTAAAGGCCCCGTCTCACATAGCGAGATCGCTAATGTGTCACCAATTTTGTGACACAACAGCGATCTCGCCTGCAACCTCGCTACATGTGACATGTAGCAGCAACCAGCCCCCCTGCTGGATATTGGTGATCGTGCAGGAATGTCCTGGGCCAATTTTTCGCCATCGGCATCCCGCTGGCCAGTATGCATCGCTGTGTTTGATCGCTGGATCGTTGCTGCGTCACTGAAGAGATCTGCCTGTTTGACATCTCACCAGCGACATAGTAGTGACGCACCAGCCATCCTTACCAGGTCGCATCGTTGTCGGGATCGCTGGTGCGTAGCCAAGTGTGACGGTACCCTAAGGTAGCTGAGCAGACTTAAATAGGCTGTTGAAAACTTGGAAGTGGAGATATGGGAACGACCAGTCCCACCCAGCCCTCTTGGTCATTCCTAAAACCCAGACACAAAATCCGAGCTCATTAAAAAAAAATCCTCAGCACTATCTGTGGTGGAGACTGCTTTTCTGGGCTTCACATCACCGAGGCTAGCCACCTTGGTGACACAGATCTCCAGTCCAGGATCTGTCCAGCTTGCTACCTTACATATCACAGATTGAACAATGGCTGTTGGAGAAAAAGTATTTGACCAAATGAGTCCTTCAACCACGTCCATAGAAGAAAACTGCATATGTGTGCACAGTGTTCTTTAGGACAAGTTTGGTGATAAGTTAGGGGTGGATCACACATCCGTTTTTGACGTCCGTCAAAATCCGCCGTTTTGGAAAAAAAATGGATCTGCCTTTATTTTTGGCGGATCCGCTTTTTTTTCTCATAGACTTGCATTAGTTGCTAAAGCGGATCCATCCAAAAAACGGATCCGGTAGCATCCGTTTGCTGCAAAACGGAAACGGATCTGTTTTTTCACACTTTGGCGGACGCCAAAAAACTGATGTGTGAAACAGGCTATAAGTGTATCTGCGTCACATATCAGGGCGAAGACACAGTGTAGTCAGTAGGACTTATTAAGTTAACAAGGACATAATAAAAGAAAGAAATCGGCACTGATTTTCTATGGCATTTTCTAGAGCAGAGGTTATGTGCCCCATCAGAAAATTACTTACTGGGCAGTGCTCAAATACACAAATGGCACCACCGCACCATAAACACCACACGCAATACACATTCTGTAGGTAGAAGCACATTTACAGAACAAAGGGAGGCATAAACGCTAAGAGATTACTAAAGTCATCATACCACAATATGAAAACAACGGTTCTGCAATCCTTGGAGAGCAGTAGGGTAGAATAAGGTAGACCGAAGACAAGAAAAAAAGTGCTACATAGGGCAACTACATCAAAAGAAAATAAAAGCAATAGAAAATGAAAAGAAGCCAAATAAAAATGGATGTTGAAACGCAACTGATTTTTCCAAAATCCCTAGGCATTGGTTGCCAGTCTAGGCCTGGATAATCTAACTGAAGAATAAGAGGGCAAAACCATAAGGATTGGAAAAGCCCCCAAAAAGGGGATAAAAAAAAAATGAAAAAAGCGTTATGTATAAGGGTATGTTTCCACGTGGTGTATTTGCTGCGGATTGGACACTGCGTACAGCCGCAGCATCCAGATGTTTCAGCATAGTGGAGGGGATTTTATGAAATCCCATCTCCACTCTGCGTACAAAGACGCAGGTGGCAGACCTGCGTAACCGGACATGCAGCGCGTCTTTATAGACAGCAGCATGTCTATTTATCTTGCGGAGACGCTCAGTCTCCGCAAGATAAATAGCACCGTTCTATGTATAGGATGTGGTGATTCCGCATGTGTTCAATGAACACATGCGGAATCACCGTGCGTACAAAAGGGGGAAGCGCTTTGGGCGTGGCGGATATCCGGTGTGTTCAAAGCGCTGCCAATCCGGAAGGTGGAGACATACCCTAAGACCTTGCTGTGCACATTGGCTTCACGTATTGAGTAAACATGGCCATGACTGGGAAATGGTAACAAAAACATACAAAAAACATATATAAAAATACTCGTGAATCGAAATAAAAAACAAGTGGCTAACAATACTTTCAGAGTGCACATACACATGCAGGATTTTGCTTATGTGTTTCACAGGTTCTTGAAAACAAGGTAAAGAGAATAAATGGAGAAACAGAATAATAGGACAGATAGTACAAACTATATTTTTATTAAATTCCAGCTTTTATTTCAAAATCTGGACAAAAACTGATGAAATCCTCCATGTACTCAGGGTGACCAGAAAATTCCACACTTGGCTTCTTCTCAATGGGAGCTGTATAACTCTCCTTCCCTGAGGTGACTGCAGGAAATGGGAACATCTACTGTCTGGTTTCCTCACAGATTACAATGGATCAATGGAAAGTCTAAGGCTATGCGCACACGGTGTGTTTTTGATGCGTTTTTTTCCTTGTGGAATTGGCCCAAAAATTCTAGGGAATCCTTATGCCAGCAAAGTCAATGAGAATCCTGAAGTGCTGTGCACATGATCAGTATTTTTCCTTTCAGGATTTGCTGTGCGCTTAAAGCTGCAGCATGTCAATTCTTTGTGCATTTTTGCCTGCGTTTTTAGACCCATTGAATGCACAGAATAAAACGCATAAAAAAAGCAGCATTTTTGCTGCCAAGAGATGCAGAAACCTTGCAGAAATTTTATTACTAAAGTAGTACTCTTTTGATAGCTGTTGGCTGAGCCCTCGTTCAGTCCAACAACACAACTATTCCTTCCAATCCCTCCATACACATGCACAATGGATTTAGTTAGGCATACATGTGTTCTGATTGAGTAGAAGAATGTAAGACTTTGGATCTAGATCAGGCCTAAAACCCAATCCAAGTGCACATTTTTACATTTCTCAGCATACCATTTTAAAATTGGAAATAAAAAAAATATTAAATACAAAATAAAATATAATTATAAATACTGTGGTAGATTGGCTTACTCGGCTGCACACAGAGGTAGACACCGGAAAACTTTAAGGCTCTTACTGGTTTATTAGGAGTGCTGCATAAGCCAGTGCAGAGTCAGCAAAAATAAACAAGGCCTTTCTGGCCTAAGAAAAAACAAAACAAAACATACAGCACAGTCCGTGTTGTTACACAATGGTTCAGCCTTCCATGTTAGGACACCTAGTACTGGAGTTCCAATCTCCAGGCCTTCTGAACAATGAATGCCTCAGAAGGCCGACTAATTCTCAGACCACACCCTGGGGTAGAGATAAGGTGGACAACCTCACACTGGCTCTATGGTTGTCCACAAAAACCCAGCTCTTAAAATGGCTGATCAACCCCTCTCAACACATAGTGTGCTGGAGCAAATGTCTAGATTTCAAAATCACTTAAGCCAAGAGTCTCAATGAAACGGATCTCTGCTGTGAACTCATTTTCTGGTTTACCTCTGGCTTCTGGTGAGGGTGGTGAAGCTGGCTGTGTTGACAGAGAAGTCGTGAGTTCTCCATCCAGGCTCCCTCTAGTGGTGACAGTAGGTAATGAAGCTGATCAAAATGGCAGAGACCTGCCACCTGAGGAGGAGGACTGTGAGTGGACATCAGGAGTCTCTGACTGGATTTAAGACAGCCGACTCCCTAATTTTGTGCTGGTGATTTTTCCTGCCCTGAGGTTCTGGTTTCCAGTTCTGTTCCTGCCTTCTCAAGCTAAGTGTGCTCTGCTATTTTTTCACATGAGATTTGGTCTGGTTTACTCAGTTTTTGTGGTCAGCCAGCCCCTGCTGGGGCTGTGCTGAACTTCCATTCTTATGTCTCTGTTTATGCTAGTTTGCTTTTTGTCCCTGATCAGATTGGTCTCTTTTTGCTCTGTCTTCAGAATATACCAGAGTGCTGATATAGGGAATTGAAGTCTAGCGACTTCAGGGTTTTTGTTATCAGAAAGTGATGGACATTTTATGGCAGGGTTTTGTGCATGATTGCAGACAGCATCTTTCCTTTCCTGTCCTTTCTAGTTAGTGTGGGCCCCATCGTTTGCGCAGCCTATTTTTCTATCTGTGTTTGTGTTTTCATCTTTTCTCACCGACAATACATGTTTGGGGGCTGTCTATTGCTTTGGGGTCTGCTCTGGGGCAGTTTAGATTTCTCCTTTTCTTGCTTTAGGCTTATTTAGTTCTCCGGCTGTGACGAGGCGTCTAGGATCATCGTAAGTACGCTCCACAGCTACTGCTAGTTGTGTAGACAGGATCAGGGGTCTGCAATCCGCTTAGTTACCAACCTCTCTGGTTTTCTGTGGCTTAGCTTGTTTTTCCTCCTCAGTGACTCACTCATAACAGATCTCCCCTCCGGCAACTTGCCACTGACTTTGTCACAATACATAATAGTTAATGATATTCTAATAATTCAAACAATTAAATGAGTAAAGCAGGTCACTGAGAAGCAACTCACATGAAGGCCTCATTTAGATATCCGTTTTCCACATACACGTTCTATTCGTAATTTTCACAGATAGAAGTTGATCTATAAAAGTCTTTTGGGGCTGTTCACATATCTGATTTTTTTTGTTGGACCCATTGGTCTGAGCAAAATTGCAGAGACATATCGGATATTGACCTGAGTGTTAGTGAAAGAAAAATAATCCATCCAAGAACTGTCCATTTTGTACGAACAACTAGGAAAAAACTTTTTTTTCTCTCATTCAAGAAAAGTTGATGTTACTTGGACCAAACACACTATTGACACAACTCAGTCGGTTTTCTTGGCGGTTAAGAAAAAACGGACGTCTGAATGAGGACTAAATGGAAATTTGCCAGCACAAAATGATTGCTTGAACCAAGCACATTTGTTCAGTGCTTGGCTTGAATAGTAATTTTGTGCTGACAGACTCCATTTAAAGACCCAATTATAATATTCCCCCACGTTGAATAAAACCACCTTATGCTCACCTCTGATGCTAGCCCAATTCCAGCAATGTCGGCAATGAGATTCCCGAAGCTAGTGTGCCGTTATGTCATGAAGGCCCTGCAGCCAATCAGCGACCATTTATGGGCCGCTTCATTTTCACTTCCTTCAGACAAAAAAGACATTTGGAAGTGGGAGCTGCCGGTACTTCATCCAGATGTCAGATCACTAGTAAATTTAGGACAGTGTAAGGGACTGTTAGGGGATATTATAGTGCTCTATATTATAGAGGCACTGTGGCAGGACTTGCTATTTTGGAATGTAAATGGACCTTTATCTTTTTTTGGAACACTTGATTTCTGTTGAGAGCACTGTCATGCAAGTCGTTGTATCTAGAACTCTTAGGGTATGTTCACACGTGGCGTTTTATTTATACTTTTTTTTAATGAAAATTTTCAGCTGCGTTTTACAGTACTAGCAAAATTTATGAGCTCATGCACACACCTTGGTTTTTTTTTTTTGTTCTCAGTATTTTGAGCTTTGCTTGGTTTTTGTAGAACAGGGCATGACACTTCTCTCAATGTTTTCCACCCATTGAAATTAATGGGTGGTGAAAAAACCTGAAAAAATGCATGTATCAGGTTTTTCTGTGTTTTTTTTTTTGTGCCAAAATATGATGAAGTAGAATGAGACTTTTATTTAGTCACTAAAACAAATGTAGCATGACAAATTCACAGCAAAAACGCAAGAAAAACCAAGTAAAACCTGCTTTTTTGGCAGCTTCTTTACTGACAGGAGAGCGAGCAGGGTTTTTTTTGCAGAAAAAAAAGCATCAAAAACACCACATGTGAAGATAGCCTTATGGGTAGAGCAGTTAGTGGCAAAATTTACATAAATTTTAACATCATAGACACAATGTTATAGCACTCTTTCTGCAGCAGCTGGCAGTATATCTTGCACAGGACAAAGCTCAGCTTCCGCAAAACATCTTTTTTCTTCTCCAAAAGAAATGGAAGGTCCACTTTGAATTTTGTAGAACTATTTCATAGCAGCTGCAGAAGCTCACCAGGCATGCTTCAGTTACTAACTCTTCATATTAAACAATTCCAGATATGTTGTTCTTCTTTCCACTTTAGAAAGAAGTTCTTCAGCAGCTAAATGTGTAGGTACCATTAAATTATTGCGTTCTATGCGTTAATGGCCCTGGAATCTCTCAGCAATATCTCACAGAACTCACAGAATTTATAATTTAATTATCCCTTATATACACACCAGTAATCTAATAGCACCCCTCGTAATTTCATTACGGACATTCTTTTGTGTAATAATTGCATTTTTTAATATAATTAATGAATGCTGTCAGCCTCGCACACAGATGTTTCTTGTTCAACCAAAGCTCGGCACAAATGCAAACATTTCTTGGCCCTTTCAAATTTCTCTTCTATATTTATGTTGAATTCAAATATTCATTATCTATAGTGTTTCTAATTATTTGTACAATTTAGGCTGGTTTCACATTCGCGTATTTTCCATGCAGCGCATGGCGCCGCTAAGCCCTGCCCCCTGCCGGCTCCCTGCCCGCCCCATCCGGTCATCGCCGCCTACTATCGCACACGGCCGCAAGGTATCTGCGCACCCTATCTTTAGCATAGGGTGCGCAGACCGTGCGCTGGCCATGCGCTAGTAGGATTTTAGCGTGCGCTGCGCACTTTTGAAGGTGCGCCGAACGCACCATGTTGCATTTTGGCACGCTTGACGCACGCTAAAATCCTACTAGCGCACGGCCAGCGCACGGTCTGCGCACCCTATGCTAAAGATAGGGTGCGCAGATCGCATGCGGCCGTGTGCGATAGTGGGCGGCGATGACCGGATGGGGCGGGCAGGGGGCAGGGCTTAGCGGCGCCGTGCGCTGCATGGAAAATACGCGAATGTGAAACCAGCCTAAATGGAGCATTCCCTGGATCACAATGTATCACTTTTCTATAGGAATGGATCCACAAGGTACAGTTAGGTCCATATATATTTGGACATAGACAACATTTTTCTAATTTTGGTTCTAGACATTACCACAATTAATTTTAAACAAAACAATTCATGCAGTTGCAGATGCAGTTGAAGTTCAGACTTTCAGCTTTCATTTGAGGGTATCCACATTAAAATTGGATGAAGGGTTTAGGAGTTTCAGCTCCTTAACATGCGCCACCCTGTTTTTAAAGGGACCAAAAGTAATTGGACAGATTAAATAACTGTAAATAAAATGTTCATTTCTAGTACTTGGTTGAAAACCCTTTGTTGGCAATGACTGCCTGAAGTCTTGAACTCATGGACATCACCAGACGCTGTGTTTCCTCTTTTTTGATGCTCTGCCAGGCCTTCACTGTGTTGGTTTTCTGTTGCTGTTTGTTTGTGGGCCTTTCTGTCTGAAGTTTAGTCTTTAATAAGGGAATGGCATGCTCAATTGGGTTGAGATCAGGTGACTGACTTGGCCATTCAAGAATATTCCACTTTTTTGCTTTAATAAACTCCTGGGTTGCTTTGGCTTTATGTTTTGGGTCATTGTCCATCTGTAGTATGAAATGACGACCAATCAGTTTGGCTGCATTTGGCTGGATCTGAGCACACAGTATGGCTCTGAATACCTCAGAATTCATTCGGCTGCTTCTGTCCTGTGTCACATCATCAATAAACACTAGTGACCCAGTGCCACTGGCAGCCATGCATGCCCAAGCCATCAAACTGCCTCCGCCATGTTTTACAGATGATGTGATATACTTTGGATCATGAGCTGTACCACGCCTTCGTCATACTTTTCTCTTTCCATCATTATGGTAGAGGTTGATCTTGGTTTCATCTGTCCAAAGAATGTTCTTCCAGAACTGTGCTGGCTTTTTTAGATGTTTTTTTAGCAAAGTCCAGTCTAGCCTTTTTATTCTTGATGCTTATGAGTGGCTTGCACCGTGCAGTGAACCCTCTGTATTTACTTTCATGCAGTCTTCTCTTATGGTAGATTTGGATATTGATACGCCTACCTCCTGGAGAGTGTTGTTCACTTGGTTGGCTGTTGTGAAGGGGTTTCGCTTCACCATGGAGATTATTCTGCGATCATCCACCACTGTTGTCTTCCGGGGGAGCCCAGGGCTTTTTGCATTGATGAGTTCACCAGTGCTTTCTTTCTTTCTTTCTTTCTCAGGATGTACCAAACTGTAGATTTTGCCACTCCTAATGTTGTAGCAATTTCTCGGATGGGTTTTTTCTGTTTTTGCAGCTTAAGGATGGCTTGTTTTACCTGCATTGAGAGCTCCTTTGACAGCATGTTTCCTTCACAGCAAAACCTTCCAAATGCAAGCACCACCCCTCAAATCAACTCCAGGCCTTTTATCTGCTTAATTGAGAATGACATAATGAAGGGATTGCCCACACCTGTGCATGAAATAGCCTTGGAGTCAATTGTCCAATTACTTTTGGTCCCTTTAAAAACAGGGTGACACATGTTAAGGAGCTGAAACTCCTAAACCCTTCATCGAATTTTAATGTGGATACCCTCAAATGAAAGCTAAAAGTCTGAACTTCAACTGCATCTGAATTGTTTTGCTTAAAATTCATTGTGGTAATGTCTAGAACCAAAATTAGAAAAATGTTGTCTCTGTCCAAATATATATGGACCTAACTGTATGTAGTAAGTGTCTGATCACTGGAGGTCCGACTGCCGGGATCCCCACCAAATAGAAGGCCAGTGTTCCCATGTCCCCTATTTGAGTGAAGCGATGGCCAACAATCCACACTAGAGATAAGCGGATTAATTCGTGGTGGATAAATGTGAGTCCTGTAAATCTCTTAGGCTACGTCCACAAGGTCAGTAACTCGCAGTGCTTTGGATGCAGCACATGTCTGCTCCGTCCAAAGCGTTGCCGGCTTTTGAACACAGGTGATTATGCATGTGTTAATTGACCACGTCCAATACATTGGACTGGTGATATTTATCTTTTGGAGACTCGCGTCTCCACAAGATAAATAGACATGCTGCGGTCTGGAAAGATGCGCCGCCACATGTGCGTCTCCGCAGGTGAGCCGCGGGCGTCAGTGCATGCATAGTGGACATGGAATTTCTTGAAATCCCATCCACTACGCTATAACATCTGGCCACTGCGGATTGGACGCTGCGGATGTATGCAGCATTCAACCTACAGCATTTACTGACCGTGGGAACATACCCTTACCTTCCAGCATCCTCACTGTGGCATTTGATTTGTCAGGGCTGGCACAACACCATTGACATGACACTCAGATGACGTCACGCCAGCCGGCTAATCAAAAGCCGCAACAGGGTCCCTGAAAGGTGAGAGATTCCCGGGATGCCAGTCTAGATCAGTCGTACCTGCTGGCTAGACCAGAGCCCAGCAAATTTCTTACCTTCTTGCAAATTGATCCACTCATCTTCAATGCACACTGATGCTTTATTCAATGGTAAGTGCAACCCCGTGGACAGGTGATATGAAAGGTAGTTCTTAGGGCCCCGTCACACATAGCGACTCACCAGCGATCGCGACAACGATATCAACTTGTCAGGATCGCTGGTGTGTCGCTACATGATCGCTGGTGAGCTGTCAAACAGGCAGCTTCACCAGCGATCAGCACCAGCGACGTCGAGCGGGCGCGTCGCTGTGTACGTTAGTTACCAGCGCGCTGATGCAGGGAGCTGGTAACTAAGGTACACATCGGGTTTCTAAGTGGTGCGCGTCACTTAGAAACCCGATGTGTACCTTGGTTACCAGCTCCCTGCATCAGCGCGCTGGTAACTAACGTACACATCGGGTTTCTAAGCACCGCGCGCTGCTTAGAAACCCGACGTTTACCTTGGTTACCAGTGCGCTGGTTGTTGCTCTCCCGCCTGTCACACGCAGCGAAGCGTGCTGGCCAGCGGGAGACCAAGGACCCAAAAAAAGTCCTGACCTTTCAGGAACGATCAGCGAGTACTGGCAGGGGGGCCGGTCGCTGATAGCTGTCACACACAGCGATCTCGCTGGTGAGATCGCTGTTGCGTCACAAAACTTGTGACTCAGCAGCGATCTCGCTAGCGAGATCACTATGTGTGACGGGGGCTTTAGGGTCCCGTTACATTTAGCGATGCACCAGCGATCCCGACAACGATATGACCCGGTCAGGATCGCTGGTGCATCGCTAAATGGTCGCTAGTGAGCTGCCAAACAGGCAGATCTCACTAGCGATGCAGCGGCGGTCGTTACTTACCTGTCAGACGCGGCAATGAAGACGTCCTCCCGCCCGCGTCCATGCGACGCTCGTCGGCGCCAGCAGGAAGCTGCCGACGAAAAACAGCCCAGGACGTTCTCACGCGATCAACTATAGCCAGCGGGGGAGCCAGTCGGAGGTAAGTCTCACATATAGCGATATCGCTAGCATCATCGGTGACGCTTTTGCGATATTGCTAGCGATATCGCTATTTGTGAAGCCCCCTTTAGAATCACAACTTAACAATTAGCAGACTTCCATGATTGTTATCATACGAATGCTTAAAGTAGTAAGCTTTGCTATTACTTTATTTCCTCTGATGCCCTGAGAGTTACAGTTTTGTTTTTAAAGTACAAATAAATGGAAAGGCTCAAAAGACTCCTGGAAGACGACTGAGTGTCTTTTTGAGCATTTTACCAATTTGATAATTGTTGAATTAATTAAACAAAACCAAACACATACAGAAAGTGCATTGAAAAAGATGCCCCAAAATTGCTGAGAAAATAAAACCTTATTGGTGGCTAAAACATCACAAAAGTTCTCAGGAAACGACAAGAAAAAAAAACTGCTAAAAAGGTGCTTCAGGAAAAAAAACACTGGTGCTCCATGAAGCAAGTTCATCTTGAAAAACTAAGCTGGTTCACCAGCCTCGAAAAGACGTCATGTGCACACATCCTTAAGGTATCTGCCCATTAAATATTTCACAAAATCAGGGCGAACTCCATGATGGCAAAATCAGCTGCTTGACCTGCTGCAGATTTTAAATTCACAGTGATGGTCACATTCCAATTTTGAAGTGGAAAATAGAGGGTTTATCCAGGACTTTTTTTTTTTTTTTACTATGGGCCTAAAAACTAACAGGCAGGTAGTTGCCGAGAGGCAACTATACCTACCGTAATATGTCGGAAAGAGGCGGAGGGAGATGGGGACAGGAGCAGAGATCCTCACTGAGCAGGTGAATACATCATAACACACTGCGGGACAGGACCTGGGGCCTCCGCTAAACGCAGGTGCGATATCCTTACATCATCACCTGATGTAAGTTCCCGGGAAGCGCGCACGGCGCATGCCCGAGAATCGTTTACAGAGCGCAGGCACCGGTCACGTAACGAGGAACAGAGGAGGCAGCACACGGTGGCAAGAAAGGGATGATGGACGGCTGCGAGGCAGTTGACACAGGGGGAGAAAACATACCTCCATGATGCAATAGAGGTATGGCGGGCAATTTATAAAAGTCTTTATTTCAGCATTCCTAGGGATACTAAACATAAGAGCCACCTTCACATAATGTAGCCTTAGTGCTGCTGAAGGTGGGTGGCTCTTTTACTTTAATAGGCCCTGGGGGAGGTGACAGGTTCCCTTTAAAGGTGCAATATTTCTGCTCTATACAATTTTTGATTTATAAGAGGCAATGATATGGACATGTGCAAGAGCCTTAATTACTGAATACAGAAAAACAAGAGCAGTTCTTATGTTTCAGTGACAACTTAAAAAAAAATCAAGGTTTTGTATTGAAATCATAAATAAAATAGCTAAAATGGGGACAAAAAAATAATAGAGCAATAATTTACAGAAAAGCCATTTACATCAGAAGAGCTTTGGGAGCAGGAAGAATTACTGAGCAACACATACTGTATGTCTTAAAAACAAAGTGTGAATGATGGCAGATAAGCAGACATTCTTGCTACAGCGGTGAAACACAATTAAGTACAATTGCCCTCGACCCGCCACTTCTGTCTGACCCATCCATACAGTAAATAATGCCCTCCTGGATCACAGGCGCCTTCATTTCTACATGACTTATCGACCATTACCAGACTTGTCTTGTGCTTGTTTAGCTTTGGATTCTTCGACAGCTGACGGTATGTTTTCTGTCTGTTAGGTTTATCTAGTATAATAATACATTTTCATTTGATAGGACTCCGATCCGCTACGGAAAGGTATAAATATTATGTGACACGAGGACTGCGAAACCTATTAGTTCCTCCAGCGCAGGAAGAAAAAAAATAATAATTTGCTGCTGCTGCATTCAATATAGATTGAGTTGTATGTAGGCTACAATGAATTACTCAGAAATTATTTTGTCAGGTGGTTCACGGACATTATAAAACATAAAAGTGATGCTCAAGTGGTTTGAGTGCTGTCAAAAAAACAAACAGGATGGAATTATTTCCTGCCAATCCACTTGTGTCCTATTTATTATACGGAATGATATACAGTATGTTTGCTAATCCTGATTTTTTATTAACTCATTTCTCTTTCTCTTTCCAGCTTGTATTTCAGACTAATTGGGTTCATATAAAAAGTCAAATAAAAGAAGGTTTCCAGCTAACAGAAAAGCGGAGCGAAAGTTGTAGAGAGACACAAATATTTCTACAAGTGTGAATTATGAAGTGGCGCTATCACCCCAGGGCAAAAGGATTTATAACTTGAACATCTCTGGGAAATTATAATATTGTAATAAGGTATGAATCTCCTTGCTGGTTTCTCAAATAGGTTTATCTTTATTGCAAAAAATACATCAAAATAATGGGGTAGAAACAAAGTAAATGACCCACAATAGGATCCCAAATTTCTACTTCTACCAATACTCTGCTGAAAATGGATTTTCTGTCTCGCTGAGGGTAATCATAAGGTCACTGTCCAACCCAGAACTGCTGATTCTGTAAAAAATATATAATTATAATCAGCTTACAAGATGCTTATTCAGGACATTTCAATATGTTGCAGTCTTCTACATTTCAGAGTTTCTATATTACATTCGTTAAATTGAGCGGAACGATTTCCTATATCTGCAGACTGATGTTTTTTTTAATTATTTTGTTGAAATTTTATTTGTATTTTGAATTTATTTGGATCACTTTTTACTATTTGTTATATTTTGCGTTTTCCATTTCTTTCCCATTTTAGGGTATGTTTACAAGCCAACTAAGGGGAAGGAAAAACCAGACATGGATTTGCAAGAGAATCTGCAGCAGTAATCAGAAGTAGACCCTCATAATGTGGCAAGGACGTGGATGCAGATAGGCATGTAGATCAGCTTCATTCAATAAGGTTAGTCAGAGTGTGGCATCCATCAGACTACTGGCTACCTTTTTATTTTCCAGCAATGTGAATTTAATGAGAACCTGTCATTAGGGTAACAGTCCAAAAAAATTTGAGAACATTTTTAGGTCTCACACCTGGAAATACACTGTGTGCAGAATTATTAGGCAAGTTGTATTTGAAAGGATTCTTTTTATTATTGAATAACAACTATGTTCTCAATCAACCCAAAAGACTCAGATATCAAAGCTTAATATTTTTGGAAGATGGAGTGGGTTTTTTTCAGATTTGGCTATCTTAGGAGGATATCTGTTTGTGCAGGTAACTATTACAGTGCAGAATTATTAGGCAACTTAATAAAAACCAAATATATACCCATCTCACTTGTTTATTTTCACCAGGTAAACCAATATAACACAAAATTTAGAAATAAACATTTCTGACATTCAAAAACAAAACAAAAAAAAAATCAATGACCAATATAGCCACCTTTCTTTACGATGACACTCAAAAGCCTTACATCCATAGGTTCTGTCAGTTGCTTGATCTGTTTACGATCAACATTGCATGTCGCAGTCACCACAGCCTCCCAGACACTGTTCGGAGAGGTGTAATGTTTTCACTCCCTGTAGATCTCACATTTTATGAGGGACCACAGGTTCTCTATGGGGTTCAGATCAGGTGAACAAGGGAGCCATGTCATTATTTTTTCTTCTTTTAGACCTTTACTGGCTAGCCACACTGTGGAGTATTTGGATGCATGTGATGGAGCATTGTCCTGCATGAAATTCATGTTTTTCTTGATCGATACCGAATTCTTCCTGTACCACTGCTTGAAGAAGGTGTCATCCAGAAACTGCCAGTAGGTCTGGGAGTTGAGCTTCACTCCATCCTCAACCCGAAAATATCCAACAAGTTCATCTTTGATGATACCAGCCCATACCAGTACCCCACCTCCACCTTGCTGGTGTCTGTCTGAGTCGGAGTAGAGCTCTCTGCCCTTTACTGATCCAGCCTTGGGCCCATCCATCTGGCCAATCAAGAGTCGCTCTCATTTCATCAGTCCATAAAACCTTAGAAAAATCAGTCTTAAGATATTTCTTGGCCCAGTCTTGACGTTTTATCTTATGTTTCTTGTTGAAAGGTGGTCGTTTTTCAGCCTTCCTTAGGTTGGCCATGCCCTTTAGTATGGCACACCTTGAGCTTTTTGATACTCCAGTAACGTTGCAGCTCTGAAATATGGCAAAACTGGTGGCAAATGGCATCTTGGCAGCTTCACGCTTGATTGTCCTCAATTCATGGGCAGTTATTTTGCGCCTTTTTTTATCAACACGCTTCTTGCGACCCTGTTGGATATTTGCCATGAAACACTTGATTGTTCGGTGATCACGCTTCAAAAGTTTGGCAATTTCAAGACTGCTGCATCCCTCTGCAAGACATCTCACAATTTGACTTTTCAGAGTCTGTCAAATCTTTCTTCTGACCCATTTTGCCAAAGGAAAGGAAGTTGACTAATAATTAAGCACACCTTATATAGGGTGTTGATGTCCTTAGACCACACCCCTCCTCATTACAGAGATGCAAATCACCTGATTTACATAACTGGCAGTTGGCTTTCAAGCCTATACAGCTTGGAGTAGGACAACATGTATGAAAAGGATGATGTGATCAAAATACTCATTTGCTTACTAATTCTGCACCCAGTGTAATTCCCTTTGGTGTCACTCTAACAAACACAAAATATCATAACATTGCAACATTATTTACTGGTGGCTCAATCATCACAAAACTAACAATTATTTGTAATAAATGTCTTGCCGCAAAATAAATGCACAATTTTACAGTAGTATCATAGTTTCACTTTTTTAATGAAACACTCTTTATTTGGCTCACGATGGTCATGGCGATGCTTCTCCACACACTGGAGAATAAACGGTTTCTGGTCTTCTTGAGTGCTCAATGACTAACTAAATATACTCATGAGTGCAATGGAGCGTTCGGAGGCAATGCGGCATCATTCACGATTTTCAATCCGGCGACTTTTGAAGATGAATCAATGTAACCTGCATTAATGTGCCTCAGGCAAGGATCCTGATGAAGAAAATCTTGGTTTATTTCCAGCGCAACTAACAGTTTTTTTAGTGTTGGACGACATGAAGTGATGAAGTCAAGTGATGAGGTTTTCGGCAAGCTGCACGCGAGTTGAGCATACGTCATTGCCTTCCTTCTGCAGAGCCAGTACCTTCTCAAAAGTGTTCTGCGGTTGCAATCACACTGTCAAAAAAGCCAGACCCACCATAATCTCACTGAGGTACCACAGGTGTCTATTGAAAGATTTTATTGCTGCCTCAGCAGCAGGCATGTTGATTCATTTGTATGCTACGAGTTCATGCAGTAATGTCAAGTCATTTCACGATGATGTGGCTGGGATCTAACAGAGGTACTAAGCCTTCAAGTATAAGCTGACAGTTAAAGTGCAAAATTGACGGAGATTTTTTAACTCTATCAAAGTTAAACAAAATTGATGAAGAAACATGAAGATCTTCAGAGCGTATATCACTTTCACCATCCATGGGGACCGATGGTAAGTACCTGGAGTTTTGATGTGTATGTCTGAATTTGTCAGCAAACCAAGGAACACGAGTGTCGGTGTTAACAATTCCTTGTAATCATTTCTTGGATGACAATGTGCAAGCTGGTTGGTGCAAAATTCAACTAGACACTCCTTAAGTGGACCCACCTGGGTTGAAATTGTGTCATCTTCCATTACAGCCGAAAACTTGTTTTGTCCAATTGATTCCAGGCAGCTGAAAATCTCTCAAACTTTATATTTGGACCAATTGATGCCGGCCACATTTTATCAAATAAGCTTGCAATAATTAGCGAAAGAAAATGGTGCATACACAGTACAGCAAACTCAGTAGTTCTTTCTGCAGTTACTGTTGCAAGAGGACGCACATACCAGCCTTTGTATCAGTGTTACTACTAGTCGTGTCGAATTATATAAACTTCAATTAATCCAAGAGCTGTCAATCTCACAGAAACCTGAATACAGCCTTAGCTTGCGCTGCTCCTGTGCTGTTGGGTATCTCTTGGACCAACAACAACTCCTCAGTTCCTCCACCTGACAAAAGTATTGCCAGTCACTCAGCAGTTTCATTGCGGTTTTGGCTTGTAGACCTGATCTGGTCCGGGTATACAGTCACTGTTATGGAAGGAAGTTTAAGTGAAGATGGCTTTAAGGTGCAATGATACACTGCGCTGCTGTAGGTATAATTCAAGGAAATTTATTGGTGCCTACGCGTTTCCTGAGCTGTCCCAGCTCACTTCATCAGGGAAATTTGATAGCATTTGGTGCAATCTATCAATGCCGGCGACTAGCCTGTCTGATCATTTCCACATTCAATTTGAGACTGTCTGGATCATCGCCCAGAGACTGAGAAACAGCAGCAAGCTTTTATCACTGGTGTTAGTTCTGTCTAGAGCTGCAGCAATTTCCAGAGTCACAATGTTGACAGATCTTACCGAGTTACATTTTGTTGTGAATTCTCTTTCTGGGCTCCCTTTGGTGGTTACTGAAGGTAGTGGAGCTGGTCAGATTCACAGAGGTGTTTTCGAGTTCTCTTTCTGGGCTCCCTCTGGTGGTTATTGGAGGTAGCCGAGCTGGTCAGATTGACAGAGGCTTGCCATCTGATAATGATGATGACGATTGGAGATCTGGGGTTTCTGAATGGTGTATTTAAGACAGCTGACTTCCTTCAATCCCTGCCGGTGATTTTCTTCCTGTGCCTTCTGAGGTCTGATTGTCAGGGTCCTGTCAGCGCCGGCGTGCAGCCTCCGCTGAGCAGGGACTCACCCGCACTGTAGGGCGGTCCTGGGTCAGGTACGGCAAGAAAGTACAGACAAACAGGACCTGGGGACTCTGAAGTTTAGCAAGCAGTAAAGGACCTACGGTCATGTGACTGCAAGGGGCAGGGCTTAGCGTTCTGCTTCCAGAGATCGGAAGGACACTATACAGAAATACTCAGAGTCAGGCAAAAGGGAGGTCATACACAGAGATAGCAGTAAATTACCAGGGATGAGACAGAACGGATAGTCAGGGCCAAGAAGGGGTCAAAACCAAACAGACATAGAAGGTACCAAGCAGAATCCAGCAAGCAATATCCAGAGAACAGACCGAGTTGTACACAAAGTATCAAGCAAGCAGAACACAGCACAAACACACTCAGGGGTCAACACAACTCTGCCAAGGGCGAAAGTATAACTGACGGGAATGGGAGCTTCCTGAGGCTATAAGAAGCTTTCCCAGGACCAATGAGAGGCCACCATAATAAGCCCCAGGTGTGCAGGTAAAAGTCTGCACTGAGATCAAAACATTAACCCCAGAAATGCAGGTCCACCAGCACTGATATCATGACACTGATGTCTCCTGCTCTGTTCCTGCATGGTCCAGCTAAGTGGTTCATTTGCTAATCTTTTTGCATTTGATCTGGTTTTGTCTATCTCTGCTTTGTGTGGGTCAGCTTGCTCCTGCTGGGGCTGTGCTGGATCAAAGCCCATATGTTACTGCTTGTGTGAGTTTGTTCTGTCCCGTTATAGTGGTCTCTTTTTGCTTTGCTTTCAGTATATATCAGAGTGCTGATATAGTGGGGGCGAAGTCGTGTGACTTCAGTGTTTTTTTGTGCATCAGACGTGCTGGATTTTTCAGGGTTTTTTGCGTGATTGCAGACAGTGTCTTTCCTTTCCTGTCTAGTCAGTTTGGGCCCCATCCTTTGCTCAGTCTATTTTTCTGCCTGCATTTGTGTTTCCAGCTTGTCTCCCGACAATATATGTTTGGGGGCTATCTATTCCTTTGGGGTCTGCTCCAGGGCAGTTTAGATTTCACTTTTCTTGCTTTAGGCTGTTAGCTCTCCGGCTGTGCCGAGGTGTCTAGGGCATCGTAGGTACGCTCCACGGCTACTGCTAGTTGTGTGGATAGGATCAGGGGTCTGCAATCCGCTTAGTTACCAACCTCTCTGGTTTTCTGGTGGCTTAGCCGGGTCCAGCTACCCTCCTCGGTGACCCATTCATAACAGAATCACCAGCCTTACTGAATACTCTAGGGCAGTGGTCCCCAACCTTTTTTGCACCAGGGACCGGTTTCAAGCAAGACCATTCTTCCATGGCCCGGCAGGGCGGGGATGGAGGTGTGGCAGGGGCGGGGCTTTGGTCATAAGGGGGCGAGGCTATGGACGCAGTTGTAGTGTAGCAGTGCATACTTATAATTAAATAACTTTTATAATGTGACTCAACTCACCATAGGTTTTGAATGAGTGCTCCATCACCCCCTTCTCCTCATCATTGCCTTCACCCCATCACTGCCATCTCTCCATCATTGCCTTCAATCCATCACTGCCGTCTCCCCATCATTGCCTTCACCCCATCACTGCTGTCTCCCCATCATTGCCTTCACCCCATCACTCCCCTCTCCCCATCACTGCCTTCACCCCATCACTCCCCTCTCCCCATCATTGCCTTTACCCCATCATTGCCGTCTCTCCATCATTGCCTTCACCCCATCACTGCCGTCTCCCCATCATTGCCTTCACCCCATCACTCCCCTTTCCCCATCATTGCCTTCACCCCATCACTCCCTTCTCCCCATCATTGCCTTCACCCCATCACTCCCTTCTCCCCATCATTGCCTTCACCCCATCACTCCCCTCTCCCCATCATTGCCTTCACCCCATCACTCCCCTCTCCCCATCATTGCCTTCACCCCATCACTCCCTTCTCCCCATCATTGCCTTCATCCCATCACTCCCCTCTCCCCATCATTGCCTTCACCCCATCCCTCCCTTCTCCCCATCATTGCCTTCACCCCATCACTCCCCTCTCCCCATCATTGCCTTCACCCCATCACTGCCGTCTCCCCATCATTGCCTTCAATCCATCACTGCCGTCTCCCCATCATTGCCTTCACCCCATCACTCCCTTCTCCCCATCACTGCCTTCACCCCATCACTCCCCTCTCCCCATCATTGCCTTTACCCCATCATTGCCGTCTCTCCATCATTGCCTTCAATCCATCACTGCTGTCTCCCCATCATTGCCTTCAATCCATCACTGCTGTCTCCCCATCATTGCCTTCACCCCATCACTCCCTTCTCCCCATCACTGCCTTCACCCCATCACTCCCCTCTCCCCATCATTGCCTTTACCCCATCACTGCCGTCTCTCCATCATTGCCTTCACCCCATCACTCCCTTCTCCCCATCACTGCCTTCACCCCATCACTCCCCTCTCCCCATCATTGCCTTTACCCCATCACTGCCGTCTCTCCATCATTGCCTTCACCCCATCACTGCCTTCACCCCATCACTGCTTTCACCCCATCACTCCCGTCTCCCCATCATTGCCTTCACCCCATCACTCCCCTCTCCCCATCATTGCCTTCACCCCATCACTCCCTTCTCCCCATCATTGCCTTCACCCCATCACTCCCTTCTCCCCATCATTGCCTTCACCCCATCACTCCCCTCTCCCCATCATTGCCTTCACCCCATCACTCCCTTCTCCCCATCATTGCCTTAAATAACTTTTATAATGTGACTCAACTCACCATAGGTTTTGAATGAGTGCTCCATCACCCCCTTCTCCTCATCATTGCCTTCACCCCATCACTGCCATCTCTCCATCATTGCCTTCAATCCATCACTGCCGTCTCCCCATCATTGCCTTCACCCCATCACTGCTGTCTCCCCATCATTGCCTTCACCCCATCACTCCCCTCTCCCCATCATTGCCTTCACCCCATCACTCCCTTCTCCCCATCATTGCCTTCACCCCATCACTCCCTTCTCCCCATCATTGCCTTCACCCCATCACTCCCCTCTCCCCATCATTGCCTTCACCCCATCACTCCCTTCTCCCCATCATTGCCTTCACCCCATCACTCCCTTCTCCCCATCATTGCCTTCACCCCATCACTCCCTTCTCCCCATCATTGCCTTCACCCCATCACTCCCTTCTCCCCATCATTGCCTTCACTCCATCACTCCCCTCTCCCCATCATTGCCTTCACCCCATCACTCCCTTCTCCCCATCATTGCCTTCACTCCATCACTCCCCTCTCCCCATCATTGCCTTCACCCCATCACTCCCCTCTCCCCATCATTGCCTTCACCCCATCACTCCCTTCTCCCCATCATTGCCTTCATCCCATCACTCCCCTCTCCCCATCATTGCCTTCACCCCATCACTCCCCTCTTGTATATTTTTTCCTCTTTTTTTCTGGGACCGTAGGAGGATATTTTTTGTCTAAATGGAGACTAAAGGCCACGTCACACACAGCGATCTCGCTAGCGAGATCGCTGATTTTGTGACACCACAGCGATCTCGCCAGCGACATCGCTGTGTGATGGGGATCAGCGACCAGCCCCCCTGCCGGTTATCGCTGATCGTCCTTGATCAGGATCGGCCATTTTTCGATCGCTGGTCTCCCGCTGGCCAGCACGCATCACTGCGCGTGGCAGTGAGAGACCAGCGATCAGCGACGCTGGTTTCTAATGTAAACAGCGGGTATCCAGGAGCCACGGCGTATCCAGAGTCGCTGGTCCTGATCGCCGGAGGGGCTGTCTTGTGACAGCTCACCAGCGATCAGCCTAACGATGTCCCAGCAATTCCATCATGTCGGATAGTTGGTGGGATCACTGGGACATCGTTATGTGTAACGGGGCCTTAAGCAATTGTCTGATTGTGTTGAACAGCTCGCTGCTGAAGTGCAGGGAATTTCTGCCTATCTCGCTCAATCATCTGCTGTTGAACCAAAAATCCCTACTCCTGATGTATTTTCTGGGGATCAGTCTAAATTTTTGAATTTTAAGAATAATTGTAAACTATTTTTTTCTTTGAAACCCAATTCATCGGGGAGCTTTGTGCAGGTTAAAATTGTCATCTCCCTGCTGTGCGGCGATCCCCAGGATTGGGCCTTTTCTTTGACACCCGGAGATCCTATTCTGGCTAATGTGGACGCATTTTTTCAAGCCCTGGGGTTGTTGTATGATGAACCTAATGCTATTGATCAAGCTGAGAAAACCTTATTGGCATTGAACCAGGATCAGGATTCTGCAGAGTTATATTGTCAAAAATTACGAAAGTGAGCAGTCATTAGTAAATGAAATGATGAAGCCCTAGCAGCTCTCTTTCAGAAGGGTTTGGCAGAAACGGTAAAAGATGTTATGGTGGGATTTCCTGTCCCCTCTGGGCTTGATGACTATGTCTTTGGCCATTCAAATTGATCGGCGATTACGTGAACGTAAAACTACACGAGAGGCGTTGCCGTCTTTCAAGCAAACTTCTGAACCCATGCAACGCGATAGGGTTTTGTCTAGGGCGCAACGTCAGGAGTTTAGAAGGCGTAATAAGTTGTTTTTCTGTGGGGACGCCTCTCATACTATTTCTGTCTGCCCTAAACGAGAAAAGCGTTTTGCTCACGCATTTGCGGTGGGCAGTGTACAGCCTAAGTTCCTTTTGGTGATTACCTTGATCTGCTCCTTATCTACATTTTCCGCTAAGGCTTTTGTTGAGTCAGGGGCAGCTTTCAATCTGATGGATTTTGACTTTGCCAAACGTTGTGGTTTTCCCATGATACCCCTGCGGACTCCTATCCCTTTGAGGGGCATTGATGCTACTCCTTTGGCGGAGAATAAACCCCAGTTTTGGACCCAGGTGATAATGCGGGTCGCCCGGACCACCAAGAGAATTGTAAATTTTTGGTGTTGCACAATTAACATGTGTCACAATCCCGCCGCTGACACTGGTATGTCACGGACGGAGGGATGTGACGCACTGCCGACACACGGCTATCACAGGCGCAGGGGGGCTTATCTTAGTTATCCCACCGCTGGCACCATGTGACAAAAAAACAGCAAGCTAATCTTACCCTAACAATTTATCGCAGGGGGGGTTATTCTGGATGCCCCACCACTAACAATCTTCCACGAACTGCGGGGATTTATGTATCTCTCTCTTTCTCAGTTTCACTTTGGAACTTGCTGTTCTCCGGCGCCCCCCTTACCCTCAGGTCAGTCAGGGAACTACACCTAGGATAATTGGTCACCGGCCGGCTGCTTCAATGAGGTCTGGCCACCCGGCACGCTGCAGTGAGGGAATTATGAATACTCTGGCCACAGCCACCCAATTAGCTTATCAAATCCCTTTCCATCACAGCCAGCAATACCCGGGGCCCAAATCACATTTTGCTGCCACCAGCTACGATTCACTTAATCAATGAGTTAATTAAGAGGGTCCATAGCAAACCCCAAAATTAGTAGCAATTATCTTAAAGGCGCTTAAGTTAGTTTCTTAGAGCATGAAGACAGACTAATAAGTTTACGATTTATTCCCCAAAGGGGGGCAGGGATTACAAAAATAAAACGATTTTACAAAGTTGAGACATTAGACATGTGCATTGCAAATATAAAATAACAGAGGATTAACATAGATCAACACTTACAGCTGCTTAATGGTCTTTAGGCAAGCCATGTGGCCGGGGGAGGGGCACCCAGCCATACATCTCCACTTATCTGGGAGGGGATCCTGTCAGCACGGACTCTGCAGCTTGACTGTTTTTTTCCATGGAATGCCTTATGGCCTCTGCTGTGTGACATCACGGCAGGGGCAGTCTGGAGGGGGTCAGGCCCCCTACTGTGGAAGTTACAATCTACTTACAAAACTTATAACAACTATATCTAGCCAAGGGTACCTTGTATAAACAAGCACATGGTATCATTCGTTGTAGTTCATTGAATACAATAATTAAAAACCAAACATGCTGTAGTTACATTACACAGTTTGGGAGTAATCCATATCTCAGTTTCTGGGGGTGCTAGAACCGTGAAAATTAGGGGTCAGAACGTCGGTTTCATGCCCTACGCAGGGATGTGTTTTTATATCTCTGTCGCTTATGGTTCTTGCAATATGACTGCTTTAAATATTTCCCATAATTGGATTGGCCTCATGGCAAGGACAAAGATTCCTTTCACGTAGCTAATCCACATTCTTTAGCTGGAGGGAATGCACAGGAAATGGCCGGTGTCCTATTACCAGCGGGCAGAGGGGACACATACACACAGCTGCTAAGGGGGGGGGGAGGAGGATCACATCTGCAGCTGTGACAGGCTACAATATCATCAGTAGAGTAGCAATGGGAGATTCTGGAATGTTCTGCAAAATAATATCTTACTTAACATTACAACATGATACTATTATTCTGGGTTTTCCTTGGTTGCAAACATAATCCTGTTTTGGACTGGAAATCTGTGTCTGTGGTGAGTTGGGGTTGTCAATGTGTTCTTAGGGACACTCCTGTTTTCTCCACCTCTCCCCAGTCTCATGATATTCCTGACTATTTGGCTGATTTTTCTGATGTATTTAGTGAGAGTAAGTCTGCGTCTTTGCCTCCTCATAGGAGTTATGACTGTGCAATTGAGTTAATGCCCGGGTGTAAATTTCCCAAGGGTCGGCTTTTCAACTTATCGGTACCCGAACACGATGCTATGCGATCTTATATCAAAGAGTCGTTGGAGAAGGGTCATATTAGACAATCCTCTTCACCTTTAGGTGCTGTATTTTTTGTGGCCAAGAAAGATGGCTCATTAAGGCCATGTATTGACTATCGTTAACTTAACAAAATCACTGTTAAATATCAGTACTAGTGTTGAGCGATACGATACGATATTGAGAAATATCGGATCGGATTGGATCGGCCTATACCCAAAAAGTATCGGGTATCGCCGATTCCAATACCGGAAGTCCCATTCAAGTCAATGGGACAGAAATATCGGAATTAAAAAAACCCTTTCTTTACTTGAACATCCTGTTTGGGAGGGGGGGGGGAAGAGTGTGGGCGGTGTGTGGGCGGACACTGTGCGTGTCTGTGTGTGCGGGCGGTGTCTGTGCGGGCCTGCCGGGGGTCTGTGCGGGCCTGCCAGGGGTCTGTGCCGGCCTGCCGGGGGTCTGTGCCGGCCTGCCGGGGGTCTGTGCCAGCCTGCCGGGGGTCTGTGCCAGCCTGCCGGGGGTCTGTGCGGGCCTGCCGGGGGTTGTGTGTGTGTGCAGGCATCGTCCGATGGGACTACAAGTTGGCCAATACCCGATATTTGCAGTATCAGAATGCTCAACACTAATCAGTACCAGTTACTCCTGATTTTTTGATTTATTTTCCAGAGTTAAAAGTGTCTGTTGGTTTACCAAACTTGACCTCAGGGGGTGTATAATCTTATTCGCATCAAGCACGGGGATGAATGGAAGACGGCGTTTAATACCCCGGAGGGACATTTTGAGTACCTTGTGATGCTTTTTGAGCTCACTAATGAGTGTGTTCCAATCTTTTATGAATGATATTTTCCTTAACTTTGTGGCTAAGTTTTTGATCATTTATCTGGATGATATTTGGATCTTTTCCAGTGATTGGGATTCTCATATGGTACATGTCCGGACTGTGTTCCGGATTTTGAGGGAAAATTCTCTGTATGTTAAGGGATCGCAGTGTCTCTTTGGTGTACAGAGGATTTCATTTTTGGGATTCATTTTGTCCCCGTCTGCTATTGAAATGGACCCGGCCAAAGTACAGGCCATTTATGATTGGGTTCAGCCCACTTCTTTGAAGGCTCTCCAGAAGTTTTTGGGTTTTGCTAATTTCTACCGTAAATTTATAAGTAATTTTTCTGGTGTTGTTAAACCACTGACTGATTTGAACAAAAAGGGCGCTGATGTGGTGAATTGTTCTCCTGAGACAGTCTCGGCATTTCAGGAGCTTAAGCGGAGATTAACTTCTGCTCCGATTCTACGGCAACCTGATGTCTCACTCCCATTTCAGGTGGAGGTAGATGCTTCTGAGATTGGAGCAGGAGCCATTTTGTCCTAAAGAGATCCGGTGACTTCTACGATGAATCCCTGTGCCTTCTTTTCTCGAAAATTTTTCCCATCTGAACGCAACTGTGAAGTGGGGAATCGGGAATTGTTGGCCATGAAATGGGCATTTGAAGAGTGGAGACATTGGTTGGAGGGAGCTAGACATCAAGTTGTGGTCTTCACCGACCACAAGAACTTGATTTATCTTGAATCAGCCAAACGCTTGAATACTAGACAGGCTAGGTGGGCCTTGTTTTTCACGCGTTTTAATTTTGTGGTCTCTTTTCTTCTGGGCACTAAGAATGTTAAGGCGGACGCCCTTTCTAGGAGTTTCTTTGCGGATTCTCTTGATGTGACCGAGCCTACTACGATTCTAAATGAGGGTGTAGTTCTTTCCGCCATCTCACCCGATTTGAGACGTGCCCTGGAGTAATTTCTGGAGGACAAACCTAAACGTTGCCCTATGGGAAAATTGTATGTTCCTGACCAGTGGAGGAAAAGAGCAATGTCTGAAATTCATTGCTCCGCGTTGGCTGGTCATCCAGATATTTTTGGTGCCAGAGATTTGGTGAGTCGGTCTTTTTGGTGGCCTGCCTTATCTCGTGATGTCAGGAATTTTGTGCAGTCCTGTTATACTTGTTCTCGGTCCAAGCCCTGTTCTCATTCTTGTGGTTTGTTGATGCCCCTGCCAGTGCCCTGGAGGCCATGGACCCATATCTCAATGGATTTTATTTCTGATCTTCCTGTCTCTCAGAGAATGACTTATCTGGGTGATCTGTGATAGACTTTCTAAGATGGTCCATCTTGTACCACTCCCAAAGTTGCCATCTTCTTCTGAGTTGGTGCCCTTGTTTTTACAACAGGTGGTTCGTTTGCACGGGATTCTTGAGAATATTATGTCGGACAGAGGAGTCCAGTTTGTTTCCAGATTTTGGAGAGCTTTTTGTTCCAAACTGGGAATTCAGTTATCTTTCTCATCTGCATTTCATCCTCAGACCAATGGGCAAACTGAGAGAACAAACCAGACTTTGGAATCCTATTTGAGATGTTTCATATCTGCTGATCAGGATGACTGGATCTCATTTTTGCCCTTGGCTGAATTCGCGTTAAACAATAGGGCTAGTTCTGCCACTTTGTTGCCTTTTTTCTATAACTTTGGGTTTCATCCTCGATTTTCTTCAGGGCAGGTGGAATCTTCGGCCTGCCCAAGTGTGGATTCTGTGGTAGAAAAAATGCAGCAGATTTGGGACCCCCTGACGAAGGACGAGCATCCGAAACGCGGGTCTGGGTAGACGCGCCGACCCCCTGGGACACCTACATTTACCGCCCCACTTTGGTAAGGTTTTACCGCTATTGATTTTTGTTAGCACATTGCCCTTTTGGATAGATAGGGTACTGTATATAGAAATAGTGACCACATGTTAGAACTGAATTGAGACTGGCTTTTGCCAGATTTAACTTTGCAGCCATCCTGGTGTGGTGACATAGGCGTTTATATTTGAGTATCATCAAGGTTGCTTTCTGAATAGAGTATTATTGTTACCGGCAATTGCTAGTTATATATTATGTGGCCATTTAGTGATTTAATGCAGCGCCCTATGTGTATATATATTCAGTTCCATTTATATGGTTATGCCTTCTGTGTGATGTACAATTAGGGTCGGTCTTGTCCAGATATATACGACTATTAAGATTATAGTCACATAAATAAAAAATAGTGATAGTACCATGTATGGAATAATTTAGGTGACATGGGTTATCTTGCCATATAATTCTGGTTGAATTTTGTATTATACTATTTGGGGTTCCTAGGGGGGTCTGCCATGCTTCCCATGTTTGCGTAGGTTGTCCTATAATGTACTACTGAGCGCTGTTTTTGTCTGGTTCTATGTATCTGTCTAATAAAGATATACATTTTATACTGGATCTGTAGTCGCATAATAGTAGTTTTTCCACCCCTGTCTTAGATTTGGGACCAAGTAGTGGATAAGTTGTCCCACTCTCAGGAAAAGGCCCAACGGTTTTCCAACCGACATAGGACCAATTGGTCCCTGGTTTAAAGTGGGTGATATGGTTTGGTTGTCTTCAAAAAATATTCATATGAAGGTTGTGTCTCCAAAATTCAAGCCAAGATTCATTGGACCTTATAAGATTTTGGAAATCCTTAACCCAGTTTCTTTCCGTTTGGCTCTTCCAGTTACGTTTAAGATTCATAACGTTTTTCATAAATCTTTGTTGAAGAGGTTTGTGGAGCCAGTAGTTCCCATGGCGGCGCCCCCTGACCCTGTACTGGTTGAGGGTAATTTGGAGTATGAGGTAGAGAAAATATTGGATTCTTGTTTGGCTAGACAGAGACTCCAGTACTTGGTCAAGTGGAAGGGTTATGGCCAGGAGGATAATTCTTGGGTCTCTGCTTCTGACATTCATGTGAGAGATTGGTTTGTGCTTTTCTCCGGGCCCATCCTGACCGGCCTGGTGGAGTGGATGAGGGTTCGGTGACGCCTCCTTAAGGGGGGGCACTGTTGTGAATTCTCTTTCTGGGCTCCCTCTGGTGGTTACTGAAGGTAGTGGAGCTGGTCAGATTGACAGAGGCTTGCCACCTGATAATGATGATGATTGATGATTGGAGATCTGGGGTTTCTGACTGGTGTATTTAAGAGATTTCTTCCTTCAATCCCTGCTGGTGATTTTCTTCCTTGTGCCTTCTGAGGTCTGATGTCTCCTGATCTGTTCCTGCATGGTCCAGCTAAGTGGTTCATTTGCTAATCTTTTTGCATTTGATCTGGTTTTGTCTATCTCTGCTTTGTGCGGGTCAGCTTGCTCCTTCTGGGGCTGTGCTGGATCACCGCCCATATGTTACTGCTTGTGTGAGTTTGTTCTGTCCCGTTATATTGGTCTCTTTTTGCTTTGCTTTCAGTATATACCAGAGTGCTGATATAGTGGGGGCGAAGTCATGTGACTTCAGTGTTTATTTGTGCATCAAATGTGTTGGATTTTTCAGGGTTTTTTGCGTGATTGCAGACAGTGTCTTTCCTTTCTTGTCCTGTCTAGTCAGTTTGGGCCCCATCATTTGCTCAGTCTATTTTTCTGCCTGCGATTGTGTTTTCATCTTGTCTCACCGACAATATATGTTTGGGGGCTATTCTTTTGGGGTCTGCGCCGGGGCAGTTTAGATTTCACCTTTCTTGCTTTAGGCTGAGTTAGCTTTCCGGCTGTACCAAGGCATCTAGGGCATTATAGGTACGCTCCACGGCTACTGCTAGTTGTGTGGATAGGATCAGGGGTCTGCAGTCCGCTTAGTCACCAACCTCTCTGGTTTTCTGGTGGCTTAGCCTGGTCCTGCTATCCTCCTCGGTGACTCATTCATAATAACATTTTTTAGGACTATGATGTCCTTCGCCCTCATCACTATTGTTGTTGGAAGTGCCGCTGTCAAGCTCAGCGATGCGGCCGACTGCTGAACTTCCTGGTTTTTTTTTTTCTTTATTTCTCTCTCTGTAATTCTCTCACAAATCTTCTTTCCTTGACCTTATCCAGTTTTCTGTCTAATGGTCCCATGCTTCCACGATGACCTTGAAGCCTTATAAATTTCATGGCATCAGCATGAGCGACATCAAACAAATCGAAGTTTATTGCGAATTCCTTGTCCTTGGGTTCTTGTGTTTTTGAGACTCTTCCATTGACCAAACAAGACTCTTCACCTTACTGATCACGCAATATTGTTGCCTTCTCGGGAATGTCATTTTTTTCCCAGAACCAAAGTACTTTGTTGGCTGCAACAGTAGCACTGGTATATGTTGGTTGTGATAATAACAAAGCAGGAAATAAAACCTGGCCAACACCTGCCGATTCGACGGAAGCTTAGAACTGATTATGCTGCCTGTTGTCCCTCCAATTAACCACATTCCTCAAACACTGCAATTTGAAGGCGCCATTTTTTTTTTTTTACCACAGTGACTAAACCTTTGTGATACCTAAATAGCAAACATAAAACCACATTTCATTAAAGTTTGGTACGTTGCTGCTTAGGATGAGCCAGTCCCTATATATTTGGCTGTGCATCTTTTCCATTGCCAGTAGTAACCTATGCTGATGACTGAAGGAGGGGATACAGCCGCAAAGTTTGTTGACTGGACCCCGCACTTAACCTTTCAACAAACTTTATTGTACGGGACAGAAGTCGGGATAGTGAGTGAAGCACTACTGCGTGCTTGCCCTCTGCTCCATTTATTTTCAGTGCGGCCTGGACAATTGCTGTAGCCCAATACACAAAGATTTGCTCATCCCTAGTTGCTGCAAATAACCCTAATATCACTCATCAACACTTGCAAATTACTATAATAAATAAAAGTAAATGAATTTCAGGCAAACATTTAATTAGACAGTAAAAGACACATGGGAGTGGTGCAGGCTGCTGCTTAAATATTTAGAGATTAGACTTAAAACCAAGAATAATACTGAATATTGTCTGCAATATGGCAAGTCTACTTTGAAACAAGAAATATAAACTAATAATTTTAAATATTGTTTACATATTACGGTAGTATACTGGAAAGAGTTATGGAGCGGTGGGGCCCTTATTGCTGCTCTATATTAAAACTGCCCAAATCTTATTTTAAAAACTGTTAAGTGGTCAAGGACTGACACTGAGACACCCTTAAACACAACCAAAATAAATGGAAGACATTACAGACCATTATGTGTAACAATTATAGGGGTGATACTCTAAAACTAATTTTTAATTTTTATGTAGAACGCATTGTCACTCTACCCATCATGTCAAAAAATATTAACCTGTAGATATGGGGTTAATCTGCAGGTTAAAAACATTAAATTAAATTTATTCCTCCTTGCAGACTCCGGTTTTCAGTCATAGAGGAGCGGCTTCAGTCGCCGCGCCCCGGCACTGACTGACAGAGACCTCAGCAGTGCATAAGTAAAGCGCCGGCTGTCAGTCAGTGTCGGGGCATGGTTACAGCCGATGCTCACTAAGTACTGAGCGGTGACTGAAGCTGCCTCGCTATATCTATAAGCTAGAGGTTTTTCTTCCCGGTAGCCGGGGCTGTCAATGTGGCAGCTGCACTATTAAGCTGAAGATTAAAGTGAATGTGTAAATAGGTTTTCCCACCTCATCTGAGAGGAGTCTGATGTAGGCAAAGAGAAGCTGAATCCAACGATTTATCAATTACTGGGGTGCAGCAATTCAGACACAAATCAGAGCTTTCAGATTTAGCAATGTAGCAGAGCTGAGAAAGCTTCCCACTGCCTAGACCAGGCTCTCTGTGTACAAAGGACATAGACCGTGAGCTGCTTAGTTGCTGGACTAGTCCTGCAATGTTAATCTCTTAGTGATAAATCCTTCACAGTTAGTAAACAACAGCACACACTTTGACAAGTAACACATCCCTGAATTCAGTGTCTCAGCCTCTACCTCCTGCTGTCTTGAGTTTACATAGCAAAAACCCGCTGACAGACTCCCTTTAATCTGTAGATTAATACTTTTATTTACATGACAAGTTTCCTTTAAATTCCTTGCTGTTTGAAAAGTGACATACATTTTCCATTGCATTCAATAGAAGGCAGATATTACAGGGATATTATGCTGACCTTGGAAGGGGATACATATGAAAAAGTTTTCATAAAAAAAGTTGGGTGTGAACATACCCTTAGAATTTTACTGATTGACCCCTACTACGTTGTGTTACACACCTGTCTCTCCGCTAGGATCAGGTTCTGCTCTATTTGCCTATGGCCAAAGCACTTTACTGTGCTCAAAATCGGGTTTAACAAGTTGTCCGGTCAACTTCAGTGACATCATCTCCCAAGGCCATTCATATAAAGTAAGCCTTAAACTTGTTACCTTCTGTCATGGAGTTTTTCTATCCAGCTTTCTCAGCTGGGATCATCTCCTTAAACTTCTGCAATCTGCATTTGTTTCCTGACTGGGACCTGCTTATTAACCCTCCATCTGCTGTAAGCTTAACAAACTTCTCACTAGTGACTGTTTACATTACTAATGCTACTGCTATAGAATAGCTTCTCTATAAACAGGTTTTCCTCTTCATATATGCTGAAACGGCTATCCATTGTTTGGTTATTAACTCTTCATCTGCTGAAAGCCTTATGAACGTACTTCTGTACTAGCTCATACTACAAACGCTGTTGCTACACCTGGACTATATATACATTTTCAGTTCCTGTGCTTGTCTACACCCTGGCACTGTGTCTTCTGGTGTGTCCTGCTATGCTTGTCTAATAAAGAAAACTTGGCACTCAACTTCTAGAATATTTTTTTGGATTTTTTAATGCAGCCAGAAAATAATAGACGTTTCAGCCTCACTGGCCTTCATCAGTAACAGACTGCAGTATAGTAGTTAATCACATTCAGAAGAAGTGACACCATAATCACTTTAAATGTGCCTGGTCATGCACTAGGCGCTGGGCATGGAGCCTGAATCAAATAGTACCTGGGTGGGTGGTGGTGCAGTGCAGACATCAGCGACCCAGAATCCACTGATGGTCAGACTGCAGTCTGTTACTGATGAAGGCCAGTGAGGCCGAAATGTCTATTATTTTCTGGCTGGTGTTTTTCCTTTACTTCTATGCTTGTCTGTCTGCTATCCTGGTTGATGCTATTCAATGTGACACCCAGCAAGTTCAGCCCGCTGTGCTATTACCCTCGATCCATGTGTTCACACTGACCAGTGACCTGGTGATTCCAGCTCACCAAGTAACTTTGTATCTTATTACCTCTATTAATGTCCTAAAATCAAGTTCCCATTAATATAAAAAAAAATTAGGATGTATGCAATCAGAGGAACACATTCTTAAGCATACAAAGTTAATCAGCTGCTTTTAGGGCCAGCAGGATAAAGCCATATATTAAAAAGAGGCAGGCAAGGACATAATACTACCACTTCACAAAGCGCTTCTGCAGCCTCATGTGAAATATGCAGTTCATGTTCTGGGCACCGGTTCATAGAAAGGATGCCCTGAAGTGAGAAAAGGTATAAAGAACAGGCAAAAACTGATGTGAGGCGCAGAGGATGTTGGTTATAAGAAAAAGATTAAAATTACAGAATTTATTTAGTCTTCAAAAGAGACGAATAAAAAGGGGGCATGGTTAAACTGTACATGTAAATACAGTGGCTTGCAAAAGTATTCACGTTCCTTGGCATTTTTGTGCTTTGCTGCCTCACAACCTTTAATTTCCCTGTTTTTTGAGGGTTTGCATCTGTGAACATTTGGTTTTCTTTTGTGAATCAAACAAATGGGACAAAAAAAGCTGAAAACTTCAGTGTGTGTAACTATTCATCCCCCTAAAGTCAGTACTTTGTAGAGCCTCCTTGCTGACCAATTACAGCTACACATGGCTTTGAATAAGCCTCTATAAGCTTTCCACATCTTGCCACCGAAGTATCCCAAGCATAGAGATAGGTTCACAGCAAACTCCAAATAATAAAACTTCTTGCTTTATTATATCCAGCGTACAAAAAAGGAATAAAAGCAGGGAGGGCAGACAGCATTCAGCTGTAAAAAAGGCAACAAGTTTTAATATTTGATGAGAGATTCAACCACTATCTCTGCTTGGAAAACTAGTAAGTTCAACTGTATCAGCAACCGATGGAAAAGGGGGTGTGAGCTGATGCTTCCTCCACCATTATTCCTCCTCTGCGTCTGACATGTCAATGCGGTTACATCACTACATGATGTCCTCTACGGTGATATCTACGACGCTTCAGAAGACAAATTGCAAAGAGCGGAGGAACGAGGACAGGAGGTGAGTATTGGAGTTTATTACATTTTTTTTAGAACATTGTGGTGGCCATAAAACTATATTGAGGACTATGGGATGCATTACACTGCATGGGCTATGGAGTGCATTTTACCGAATGGGCTATGGGGTGCGTTCTACTGTATTGACCACGGGGTGCATTACAATGTATGGGGACTAGGTAGGGGATGCATTATACTGTATGAGGTGCATTATACTGCAAGGACTATGGGTGCATTATGCTGTATGGGCTAAGGGGTGCCTTATACTGTATGGGCTAAGGGGTGCATTATACGATATGGACTATGGGGTGCATTCCACATTATGGGGTGCATTATACTATGTGGACTATCGGCTGCATTATACTGTATGGACAATGGGGTGCATTATACTGTAAAGACTATGGGGTGCAGTATACTGTATGGGTTATGGGATGCATTATACTGTACGGACTAAGGGGTGCTTTATGCTGTACGGACTATGGGGTACATTATGCTGTTCGGAGAACTATGTGGGGGCTATCATATTTGGAAGGCTATGTGGGAGCCTTTAAACTGTATGCAAGCAATTATAGAGGGTGAAGGTTTGTATGTGGTCCATCATGCTGTGTGGAAGGGCTGTGTGGGGGTCATTATACAGTGTGGAGAGTTGTGGGGCCAATATATTGTATGCAAGCCCATTATACTGCATGTAGGGCTGTTTGGGGGTCACATTTGGGGAATCACACTGTGTTGGGGGTCACCATACTTTTCCGGGGAACTTGGGCAGTGGGGTCATCATACTGTGCATGGAGGAATTCACTGTAGGGTATCTTAGTTTGTGGGGCACTTTTGTTGACATAATACTTATGAGTGCAATGAAAGGGGAATCTAGGTGTCCAGTAGGAGGAAAATTAGAGGGCGTACAGTACCACACAGCAGGTGCTGTAATAGGGACACATACGGCAGCAGCGGCTCAACATTGGGCAATCAGCAGGATAAGGAGTTTGTGCAGGTTGGGGGTAGATGGAGACGGTGCCTGAAATGTGAGAAGTCTGATGTGTCTTTGTTGTAATCTCTGCAGCCAAGTCCTGGCTGTAGAAGTTGTCATATCAATCTGGGCCAGATGGAAAAGATGGGAAAAGTGAATGACTCCACCAGAAAGAACGTCAGTAAGTCAATAACTGTACTGTGATATCTTATATGTTTTCCATCACTGGTTTGTACCACTATATGGTTACCATATGGCGGTAATCAATGTTGGTCTTTGTATAGAGATTATATTCAGTGACAGTGCGGTCATCGGCTGAGGCACTATTAGCGTGTGCCACCACAGCTGTAATCAAGGTTACCTGGTTAGGGGCCCACTCAGAAGCTTCGCCCCCCCCCGAAGCCAAACCCCTAGCTTCGCCTCTGAATACTATAGACATCGTTTTTAGCTACAAGTATCTCTGAGTAATCTAGTGGTTGCTGCGATTTCAAAATAGAAAAAAAATTGGCACTGCAATTTGTCTTGATAGTGGCATACCTTTTAATTGTGCAGTCCTTCACCCTCCGCCTCGCCTTTGTGCATACATATGAAGATGTGGTGAAACACTGTAGAAGGAGCGATACCAATCACTGGTGCTCGCGAGTCAGACCCCGTCTTCCTTGGATGGTTTAAATAATGACTGACACCAGCGAGTCATGCCAACTGCTTTTTTTTCTGATTAAACTGCAAAATTGCTCTACTTGGTGAATATTTTGCATTTTATGCCTTTTTTATTTCACTGGATCTCACCTTATTTCAAGTTCTTTGTGTTTGATAAAAAAAAACCTTATTGAACCATAAAAATCGACAGCGCCAAAATGATGGTGAATTTAGCACATCTAATGCACCCTCCTATGTGTATTGATATTTTCATACAGCCGGTCTTAGTGCTGCAGCTATTCGGCCGGGGTGTAAACTATATTATGCATCTTAGGACATAAACAAGCGATGGAAGCAGAGTAATAACATGAAGGTTAAAATATAGTATATCATGATTATATGCTACATCCACAACTGTGATGATGTAACTGAACATGACTGAAGTCCTGACAGTATTACAGCCTCCATGAATTACGTTATGGCGAGAATATGTCTCATAAATATTGTGGAGCGTATGTTCTGCCTTAGCTGCAGCCCCAGACAGCAGCCATACATCTGTGTTACATTTACATGGGTCACTGTTAGATTAGTCCATTTTATGCATCCACCAGGATCAGTTACTGCAGTTGCATTTCCCTATACGCTACTTAGTAAAACAAACATGAAGCCAGCCACCTCCTCCGTCTTACGGCAAGGACTTTTCACAGTAAACCTTTATCTTACTTATAAAAGGTAAAGTAAGATAGATACAGTATATATACACATGTACATCTATATACACACTATGTAGCAATGCGAGGTTGGCTAGAGTTAAATCCTAGCCCTGCAGGCTTTGAATAGTGCACCTGGCTAGCTCTACATATAAACAGGTTAGGTGTTCATTTAAGTCAGTTAGCTGGAGAGGCTGACCAGACTGGATGTGTCTTGAAGATGAAGAGAGAGACAAGCCTGAATCTCTTTGAGAAGAGTCTGCACAGATCGTGTGCACCAAACTGCAAGTATCAGTGGTCACAATGGACGATAGCCGTTTTGTTTAACCGGTGCTAGCTCAGCAGTGTCTGAAGTAGTCAGGGTCTGTACTCTTTAGTTAGTGCCTGGACAAGGCTAAGGATTTGTGCTTATGAATTTGTTGTTTTGGTGCTGTGTAACTTGTGGAAAGCAATAAAAACTGCAAGTGTTTGGACCAAAATTGCATTGCCTGTGTGAATGCTACATAAGGTCTAATGTCTACCAGAGCGAGTAAATCCCTACATCACAGACACACAGTGGGTGAAATTAGTATTGAACACGCCACCAATTATCTAAGTAAATATCTTTCTAAAGTTGCTATTCACATGCAGTTCTCACCAGATGACGATAGCAACCCATCCAATCCACACAGGCAAAGATGTCCATAAATTAATATTATATATTTAGATACCTTAACAAGCAATTAACTTTGAAGAAGAAAAAAAAAAAATCAATGAGGGAATCTACGACACAGAGGGAATGGAGCCATAGCTGCAGGATCTAATACAGCTGTGAAGCTGCAGTCAGTAAAAGAGCACCAACTGCAGCTTAAAAGAAAAAAATAGTATAAGTTTAACATTGGTTAATTTAATAACTTTCATAGGAATTTTGACAAATTTTGACATTTTAAAAGCAGTCTTTTAGCACAAAATGACTTAAAATCAAGTATAGGAATGGGTGGTCAGTGCACCATGCCACTTACTTGTTTGCTATCCATCTCTATGCCTCTGCATTGACTGAAAGCTCTAGCTTTACTGGAGCTAGAAGAGGGAGGGCATAGGTGGAAATAAGCGGGTGGGAAGATGCACTGAACTGTTTTGCCAAGCCCACGATGCAACAAGTTACTATGCTTGGTTTGAACAGTCATTTAGTGCTGATTGACTCCCTTTTTATTCTAAACATAATTTGGAATATTAGTCTAAGGCTGCTCTTTATAATAAAAAATGAAACAAAAACTGTGGTATACTGAAGTTACCATTTTACTACTCTTTATTATTAGTAATTATTGGAAGTTTATGAAGGAGTCTGAACTGGACCCAAACGGTCATCTACTGTCCATCCTTCAGGTCTTTAAGGCTAGGGTCACACGACCGATTTTTCTCTCATCCAAGAAAATCTGGCTGATTACGATAATAATCCCACTCTGATCAGAGTGTGATCAAATTTTCTCAGATGTGGAGGATAAAAAAAATCTCCAACTCCGTCTGTGAAAATCGGATTGCACTCAGAGGTCATTCAAATGATGTATGATTTTTTTTTCCACGAACCCAAAGACATGAGTGGCCGAGTGAGATCCAATAATCGGAGGCAATTTGTGCTTGCTGCGATATTTTACTCCTCATACTGACTTGGTCCGAACAATAAATCAGGCATGTGCACCATGGCCCCATAAAATAACAAGGGGACAAGCGATATCCGCAAAACAAATAGGACACGTCCGATTGTGCGTACGAGCCTTAAGGAAGAAAAGTCTACTTTTAATCATGGAAATTATATATAATAATAAAAAATATAAAATGCAAATACACATGTCTAGCAGCTCTGGGACAACAAAGCTTGGGCTCCATGATGCCATCTGGCTGAATAATAATTCCAGCAAAACTTTGGGCTAATGCAATCGTAATGTTTCCCTATGGTGAGAAGTCAATTGACAATGATAGGATTGACATCTTACTGCAGACACAGGACGTGATTCATCAAGACCGGCCTGCAGGAGTCAGACGCAACTAATTCATGAAGAGGTGCACATCTCTTCATGAATCTGAAGCGTCTGAGGAGTGGCATGCGCCTCCATATGCTACGTTAGAAATCTTACTCCAGTCAGTTACTGGAGTGAGATTTATGGCATACAGAACACCACAGCCCCCTGTCATCCCCTAGCTCTGCCCATTTCACCAGAGCTGGGAGAAACTGGAGTGAATACACCAGAAATTGCAAAATGTAGAATTGCCAGTTGCGCCTAAATTTTGTGACTTTTCAAAGCTTTTATGCCAGAATTCTGGATGGATGGATGGGCCCATTGTATTGTGCACGCCAGTCTTAATAAATGAGACCACTAGAGTAAGGATTGCCCAGATCATTAATTAACTAAATTGAATTAGGCGCACCTTACAACTGGCATGTCACCGTCAGAAATGTTATTGCAGTTTGGGACTGCAGTACATTTCTGACGTAATTTGCGAACTAGAAAGGGTGGGATACACCATGCCATCTTCCATGCTCTGCCCATCCTGGAGAAGCTGGCCCAATCTGGTCTAAAAATGATAAGAGTCTCAATTTTTTTTAAACCAAATTTGAGTTGTGCTAAAATGTTGTGACATTTGAAAGTGTTTTATGCCAAAAAACTGGCAAAAAGACCTTCATGAATTGGGACCTGTGTGACCAACCGTTGGCGTTGCACTCAGATCTGTTGTATTTCGATTTCCCTGTGCAAAGATGTCCAAAGAAGAACAAGTTCCCAAATCCAGTTTCTAGAGTTATGTATTGTAACCACTTACCAAGGGCATGGACCCTCTGTTTTTGCCGTTTCTTGTTTAGCCTCGCTGGCTGTAGACCCCGCTCCTCGGTGCTGGATTCATAAAGTATATCAAAGAAGGTTTTCATCTCCTCAGTGATTGCTTCAAAGAAAGTCTCATTGATAAACTTAATTATTGATGAAGAGTCTATAACACTGCTTAACACAAACAAATCTTCTTTTATCATGGAGTACACCCTGGGAATAGCCTTCTGGTATGCCCCAAGTACACTTTCTATCTTCCTATCACTAAAGTCATGGAGAAGCTCAACAACAAAATTCTGTTGGATATTCTGATATTTAACAAGGACATCAGATTCAGGATAAAGGAAGAGAAGGCGCTGCAAGCACTGGGCTTTGAAATTAATCCTAGGTTGACTGTTACAGGTGTCAAAACTGGTTTGCAATTTTCCAACTAGATGGCGTCGTAAATGCAGTCTTATATCATCCCACAAAGCTTGAAGATCCATGGAAGAATCATCGTCAATGGCATGTAGTGAAGTCTGAGACGTGCACTGAAAACTGCTCCCACTTGGAGACGAAGGAAATGTTATACCGCACCGACTGTGGAGGTCCATCAGAAACTGAAGAATTAAGTCTTCCTGGTTTTCACAGTTCTTCAGATAATGTTGCTACAATAAGAACAGATATCTTTAAACAATTGGGCATTGTATCAAGAAGAAAACATGAGAAACTATAGTGGATGCCAGTTATAAATCACATGTGGAAGCACATGGGATATAAAAATGGGGGACATTACCAAAACGTTGGGATGGCATATGGATAACACTAGCTACAAGAAATTATTACATGCTGTAGAGATTCACTTGCTCTGGTAGGCTTTAGGCCTTACGCAGTGATCAAAAGGCAATGAAGGTTGGTGCACATGGCCTGTGAAGACTCTTCTCAAACAGATTCTGGCTTGTTCCTGTCCTCAAGCCACTTTATCTGCTCAGCCTCCCCAGCAGACTGACTTAAATGAACACTTAGCCGGTTTATATGCCAAGCTAGCTAGGTGTAGTAACCAAAGCCTGCAGAGCTAGGATGTAAGCCTAGCCTACTTGGCATTGCTAAAGTGCGTTATGGGCTTGTGAAAGAAGGAATTCCACATGACTGGTGGCATTAAAGAACGGTAAGTACTACTAAAACGCTACTAAACCTTTTTAAAAACTAAATACAGAAAATGCAAAAAAATAATTAAAAAAAATATCCTAACAACTGATTCCTTAAAGGGGTTGTCTACTGCTAGGACAAACCCTTTCTAAGGGCTCATACTCACTTGCGAGAGACGTGACTTGGACGGGAGTGTGCGGTACATGTACTTCTATGCAGCCGCACGCTCCAGTCCCAGTGCCGGCGGCAGTGCCAGGTTTTCATGCGAGAGACTCGCAAGAGAATCGTGCGAGTCTTTCGCAAGGGAGTATGAGACCTTAAACTAAATGTTTGGCCTCAATGAAATAATTAAACCTATACTTTTCCAGCTCCATTCCAGCAGTGCCAGCCCTCGCGGTCCCGGGGCTGCGATGCAGTAGAATGATACATGGTGCCCGATCACTGCTGGCATCACTGTTTCTGACATAAGAAAAACTGATCATGAAGAGTGACACCGGGCTGCAGCAGATCCTTGGCTTCCTCTTCATGTTCAGTTTGTTTGAAGGTGGAGATGGTGATGCCAGCACTGATTAGGCGTTGGTGTCACAACACCGCATCACAGCCCAGTGGAGAGCGAGTGCCGGACCGCAGGAACGGCGCCAACACGGGAGGTGAGTACAGGCTTTATTATTTTATCAGGGATGAACATTTAGTTTGTAGTGGACAACCCCTTTAATCACATTCTTTTCTTTAACCCTATGAAGAAATCTGTCTCAGGAGATCATCAATGTCTCCCCTTCTCCTCTTCACTCTCCTTTGCATGGCTGTAAGCCAACTGGCTGCAGCAGAGACTTCCCTAATGTGTCTGGTCTGTAAAACATTAGTAACCTCTCAGGTAAGGCCTGATTCACACATCCGTTTTTTGTCATCCGCATGCATCCGTCAAAGTGTGAAAAAATGGATCCGTTTCCGTTTTGCCGCAAATGGATGCAAACGGATCTGTTTTTTTGACGGATCCGCGGTAGCCGCTAATGGAAGTCTATGGGGCAAAAAAACGGATCCTCCAAAAAAATGGCGGATCCTTTTAGCGGAAAACGACGGATTTAGACGGATTTTAAAAAACGGAAGTGTGATCCAGGCCTAAGGGGCACGGATTCGGTGGGCCCGCAGTCAAACATGGAGCTAATCAGCAGGAGATTAATCTGTGTTAACTGGATAGTTGTGGATCGCAGAGGTCAGACAACTTTTTTAAAAATACTAATTTTTCACTTTACCAAAGCTTTGAGGAATATCATCACTTCAGTGTGAGGGGTATCATACAATCTCCAGGATGTCGTGTTTCTCGGCCACTGGAAGCAGTCCACGTTGTTTGGTAATATATCAGCATTGCCGATACTACGAGCTTCGTGTTGACGGTTTTCCAAACACTTTTCAATGCTAAATAAAACACATAAAAATTAAATTAAAATAAAATCCCACAAAATAAATAAGTTCAGCTAAAAAAAAAAATAAATAAAACTGTGGGAAAAAAAGGGAAATAAAACCCTAATAAGAATTTTAACAGTAGGCTGCCTAAGTCTAAGTACCTGAGTCTGAGTAGTAGTACTGGTAAAAGCCTTGTTATAGACGTTGCTTACATGCTATGCTGATGGCTATTGTAAAGAAGTTTATATCTCATACATGTGGAGATTTTAGAGGGAACCTGTCATTTGATTCCTGTTGTCTGAACTATGGAGATCATGAATGAGTGCCAGGCCCCATGATTGGAATGGTTACTTTATTCTGAAATGCTGCACCAATTTTGAAAAGCCGACCAGTTTATTGCTCAGCAATCCTAAAATGTGACGTTCTGGTCAGAGTATACGACCTTTCTCAAACATTGGTTTCTAGGAGCTTATTACCATGAGTGGCGATATAACTGATCTGGTGAGAGGCGGTGTGTGTTTGAGAGGTCATAAAATCTGACCAGACTAGAGTGTCGTGTTCTCTCTACATCTAAGGCATATAGGCCATGATTCATCAAAGCAATTTTGCCAGAATTTTAGCATAAATTGTTTTAAAAAGTTGCATAATTTGTGAGTAACGTGAAGCTGCACCAAAATTTAGCGACTTTTGGAGTTTTCATGACAGATTCTTGCTGCTCCGCCAAAACAGGCAGAACTAGGGCAGGACAAGGGTACGACAGGGGCATGAAACCACAGCTCATCTAATCAATCAAATTTATTATCGCCAAGTACATATTACATATATACAAGGAATTCTTTGTGGCAAAGAGGCAACGTAATATATAACAACAGATACAACAAGTAACATCTAACAAGACAGATACAGTATATAGTCTACACATGACGATTTAATTGTTAAACAGAGAGTGGATAGAAGCTGTTCATATGGCGGTTGGTGCTGCATTTGGGGACTCTGAAGCGACGTCCTGAAGGGAGTAGTTGGAATGAGGAGTGTCCCGGGTGAGAGGGATCGGATGAAATTTTCAATGCGTGGGATCGAATACTCTTATCATAAAGATCCTGGATTTTAGGCAGGGGGGAACCTATAATTCTCTCTGCTGTTCTGAAAGTCCTTTGTAAGCGGAGTTTGTCATGCACAGTGGCTCCCCATACCAGACTATCAGAGAGGAACAAATCACAGATCTGATGACAGCATTAAAGAATAAGATCAGCAGATTCTTAGACAAACCATATCTTTTCAGCTGACGCAGGAAGAACATCCTTTGTTGTGCTTTTCTAATAACAGCATCCACGTTTTTCCCCCATTTAAGATCATGAGAGATGATAACACCAAGGAATTTGGTCTCTGTGACCCTAAGAACCACTTCGTCATGGATGTAGATTGGAAGTATCTCATGTTGATCTTTCCTAAAATCCACAACCATCTCAGCAGTTTTTTTTAGTGTTGAGTACAAGTAATTCGACGTGCCGTGGCATTTCTTATGTCAAAATTCTTACTCCTGTCTCTCAATGGGTTTTAATGATCCAGGAGGGTCAGACTCCAAAATGCCCCCTCATCACAGCCAGTGACAAAATGGATGGTCTTGGTGAATCAGGGTCACAGTCCCTGACAGGCATTTCTAAGTAAGTTTATATACTTAAATTTTTGTGTTTCTAAATCCAGCCTTAACGTTTTATGTACGGTTTTATCCTTTAAGGGAATCTGTCAGCAGAATTTCACACCGTAAACTATTTATATGCACATGTAGCTCTTTCAAAGACAAGTCCAGCAATACCTTTACATGGCCAGTCGGTTTCCTCGCTCTACCTTTGCCTGAAGTCACACATCATAGAGGTCATCAGTAAAGCAGGGGCGAGGAATAGAGCGGGAGTGCCAAACGCTTCAGATCTTCAGATTAATTTGTATATCAATTCAAATGCTGATTTCTCTGTAATAGAGGAATGGACAGGCCAAGTGAAGGTATTGCTGGACTCGTCTTTGAAAGAGCTACATTCACATAGTTTGGAGGGTGAAATCCTGCTGACAGATTCCCTTTAACCAATCGAAAAAGGCCTTATCGAGAAGCAATGACCGTTTCTGTAAATATTTATTTATTTCACTCACTTATATAGCGTCATTTATTTCACAGCATTTTACAGACATCATCACTGTCCCCACTGCGGATCATGATCTCGATTCCCTATCAGTATGTATTTGTAATGTGGGAGGAAACCGGAGAATCCGAATGAAACCCACATAAACATGGAGAACATACAAACTCCTTGCAGATTTTGTCCTTGGTGGGAGAACCCAGGACCCCAGCGGCTACTGTGCTAACCACTGAGCCACCGCGCTGCCCTGATTATTTTTGTGAGAATAATAGGTGTACAACTATAACATAGTTCTGATACTCTCTTACATAACGGTTTCCAGTACACTGAATGATATGCATCAGTAAAGGTTTGCAAAGTAACAAAAACGCCATTGTGTCAATTTTTCTTTTTACAAGGCGGCATTGATGCAGACAATCCAAAAAGAGACATCTTAATTCTGTCAGAATTTAATAAAGAGAGACTGGGTTTGGATTGACCTAATAGTGTATTATGCTTTTCTAAAGAGAACTAGCCCAAATTAGTAAGATATATTTTGTCTCTCTATTCAGCCTACTGTTATCAATTTTAAAAATGTGTATTTTATAATCGGAAGAAGATTTCAATTTTGGCACAAAACGAGTGAATGACTTGTTAAATGGGCCCAAGTGCATGTTTTTAATTATTTTCCATTGATTTTAATGGGGGAAAAAAAACTGTTCCTTTAGTTTAGAGGAAAAAAATATGTGAATAAAATGTTAAGATAAAAATAATAATACCAAAAACAAAATAAGTATAAGCAAATCAGACTGTTAAACATAACAGCAAAAATACTATTTAAGGTTTCAGGAAGAGAAATATAAAGAACACTAGGAATAAAAAATGGGTACTACAAATGAAGCAAAAACATCATCCAAATATACCAGATTTTAGCAGAGCAAAAGCAAAAAAATAAATAAATACTACAAATATCCTTCAATATGATTGCCGGAGACGCACTTGAACATCAGCGTGGAGGCCTCTCCAAAATGAATGAAGGCTGGGTGGGCTGGAAAACACCATACAGAAGGTAAAGAAAGGACCTTTTCAAGAAAACTCCAAGCATGAGTGAGCTTAAAATGGAGTCTAGTGAAACGAATATCTTCTCATTATCAAACAGGCTTTTCATGAAGACTGAGCACTTTCATGAGAAAGAAAACCTCCCTGCCTGCGGCCCATTCAGGTCTCTGATGGGACAGCCCCAATCGTGAGCAGCAGCTCGGAGAATGACAAAAGATTGGCATGTATCTCCTTAACTTGTGTAAACTCTTCTCAGGACCGCGAAAGGCGATGCTCCATCCATACACCTTGGCTCTAGGGATTCCGCATGAAAAAACGTCTATTGTGGCATCATGAAGTGTCTCAGTCAGTGAAACCTAACCGATTACACTAGATTGTGCCAGCTTTTCTTGTGGTAACCTACATAAATCTGCTTCAATTACGAATGGACTAAAACTAATCTCTGACATTGAAATCTGGATGCTGGCCAAAGACAACACTCCATGAAGATTGGATAAAAAGTGAACAAAAAACATCCCTAATACTTAAGAAATTTGCCTTGATATCAAAATAAAAGGCTGGAGTGTAATAAAAATACAAATTTTAGTGTGGAATTACATTTGATTGATTTTTTTTTATAAATATTTCCCAAACTTTCTGTGGCATTAATAGTTAATACTAGCAGAAGAGCCCGGCGCTGCCCGGGCATAGTAACTAACTACGGTTAGTTATAGCAAATTATAATGATAATATCTATATCTAATATATATATATATAACTCTCTCTCTATCTATCTGAGTGTAGAGCCCCGCCCACTCCGCATAGCCACATTCACTATAATATCCCACATCATCCTGTCAGCCAGAGCTACCGGACAACAACCCCTAATATCCCACATCGTCCCGTCAGCCAGAGCCACCGGACTACTACCTCTAATATCCCACATCATCCCATCAGCCAGAGCCACCGGATTACTACCCCTAATATCCCACATAGTCCCGTCAGCCTGAGCCACCGGACTACTACCCCTAATATCCCACATCATCCCGTCAGCCAGAGCCACCGGACAACTACCACTAATATCCCACATCATCCCATCAGCCTGGGGTCAGAACCAGAGCACTAAGTGGAACGGTCCTAACTTCCATACCAGGGATCCCTTTAAGAGAGGCTTGGCGTCAGAACCAGAGCGCTGAGTGGATTTGCCCTGACTTCCATACCAGGGATCCCTTTAAGAGAGCCTGGGATCAGAACCAAAGTGCTGGATGGATTTGCCATGACTTCCATACCAATGATCCCTTTAATAGAAGCCTGGGGTGAGAATCAGAGACCTGAGGGATTTACCATAACTTCCACACCGGAGATCCCTTTAAGAGAGGCCTGGGGTCAGTACCAAAGCGCAGAGTGGATTTGCCCTAACTTCCATACTGGGGATCCCTTTAAGAGAGCCTGGGATCAGAACCAGAGCGCTGAGTGGATTTGCCCTGACTTGCATACCAATGATCCCTTTCATAGAACCCTGGGGTCAGAATCAGAGCGCTGAGGGATTTACTCTAACTTCCATACAGGAGATCCCTTTAAGAGAGCCTGGGGTCAGTACCAGAACATTTGAAGGCAATTGCCCTGACTTCCATACCTGAGATCCCTTTAAGAGAGGCATGGGGTCAGTACCAAAGCGCAGAGTGGATTTGCCCTAAATTCCATACCAATGATCCCTTTAAGAGAAACTGGGGTCAGAACCACAGAGTTGAGTGGAACGGTCCTAACTTCCACACAGGAGATCCCTTCAAGAAATGACTGGGGTTAAAACCAAAGCGCTGGATGGATTTGATCTGACTTCCATACCAATGATCCCTTTAAGAGGGAAGATTCCATACCAATGATCCCTTTAAGAGGGAAGATGTGCCTATAGGATAGAGGATGTGTGATGGGTATATGGGCACGAGAGGGGGGATTCATTTCTGTCATGTGCAAGATGGCTGCAGGGTCTTTCTGGGTCCTGCAGGGAAGGTGGCTTGTGAGCGCCAGTTGAGAGGAGGAGCTGGCATGCTTCCTTCCCTGCCTGTCAGATCCTGACCTGATACTCTGCTATGCAGATCAGCGATCTGACAATTTATAGTGATGTCTCATACAGCGACAATGTAATAAAGTAAAGAAAAAAAATATCATGTGTAAAAATATTTTTAAAACAAAATTCCCAAATAAAGAAAAAAAATAAAATAAATATTTTACCAATACATTTATTTATATAAATAAAAAACAATAAAAGTACACATATTTGGTATTATCGCATCCCTTACGACCCGCTCTATAAAACTATCCCACTAGTTAACCCCTTCAGTGAACACTGTAAAAAAAATGTAAAAAAAACGAGGCAAAAAAAAATTGCTTTATTTTTATACGGGCGAACAAAAAGTGCAACAAAACGTGATCAGCAGAAAAATACAAAGTTATAGATCTCAGAATAAAGCGATGCAAAAATAATTATTTTTTCTATCAAACACTTTTTATTGTGTAAAAGAGAAAAACATAAAAAAAAATGTTATAAATGGAGGTATCGATATAATCATACTGACCCAAAGAATAAAGCTGCCTTACCAATTTTATCACAAGCGGAGCGATAGTTAAAATAAAAAAAAGCAATTCCTGGTGTTTGAGCATTTTGTCTCACAAAAATCGGGAATAAAAAGTGATCAAAAACTCATGTGCCTGAAGAATGGTACCCATAAAAACATCAGCTCGTCCCGCAAAAAAACAAGCCTTCACATGACTGTTGGCCGAAATATGAAAAAATTATAGCTCTCAAAATATGGTGAAGTGTTTTCGCAGTAAAAAGGGTCTTTTAGTGTGTGACAGCAGCCAAACATAAAAACTCAATAGAAATCTGGTATCTCAGTAATCGTACCGACCCAAAGAATAAAGTCACCTAATCACTTATACTGCATGAAGAACGTCAAGAAAAATAAATAAAACAAATTCATCACATGCTGTTGATTTTTTCATTCTGACTCCCAAAGACCGCAGTAAGGCTCGGTGCACATTTATCCTGCGCTCTGTGCTGAGCGCTTACACAGGAGTCTCCGTGTAAATCTCTCGTGATTCAGACAGAACCCCTGGTGAAGAATCCGGATACTGAGGCAGATGGAGACACTGTGGACGCCATATCACCTGTGAGCCGGGGTGTCTGTCTTTTTAAGACTGCATAAAAGTGTCGTAGGCCACAGTTTTGTGCACTTCTGAAAAGAAGTAAACCGCAGAACAGAGGCCACATGAAGTCCAGAGTAACTCTACTGCATCATTATAGTGAATGGATCCATCGGGAGTTTCATATGTTACGTCACTCAAGAGATTAAGATGGAAACCCCAAAGTAAATGGTCAAGGCAGAGTGCCGGATAACTGTGATCCCAAACATTATGCAAAATGTTCCCAATAAAAGCTTCCACTCAATCCACAAAAAAAGGAAGTCTCCACTCAGATCTGTCATCGGAAATATAGGGTGCTTCCACGTTACTGGTAGCACAAAGGCTCTGGAAAAGCGAAATGGCTCCTCACCCGCAAAAAGAAGTTTAGAAAATTCTTTGCTCCCAAATCTAAATGACCCCCTCCCTTCTGAGCCCCAGTGTGCTTAAACAACATTTAGTGCCCACATGTTTGCAGTTTGCAATTTTCACTCAGCAACATCCACTGCTGCCTGTTTTTGGAAAACACCCATGGAGTCAAAATCGTCACTACATCTATAGATAAATTTCCAAAAGGGTTCTAATTTCCAATATGGGGTCACTTGAAGGGGGAAATCTGCTTTTCTAGCACTTATGGGCTCTTTATATGGAGTCCGCAATGTAGTCTAGGAAAATCTGCGTTCCAGGAGGCAAATAGCGTTCCGTCCCTCTCGAGTCACTCTGTATGGCAAAGTAGTACTGTACAGCCACATACAGTGGGGCAAAAAAGTATTTAGTCAGTCAGCAATAGTGCAAGTTCCACCACTTAAAAAGATGAGAGGCGTCTGTAATTTACATCATAGGTAGACCTCAACTATGGGAGACAAACTGAGAAAAAAAAATCCAGAAAATCACATTGTCTGTTTTTTTTTCATTTTATTTGCATATTATGGTGGAAAATAAGTATTTGGTCAGAAACAAGCAATCAAGATTTCTGGCTCTCACAGACCTGTAACTTCTTCTTTAAGAGTCTCCTCTTTCCTCCACTCATTACCTGTAGTAATGGCACCTGTTTAAACTTGTTATCAGTATAAAAAGACGCCTGTGCACACCCTCAAACAGTCTGACTCCAAACTCCACTATGGTGAAGACCAAAGAGCTGTCAAAGGACACCAGAAACAAAATTGTAGCCCTGCACCAGGCTGGGAAGACTGAATCTGCAATAGCCAACCAGCTTGGAGTGAAGAAATCAACTGTGGGAGCAATAATTAGAAAATGGAAGACATACAAGACCACTGATAATCTCCCTCGATCTGGTGCTCCACGCAAAATCCCACCCCGTGGGGTCAGAATGATCACAAGAACGGTGAGCAAAAATCCCAGAACCACGCTGGGGGACCTAGTGAATGAACTGCAGAGAGCTGGGACCAATGTAACAAGGCCTACCATAAGTAACACACTACGCCACCATGGACTCAGATCCTGCAGTGCCAGACGTGTCCCACTGCTTAAGCCTGTACATGTCCGGGCCCATCTGAAGTTTGCTAGAGAGCATTTGGATGATCCAGAGGAGTTTTGGGAGAATGTCCTATGGTCTGATGAAACCAAACTGGAACTGTTTGGTAGAAACACAACTTGTCGTGTTTGGAGGAAAAAGAATACTGAGTTGCATCCATCAAACACCATACCTACTGTAAAGCATGGTGGTGGAAACATCATGCTTTGGGGCTGTTTCTCTGCAAAGGGGCCAGGACGACTGATCCGGGTACATGAAAGAATGAATGGGGCCATGTATCGTGAGATTTTGAGTGCAAACCTCCTTCCATCAGCAAGGGCATTGAAGATGAAACGTGGCTGGGTTTTTCAACATGACAATGATCCAAAGCACACCGCCAGGGCAACGAAGGAGTGGCTTCGTAAGAAGCATTTCAAGGTCCTGGAGTGGCCTAGCCAGTCTCCAGATCTCAACCCTATAGAAAACCTTAGGAGGGAGTTGAAAGTCCGTGTTGCCAAGCGAAAAGCCAAAAACATCACTGCTCTAGAGGAGATCTGCATAGAGGAATGGGCCAACATACCAACAACAGTGTGTGGCAACCTTGTGAAGACTTACAGAAAACGTTTGACCTCTGTCATTGCCAACAAAGGATATATCTCAAAGTATTGAGATGAAATTTTGTTTCTGACCAAATACTTATTTTCCACCATAATATGCAAATAAAATGAAAAAAAAAAACAGACAATGTGATTTTCTGGATTTTTTTTTCTCAGTTTGTCTCCCATAGTTGAGGTCTACCTATGATGTAAATTACAGACGCCTCTCATCTTTTTAAGTGGTGGAACTTGCACTATTGCTGACTGACTAAATACTTTTTTGCCCCACTGTATGGGGTATTTTTACATTCAGCAGAAATTGTGGGACAAATTCTGGTGCCATTTTTACCCATTTCCCAGTGTGAAAATATAAAACTTGGGGCTAACACACAATCTTGGTGGTAAAAATGTAAATTATTTTTTCTTCACTGCCCAATGTTATAAAAGTTTGCGACACACCTGTGGTGTCAATATAATCACTGCACCCCTAAATTAATTCATTAATAGGTTTAATTGGTAAAATGGAGTCACTTATGTGGGGTTCTGCTGTTCTAGCACCACAGAGACTCTGCCAATGTAACATGGCACCATCAAACAAATGCAGCAAAACTGTAATATGACGCCACTTCCCTTCTGAGCTTTGCAATGTGCCTCAAAAGTAGTAATCATCCACATATGGGGTGTCAGTCAACTCAGGTGAAATTGCACAACAAACTTTGGGGTCCATTTTCTCTTTTTGCCCTTGTGAAAGTACAAAATTTGTAGCTAAAAAGATTTTTGTGGGAAAAATGTGATTTTTTTTATTTTCACAGCTTAACGTTATAAACTTCTGTGAAGCACCTGGTGGTTAAAAGTGCTCAATACACATCTAGAAAAGGTCCCAAAGGGGCATAGTTTCCAAAATGGTGTCATTTGTGGGGCGTTTCCACTGTTTAGGCACATCAGGGGATCTTCAAACGCAACATGGCGTCTGCTAATTATTCCATCACATTTTGCATTCCAAAAGTGAAATGGTGCTCCTTCCCTTACGAGCCTTGCCATGTGCCCAAACAGTAGATTTCCCCCTCATATGGGGTATAGGCATGCTCAAATTTTTGTGAAAGAAAAGTAAATGTTCATTTTTTCCTTCCACATTCCAAAAATTCCCGTCAAGCACCTGAAGGGTTAATAAATTTCTTGAATGTGGTTTTGAGTACCTTGAGGGGTGCAGTTTTTAGAATGGTGTCATTTTGAGGTATGTTCTGTAATATAGGCCCCTCAAAGTCACTTCAAATGTGAGGTGGTCCCTAAAAAATGGTTTTGCCATTTTTGTTATAAAAATGAGAAATCGATGGTCAACTTCTAACCCTTATAACTTCCAAACAAAAACAATTCTGTTTAAAAAAATTGTGCTGATGTAAAGTAGACATGTGGGAAATGTTATTTATTAACTATTTTGTGCGATATGACTCTCTGATTTAAGGGCATAAAAATAAAAATTTTGAAAATTGCGACGTTTTCAAAATTTCCGCCAAATTTCCGTTTTTTTTCACAAAGTACAATATGTCACGAGAAAACAATTTCAGAATCACCGGGATTGGTTGAAGCATTCTAGGGACACTGGTCAGAATTGTAAAAATTGGCCTGCTCATGAAGGTGAAAACAGGTTCCGTCTCAATGGGGTTAAATAATAAAGAACCACCCACTTATAAAAATATACCCCTGATATCTCCAGTATTAGATCAGGAAGACATGGTGGACAGCAGTGTGAGCAGCCTCTGCTAGCTTCAGCACCCCTGGTATCTCCAATATTAGATCAGGAAGACATGGTGGACAGCAGTGTGGACAGCCTCTTCTTGTCTCAGCACACCTGGTATCTCCAGTATTACATCAGGAAGACAGGGTGGACAGCAGTGTGAGCAGCCTCTTCAACTCTAGCACTAGAGATGGGGAAGCAATTCACGGGACTCCAGTCCATCAGCCATGTCAGTATTCTCTGGCCTTTGGAAGGAAGGAAATCTCTTATCTTCAACAGGTCACAATGACGCTTTAGATTAGCTAGGTTGGTGCGACATCATCTGTGCATCATGCCACAATTATGATGTGGTACCAACCCGGATAAACAAACACTGCACCGAGGATCCTGGAAGATAAGTGATTCACAGGTTTCCTGTAAAGTGGCCAGACAATACGGACCTGGCTGATGTACTTGAGTTCTGTGAATCGATGAGCCCATCTTTACTCTGCACCCCTGCTATCTAAAGTATTAGATCAGAAAGACATGGTGGATTAGCAGTGTGAGCAGCCTCTTCTTACCTCAGCACCTTGGTATCTTGTGTACTAGTTCAGAATATCCACCTTAAGGACATATTCTTGCACGTCAATGGAGGGGGTGCAGCTTCTTACTGCAAATCATCAGGCTATAGTACGTCCTAATAACATAACTCTAATATAGGCTACTATCAGTGTAATAAGAGGTTGTATTTTTTAATTTTATGTTGATTAGAAATTTATTTATTTTGCCATTTCCTTTTATTTATTTTTATTTGTTTCTGGAAAACCACTTCACCAAACCCTTTTGAATAGCGGCAACAAGGTGCTGCTCCAGCACCATTCCCCTACCGGTCTCCTGGAATTGACATCCAGTGGTGGCATCACGCGACTGCTGTAGCCTTCACATGTTGTCAGAGAAGAAAAAAACAGTGCTATGGGAGGTGAGGCAACAAGACAATGCTTTTCGTCACTTTTGTGGAAAGGATAGAAATGCTGTAAATAAGTATCATGAGTGCGACTCAGAACTTGGGGCCTGGACTGGCTGGTGCTAGGAGCTCATACTGCGGTCATTCATATAGGCTGAAGATGTAGCCTTGTCCTGGAGAGTAGGCATCTGGCAAAGCAGCCACTGCCCACTGACAATTTTGGTTTTGATAATGATGGTGAGGTGGTGACCACCATCATAATCTCGATCTTGACACCAAAAAATGTAGCGGGATGGCACAGCTAGTGAAATCACCTCTTGACAACTCAAGGCTGATAAGTTTGCCTAGAAGTGGAGCCCTGAGGGAACAAAGACAAGAACTGCATACATGGGGAAAAAAAAGCAACAAAAAAAATTTTTTCTTAATGGAACACGTGAAGGACTTAAAACGACTGTTAAAGGCAAACAGACCAACAGAGTGGAACTGTAAGCCAACAGACCAACTGAGTATGCCAACAGACCAACTGAAGTTTGGTTTCTTCAGTGGAATAGGTACAATTTGCACCTGAAGATGAGAGGAATGGTAATACATGGGGCCACAGAAAAAAAACCTGGATAAGGAAATGGACAGGACTAGTGATGAGCGAGTATACTCGTTGCTCGGGTTTTCCGAGCATGCTTGGGTGTCCTCCGAGTATTTTGGCGTGCTCGGAGACTTACTTTTTGTCGTCACAGCTGCATGATTTGCGACTTGTAGACAGGCTGAATACATGTGGGAATTCCCTAACAAACAGGCATTTCACACATGTATTCAAGCTGTCTAGCAGTCGCAAATCATGCAGCTGAGACGACAAAAAGTAAGTCTCCGAGCACGCCAAAATACTCGGAGGACACCCGAGCATGCGTGGAAAAACCCGAGCAAGGAGTATACTCGCTCATCACTAGACAGGACACTTCTAAAAAATGTCATGAAACTTCATGTCCATGTAATGGCAACAGGCTCCTAAAATAAAACCGTATAAAGTGTTCTTAGTTAATACATAACAATACATAAAGGACTGGTAATAAATTGCAAAGGAATAGCCAGGCTTACGTGTTATTATAATGCCGCGTCCTACGGAGGCTCATTACTCATTTACTGTAAGCTACAATGAGAAAATAACCATTTAAGCTCTAAACCCAGAGATTGCTATTCAACCGCGGCTATCGAATGCTCTTGACAACAAGCCTATTTTAACACAGATTATTGAGCTCTTTAGTTATATGAAATGATAGGTATAACCTACAGGGAAACGAGGAAGCTGAATTATTTACAGATATTGGGCAGAGTAAAAAATAAGCCTACTGAGTGCATAACCTGTTTTCTGGATTTTTTTTTTTTTTTTTTGAGTGTGAGCCTAATGTGAATATTTTCCTTTATTCGGTCCATTGATTGCTTTTTTTAAAGGGGTTATCCAACCTTTAAAAATTATATTGCAAAAGCTGTATCGCGGCCAAAAAATATCACTACTAAGATATACACCCATTAGCAAACATGCCCCAGAAGGCTTTCAGAACTGTAGTTTTAAGGGGTAACGTTTCTCCTTGTGGAGAGTGACAAGTGAGGCCTGGCATGTCAGAGTGGGGAGACTTATAAGCCATGCATGCTCCTCTGGGAAATTAAATATGCAAATTGCTTCATCAGAGAGGAAGAGGACTAGCACTCTGGCACCATCTATTGGAAGTAGTAATACTAAAAGTCAATATCGACCCCCTTTAATGAGCCTTGCCATATTTCATGGCGGACATAGGCAAGGAAAGATTATAAGATGCGGCCACTGCCTTTCAGGGCTTAGCTACAGCATTCTCTAATGCTGTTGACAAGCCCCCGGTCCAACCTGCAAGTGAAGAAAAATAACTTTTATTATACTCACCTGCGGGGCGGTCTGGTCCGATGGGTGTCGCAGGTCCGGGTCCAGCGCCTCACATCTTCCTGCGATGCCGCCCTCCTTCTTGCTTCATGGCTCCCCGGCATTTGCGCTCCTGCCCTGTTGAGGGCAGAGCAAAGTACTGTAGTGCACAGGCGTTGGGCCTGACCTTTCCCAGCACCTGCGCACTGTAGCACTTTGCTCTACCCTCAACAGGGAAGAGAACTACACCTGAGCAGTAGGGTGATGCCGGGGAGCGATGAAGAAGCAGGAGGGCGGCATCGCAAGAAGATAGGAGGCGCCGGCACCGGTCCTGTGACACCCATCGGACCGCCCTCCCCGGGTGAATATAATAAACTTATTTTTCTTATCTTGCAAGTCGGACCGGAGCTTCTCTACAGCATTATAGAATGCTGTAGATAAGCCCTGAAAGGCAGTGGCCGCATCTTATGGCGGCCAAAACAGTTGACAGGTTCGCTTTAAAGACTGTGGTGGAAAATCTTGGCAGATACCTCATTTGAACAAAATAATTTTTCTTAAGAAAAAAAAAAAAAGATAATGAGGCTTAAAGGGAATCTGTCACCAAGTTTTTGCTATATAATCTGAGAGCAGAATGTTGTAGGGACTGAGGCCCTGATTCCAGTAAAATGTCATTTACTAGGCTACTTGTGATCGTTTCAATAAAAACGGATTAGACCTATCGGTAATGTTATTTCCAGGAGTCCATCCTGACAGCACAATAGGGTTGTCCTTTCATCCTTACAGGGACAGGAAATGCACGAGAGGTTCAAGGTCCCCTCCCACGCCCACACTCCAGTGATTTTTCCAAGTACCACACGAGTATGGATGCAATTATTATTTTTTTAGATTTAGTACAAGCATATTACCACAAACACAAATCAACGGGAGGGAACTACCAGTGCTGTCAGGATGGACTCCTGGAAATAACATTACCGGAAGGTCTAATCTCCATTTTCCAGGACGTCCTATCCTGACAGCACAATGGGGAATACCAAAGTAGGAATTCGTCTAGGGTGGGACTACTGCTTGTAGCACCTTACGACCGAAGGTCATCTGGCTATCCGTCAGCGTGTCCAATTTATAGTGTCTACAGAAAGTGTTTAGCGCAGACCAGGTGGCGGCCCTGCATATTTGCTCTACCGAGGATCCCGCCCTCTCTGCCCATGAAGTCGCATTGCCCTGGTGGAATGGGCCCTAAGCCCCTGTAGTATAGGTAATCCCTTGGCCTCGTATGCGGAGGAGATGATTAATATTATCCATCTTGCTAGGGTGAGTGTAGATGCACCTCTACTCCTATTTTTACCACCATACTGGATAAACAGTTTTGTGTCCTGTCGCCACTCTCGCGTGACCTCTAAGTAGCGTGTGACCGCTCGTCTGACGTCCAATGAGTGAAAAAGTTTTTCTTTATCGTTTTTCGGGAATGGGCAAAATGAGGGTAGGACTATCTCCTGGTTTAGATTCTGGGGAGATACTACCTTAGGAAGGAATCCTGTGTTTAGTTTTAGTATTATATGGTCCACGAAGATCTGCATGTTGGGGTTCTGGATTGACAGGGCCCAGATCTCACCTAGCCGCTTGGCTGAGGTGATGGCTACCAAAAAGACGGTTTTATGTGCAAGCCTTGTGACGTCTACTTCAGATATTGGCTCATAAGGGGGCCTGCATAGAGCGTTAAGTACCAGATTTAGGTCCCACGGGGGGGGACTGTTTTCCTTAACGTGGGTCTTAATCTCTGGATGGCCTTTGTGAACCATGCTATCCATGGATGAGAAGCCAAGGAGAAATCAAAGAAAGTACTTAAAGCTGCTATCTGGACTTTCAATGTGCGTGGACTTAAACCCTTATTAAATTCTGCCTGCAGGAAGTCAAGAATCTGAGGGATATTTGAGTGAGACGGGTGTATGGGGGTACTACTACCTTCCGAGCAGAACTTCTTCCAAATTTTACGATATATAGCATTCGTAACTGGCTTATGGCTAGCCTGCAATGTGGAGATCACTTGGTCGGAGAGGCCTCTGGATTTTAGGACCTCCCTCTCAGGATCCATGCTGCCAGATGTAGGTTCTCCGGATTTGGGTGCCAAACTGGGCCCTAGGAAAGCAGATCCGCTGCCGTCGGCAGATGGAATGGCCCCTCCTGAGCCATCTTCTTGAGGAGGGGAAACCAACTTTGCCTGGGCCAGAAGGGAACGACTAGCATCAACCAGGCTCCTTCTTCTTGGATTTTTCTGAGGACTCTCAGTATTATGGCGATAGGGAGGGGGACTGCTATATGGGTTTCCCCCTATCTCTGGTTCAGGCCGTCGACTCTCTCCGGATGGTCCGCTGGATTGAGGGAGTAGAATCTCTTTAGCTTGGTGGTCTTTTTGGTCACGAAGAAGTCCAGCTGGGGGGTTCCCCACCGATGACACAAGTCTATGAAGATTTCTTTAGTTCCCACTCGGTGGCTCAGACTTCCTGCCTGCTCAGATAATCGGCTATGTTGTTCCTGGAGCCTTCTAGGTGTACCGCTGACAAGGAACGAACGTTGTTCTCTGCCCAAGTGAGGATGCGGGCTGCAAAATCCTGAAGCTTCCTGTGCCTTGGGCCCCCCTGATGGCGTAGGAAGGCTACTGTGGTCATGTTGTCTGACATGACCTTTATATGTTGGTCCCGTAGACTCGACCTGCTTCGTTTTAGCATCTTCCAAACTGCACGTAGCTCTCGGAAGTTTGAGGACTGTGAGCTGATGTTTCCGGGCCATGTTCCCTGCAGGTACCTGCCTTCCAGATGGGCTCCCCATCCGTCGCATGGTGACAGGATCCAAGGCACCCCCTGGCTGATATTTCTGAGACTGATCCACCACTTTAGAGATGATCTCAAGGCTGGGGACGTCCGAATCTCCCTGTCCAGAGAGGACTGCCCTCTGTCCCATTTTGTCAGGATCTCCCTTTATAGGCTTCTTGTGTGAGCCTGGCTCCACATTACGCAGGGTATGCATGCAGTCAGGGTACCCAGGATCTTCATTGCGGTTCTTATGGATATCCGATCTCGCCCTAGCTGGCGAACTTTGTCCATAATGGGTTTCTTTTTTCCCTCCGGTAAAAATGAGATTCTTCTTTTGGAATCTAACATGATTGCCAGGAATTTCTTCTGGGTACCTGGCTGTAGGTCTGACTTTTCTTTGTTCAAGATCCAACCTAGGTTTTCGAGCATTGCAATTACCGAGACTAGTTGTTCCTTTAACTCAGATGCTTAATGAGAAATCACGAGGAAGTCGTCTAAGTATGGGACGATGATTATTCTGTCTTGTCTCAAGTGTTCCACGATCTCGGTGACCAGCTTCGTAAAAACCCGAGGTGCTGAAGCCATGTGAAAAGGAAGAGCCTGAAACTGAAAGTGGTAGTACCGGCTTCCTTTTTTTAGTGCAAAGCATAGGAACTTCTGAGAGTGGGGGTGGATGGGAACCTGATAGTACGCACATTGCAGAGTTCTGGTCTATCAATGGGATGGTGATTTTTAGGGACTCCATTCGGAATCTTCTGTACCGGATCCATTGATTTAATGGCTTTAAATTTATAATGGTCCGAATCTCCCCCGACGGTTTTTTTACTGTGAAGAGGGTTTAATAGTGGCCTTGAGCTTTCTCTATTTCTGGGACCGGTACCACTACCCCTGACTTTAGCAGGTCCTTTACGTCTGCCCAAATAGGATCCATAAGGGTTTTGGATTGATGACTTGTTACGACGAACCATGCTGGGGGGGGTTGTGAATTCGAGGGTATAGCCCTAGGAGACCATACTGCGAATCCACCGGTTTTGGGAGATGAGTTCCCATGACCCCGCAAAGTGTCTGAGGCGAACCCCTACAGGTATGGAGTCATTGTCTCCTGCTTCTGGAACTTTGTCCGGAGCGAGACGGGGGGAGCCCTACTTTTTCCTCCCTTCGTGTACTCCCAGAGAGAGGATTTCCCCTTCCCTCTATATTCCAGCTTTTGGTAAGGTCTGGATCTTTGAAAGAGAAAATGCCTTTTTGGTTTTTCCTCAGGAAGACTTTTTTGTCGTCCAAGGCATTCTCCAGAATTTTATCTAATGTCGGCCCAAAAACTTTCCCACCTGAGGAGGGTATGGCACATAATCTATTTTTCGACTGGTAGTCCCCTGACCAGGTCTTCATCCAAATGGCTTGATGAGCCGCGTTGGATAAAGAATTATTCCTGCCTGCAAATCGCACAGATTCAGCTGAAGCGTCCACCAGGAATCCGGTTGCGATCCTTAACAGGGGAAGCCCTTCGAAGATATCGCCTCTAGGGGTTTTATCCTTTAACTGATGCTCCAAGTGGTCGATCCATAGATGCATGGATCTGGCGACTGACGTGGCGGCTATGTTTGTCTTCATAACCGCCGCCGAGGCCTCCCAAGCCCTCTTTAGGAGCACGTCGGCCTTCTTGTCCATGGGTTCCTTGAGACTAGAGGAATTGAAGTCTTCCCTGACTCCCTGGCCACCGGGGTGTCGATCTTATGAACTTCGGCCCACGTGTTAATGTCCTACTGATTAAATGGTAGCCTAAGCTTAAAGTCTCGAGGCACGACCAGTCGTTTCTCGGCGTCCTCACATTTCTCCAGAATAATTGAACGGATAATAGGTATTAGACCTACCGGTAATGATGTTTCCAGGAGTCCATCCTGACAGCACCATGGAGGACGTCCTCCTCCTCCTTACAGGGACAGGAAAGCACACGAGAGGTTAAAAGGCCATGTCCCACCCCCTTTCCCTCAGTGATTTGACAAGTACCACAAGGTGGATGATGCTAGTAACGGTTTAATGAAACAATCATATTACAGCATATGACATAACATAATACAACATAGTATAACATAACAGGGAGGGAACTACCCGTGCTGTCAGGATGGACTCCTGGAAACATCATTACCGGTAGGTCTAATACCTATTTTCCAGGACGTCCACCTGACAGCACCATGGAGAGTACCAAAGCACCTCCTCAGGGTGGGATTACTGCCTGGAGAACTTTTCTCCCAAATGCGGTTTGTTGGCCAGCTAACACATCTAGTTTGTAGTGTTTGCAGAATGTATTAAGACTAGCCCAGGTTGCCGCTCGACAAATTTGATCAACTGACGCCCCCGCCCGCTCGGCCCATGAGGCCGATACCGCCCTCGTAGAGTGGGCTTTTAAGGAATCAGGCGGGCTGGCGCCTTCAGCCTGGTAGGCATCCGAGATTACTGAGGTAATCCAACGCGCGATGGACGCCTTAGAGGCCTTCTTCCCTTTATTCCTACCTCCAAAGAGAACGAACAGGTTCGGGTCGACACGCCAACTATTGGTGGCCTCTAGGTATTCTATAACTGCGCGCCTCACGTCTAGCGAGTGGAGCCGCCGCTCCTTCTCATTTCGGGGATTATCGCAGAAAGAGGGTAACACTACCTCCTGGTTCAGATTTCTTGTAGAGGCTACCTTCGGGGTAAATGCCGGGTCTAACCTTAGGATTATACTATCCTCTCTTATCTGGAGGTATGGATCCTTAGTGGATAGGGCCTGGATCTCCCCTATTCTTTTGGCCGTGGTAATGGCTACTAGAAAGGCCGTTTTACGAGTGAGAGCAGGGATGGCTATCTTCTCACTAAGGGCGAAAGTGTCCGAGCAGAGGAACCGAAGTACCAGGCCCAGGTCCCATGGCGGGGTGAGCTGCCTAATCGTGGGGCGCAGGCGCTGTGTGGCTTTTATAAACCTTATCACCCAGGGATGTGCAGCTAACTGATAATCGAAGAAGGCGGTCAAAGCTGAAACCTGGACTTTTAGAGTGCTGGGCTTGAGGCCTTTATTAAAACCTGCCTGCAGGAACCCTAGTATGTTAGGGAGATCAGGGGTGCCTGCCACGAGCTCGGACCTGCCACCCTCCAGACAGAATCTTTTCCATATCTTCCGATAAATTGCCGACGTCACCGGCTTCCTGCTGGCCTGTAGGGTGGATATGACCTGCTCCGACAATCCTTTTGCCTTCAGGATGTCCCTCTCAGGATCCAAGCTGATAAATGGAGTCTTGCTGGGTCCGGGTGGTGGATCAGGCCCTGGTGGATGATGTTCTCCCACAAGGGCAGCTCGACTGGATCTTCTACTGCCATGGCTCCCAGAAGGGAAAACCAGCTTCTCCTCGGCCAGTATGGCACTATCAATATCACTCTTGTGTGGTCCTCGCGTATCTTTCTGAGCACTGCCGGTATGAGGGCCAGTGGTGGGAACGCATAAGAGAGGGATTCTCCCCAAGTCTGACTCAGGGCGTCTACGCCTTCTGGATGGTCCATCGGATTTAGGGAGTAGAATCTGGGAACCTTCGAGTTCTTCCGGCTTGCGAAGAGATCTATACTGGGGTTCCCCCAGCGCTGACAAAGCTGGTCGAAGATCTCTACGTTCAATTCCCACTCTGTCGGGTGGATCTGTTGTCTGTCACTTCGTTTTGGGAACCCTCTAGATGTACCGCGGTCACGGATCGAACTGTCCGTTCTGCCCACGTGAATATCTTTTCCGCCAGTGCCTGTAGTGGTTGATGTCTGGTTCCTCCTTGGTGTTTCAGGAATGCCACTGTCGTTGTATTGTCGGATAAAATGCGAACATGACGACTCTTTAGTACCGACCGGTTTCTCCGCAACGCTTCCCAGACCGCGAAGAGTTCCTTGAAATTGGAGGATCTGGCCTTGATGCTTGCTGGCCACTTCCCCTGGAAGATCTTCCCTTCTATGTGGGCTCCCCATCCCCACGCACTTGCGTCTGTGGTGACTACCACGTATGGAGAGGTTGTCCAATGCACGCCCACCTGAAGGTTCCTGGCCTGTAACCACCAGCGAAGGGACTCCTTTACTCATCCTGAGAGCCTTAGGGGTTTGTCTAGCGACGCCTGACTCCTGTCCCACCTCGCGAGAATCTCTCTTTGTAACAACCGCGAGTGGAATTGGGCCCAACGGACACACTGGATGCAGGCCGTCATGAGGCCCAGGACCTCCATTGCTTCCCTAATGGAGCATTGACGCTTCAACAGGCCTCTGGTTCTGGCCTGAATGGACTTCTGCTTCTGCTCGGGTAGCCAGGATATTCTGTCGGCTGAGTCTAGGAGGACTCCCAGGAATACCTTTCTGGTGTCTGGTGTGAGGTCCGACTTCTCCCAGTTGATCACCCAGCCCAGGAACTCCATCACAGTAGTTGTTCGGATCCTGTCTCGGATGAGCGCTTCTTTGGATCTTGCCACCAGTAAGAAGTCGTCCAGGTACGGCACAATCACAATACCCTGATCTCTCAGGTAGGCCACCACCTCTACCACCAGCTTTGTAAAGATCCTGGGAGCTGAGGCCAGCCCGAATGGAAGACCCTGGAACTGGAAATGGCAGGTCCGGGCTGGTGAACTGATCGCGAACCTTAGTAGGCCTTGGGATGAGGGATGAATAGGAACCTGATAGTATGCCTTTTTTAGGTCTAGGGTGCACATAACTGCGTCCCTGTCTATCAGAGGAATTGCGGATCGGATTGATTCCATCCGGAACCTCCTGTATCTGACCCAAGTATTTAGTGGCTTCAGGTTTATGATGGTGCGGGCTTCGCCGGATTTCTTTGTGATTGCAAACAGGGAAGAGTAGTGCCCTTTCCCTCTTTCTGACGGTGAAACTGGTATTATGACCCCTGAGTCTAACATGTCCTGAAGATCCGACCACATTGCGGAGTCCTCCCGGACGACGGTGGGGGCAATATATCTGTCGGGGGGAGGAGAATAGAGCTCTATCCTGTAACCTTCCCTGATGGTTCTGAGGACCCACTGATTGTTGGTGACTCGTGACCAGTTTGCTGCAAAGTGGCGAAGTCTCCCCCCAATGCCTATGGCGTCATTGTCTCCTCGATCTAGATGTCGATGCAAATGGGGGACCTCTGTTACTCCCACTTTGGCTGAAGGAGCCTTTGTAGGAGCTTCTATTAGACCTCGCCCGGCCCCTAAACTTTGACTGTCCTCTGAAGGAGCCTCTCCGAAAGGACTGGGACCGCCTGGGCTTTTCTTCCGGGAATCCCTTATTCTTATCGGACACCAGCTCAAGGATATTATCCAGGGCTGGACCAAACACCCTCAGACCCGAGAAAGGGATGGCACATAACTTTGCTTTAGAAGGGTTATCCCCCGACCAGGATCTAAGCCAGACTGCTCTCCGGGCCGCATTAGAGAGGGAGCTGTTTCTGGCCGCAAACCTAACTGATTCCGCCGACGTATCCGACAGGAACGCCGTGGCTGATTTCAAGAGAGGAAGAGATGCTAGTATCTCTGACCTCGGGGTCTTGTTGGTTAGGTGTTCCTCCAACTGCCCCAACCACAGGAACATAGACCTAGCCACCGAGGTGGCTGCTATGTTGGCTCTAATCAGGGCCGCCGACGTCTCCCATGCTCTTCTTAACAAGACGTCCGCCTTTCTATCCATCGGGTCTCGAAGACCGGATGAGTCCTCGGCTGGGATAGCCGACTTCTTAGTAACCTTGGCGACTGGGACGTCGATCTTAGGGACTTCTTCCCACGCCCGAGTTTCCTCGGGATCGAAGGGCAGTCTATTTTTAAAGTCTCGGGAGAGTGTCAACCGACGCTCTGCTTCTTTCCACTCCTCCAGGATCATTGCTTTGATGTGCTCGCTTACAGGGAACACCACCTGTTTGCGGGACACCAGTCCTCCAAACATTAAGTCCTGTCTGGACTGTGGCTTAGGGACTTCTTCCATCTGCATGGTATTTCTGACCGTGTGTACCAGCTCGTCCGTATCCTCCAGTCTGAATAGGTACTTTCTGTTCTGCTCCTGACTATCCCCCAGGATCTCGCCTTCTTCCTCCTGATCTGAGTCCCAGAAATCGGATTCCTCGCTAGGGCTCGCCTCTGATACTGGGACTGGTTCCCACCTCGGACGCTTGCGACTTGGCCCAGGGCTGGGGGATCGACGCCGGGTTGTAGAGGCCTGAATCTCTTCCCTTATCAGCGACCTCATTTCGGAAAGTAGAGATGGCTGTTCCTCGCCTATGACCCTGGAGGTACAGGGACCGCATAGGGTCTTGCTATAGGTGTCTGGCAGCTTTACTCTGCACACCGGACATCTGACTGATTTGGAGGTGGCTTTCGCCGGGTCCTTCCCCGAGGGGGACTCTGCCGGGGTTCCCTTTTCCTGATAACATAAGGGGCACCTCATCAGATCTGGGCTGTGGGGACGGGTGCGGAGGGTGGTCTGCGCTATGCGCACTTACCCCTCCACCAGATGCAGTGTTGCCTTCCATCCCCTGGCGTCCGATGCAGTCACACAGCCTGGAACGACCTGTGACGACTCTGGAGAACGCTGTGGTCCAGGAGCGCGCGCGCCCTGGATTTGAAACCGGCGTCTGGTGTCACCGGATGTGACGCTGGTAAGCCGCGCCTCCACTTCCTGCCGGGCATCTGCGCGCGACCGCGCTCGGCGCGTGCAGGGAGCCGCCTCCCCGCCTGCTATGGCGCTCCGGCCTCCAATGCCCAGCCGTCGGCGTCGTCCTGCGGGTACTCGGCCCGCCGCGGCCGATTGCGCCCACTTCTGTCGGTGCCCGCACGGCCAGCCGCCTGCGGGGAGCCGACCCGTCCTGGAGCCGAGAGCCCCCCCACCGGGAGGAACGGCTCCCTCCAGGAGCGTCGTCCTGCTCCTGGCCTTTGGAGCCGAGGGACTCCCCACCGGGAAGTTTCGGCCCCGGGACCTCTTGATAGGGGAAGGATTGGACCGGCCGCACGATCCCCTGGGCCCCTCCGGTAAGCTCTCGCGTGTCCCTCCGTGCAGGGACAGGAAAAACACTGAGGGAAAGGGGGTGGGACATGGCCTTTTAACCTCTCGTGTGCTTTCCTGTCCCTGTAAGGAGGAGGAGGACGTCCTCCATGGTGCTGTCAGGTGGACGTCCTGGAAATGGTCATTAACTGGGAAGACCTGACGGATCCTCGATCTAAGGCCTCCGAACATCTCGTCCTGGATGGATTGAGCCTTTGGGGCCTCCTCAATCTTCATGGTGCTTCTCACGACGCCAAGAAGCTTGTCCGTGTTTTCCGAGGAGAAGAGGTATCTTTTCCTTATCTCCGGGGGTTCTGAGGTGATCTCGCCCTCCTCCTCTGAGTCCGTATTCGGCTCATCGTCTGATCGGACTCCCATCTTGGTCTCTTAGCCTGCGGCTGGCTGGAAGACTGAACTGGCAGCAGTCCGGAGACGGAGGCCTGGACCTCCTCTCTGACCATTGTGTGCATTTCTGCCAGGAAAGAGGCATGTTCGCCTCTGATGATCTTCAGGGTGCAGTCCTCACATAGGGGTTTTTTCCATGACCCCGGTAATTTGTTGGCACAGATGGGGCATTTGGGTCTCCTGGAGGTCGATGTTGTAGGAGTCGGTGCAGTCTTCTCCTTAATACAAAGCACAGGAGTTTTTATTAAAGCTCCTGTCTTTTTTTGGAATATACAGCCCACCCCACATTCCAGTGCCCTACTTACGGACGCTGGCTGCTCGGGATGTGCGGCGTTTTCCATGGTGGAGAGGGATTACAGCGCACCTGTATGGTCGCCCCCCCACCCCAGTTTTATCCTACCTCCAGTCGGGAGACCCGAGCCGCCTGTCTGCCGCGTCTGCCCGCGCTCATGCAGCCATGCCGTGGCGCCGCCGTAAGTCGTCCTCGGGCACCCGGAAGTGACGCGGCCCCCGACGCTCCAGCGTCTCTGGACGATGTGGCGGGAGCCCCGCTGAGTGGAAGCGGCCCCGAGTCCCGGAGAAGCGCTCCACGGGACGCCTGGCGGAGAACCCCTTAGGGGGGGTGTCACCCCGGGCCATCTGACAGGATTTGGCGTTTGGACCCCGATCCCCCTGGCCCTCCGGTAAGCTTCTTCTGCTGGATGCCGCCGCTCTCTTCCTCCACGGCGCTCTCGTGCCTGTCCTTACAGGGACAGGAAAAACACTGGCGTGTGGGCGTGGGAGGGGACCTTTAACCTCTCGTGCATTTCCTGTCCGTGTAAGAATGAAAGGACAAACCCATTGTGCTGTCAGGATAGGACGTCCTGGAAATTAGTGCTTTATTAGAAAGAGATTATCACTAGAGGACTAGTTCTCTCATACCATGCAGTCCTCCTGCTGTGTACCCACGCCCCACCACTGTTACCGTAGGACAGATTGTTTTCATTACATCAGTGCTCACAGAAAACTTCTCCTTAAGTCAGCTTGCAGGTATTACCTACTGGTAACCCAATAAGAAAAGTAGGTCTAACGGTAATGGCAGCAGGACGATACTTTAATATAGCATTCAAGCTATTATGACAACCACAAAATATTACCATTAATTCTGTGCCAGTCATGTAAGTGTCTATAAAATATATCATAACACACAAGCTATGGATACATATGTTTAAGAGAATCACCAGTACTTCTCTCATGCAGAACACTCTTCTCTTTCATGTTCCTGCACTTACCCTCTAATCCACTCACTAGAGCTACACGCCAACATATGCCAATTTCTATAGTCACAGATCAGCATAAAAGGGGAAGGGAAATAAAGAACTACACATTTCCCACTGAAATCTGTGTTGAAGATGAATCTTATAACTAGTAGAAGGCAATATCAAGCAACAGTGTCAGACTAGCCCACCAGAAGACCGGAGAATTCGGGGTCCTTGGCCTCACCTTCAGACATTAGGGCAAACATCACAGCTACTATGGGGCCCCCGAGTGAGAGGGAACCGATATTGTATATAAGGTAGCTGTGGAGCCACCACACTCTATACGACGGAGCTGCATAGTGTATACAGTACTGCATATGGTATAATGGCATTAAAATGTGAACAGGTCATAATGTCATGTATAGGGCACTGCATGGGTCATCATATTGTGTATGAAGAGCTATGAGGGATATTAAACGGTGTATAAAAAGCTGAGGGGCCATCATGCTGTATGTAGGGCGCTGTAGAGACATATTGTATATAGGGGAGCTGTTGTAACTGTATAGAGAGCTGTGGGGGCCAACACACTGTATATAGCAAGCTTTGGGGACATCATGCTATATATAGGGAGCTGTGAACCATTATACACTGTGTTTGGGTCATCATACTGTGCTTGTGTGGTGGAATATCATAATGTATAGGGGAGTTTGTTGAGGACATCATATTGTATTTACAGTTGTGCTCAAAAGTTTACATACCACAGCAGAATTTTTGCTTTCTTGGTCTTTTTTCAGAGAATATGAATGATAACACCAAAACTTTTTCTCCACTCATAGTTAGTGATTGGGTGAAGCCATTTATTGTCAAACTACTGGTCTCTTTTTAAATCATAATGACAACCCAAAACATCCAAATGACCCTGATCAAAAGTTCACATACCCCATTTCTTAATAGCCTGTGTTGCCCCATCTAATATTAATGACAGATTGAAGTCTTTTATGGTAGCTGCGGATGAGGTTCTTTATTTTCTCAGATGGTAAAGCTGCCTACTCTTCTTGGCAAAAAGCCTCCAGTTCCTGTAAATTCCTGGGCTGTCTAACACGAACTGCGCGCTTGAGATCTCCCCAGAGTGGCTCAATGATACTGAAGTCAGGAGACTGAGATGGCCACTCCAGAACCTTCACTTTGTTCTGCTGTAGCCAAGGACAGGTCGACTTGGCCTCGTGTTTTGGATCGTTATCATGTTGGAACGTCAAAGTACGTCCCATGCGCAGCTTCCGGGCTGATGATTGCAAATTTGCCTCTAGTACTTGCTGATAACGTGCTGCATTCATCTTTCCTTCAACTTTGACCAAGTTGCCTGTGCCTTTGTAGCTCACACATGCCCAAAACATCAGCGATCCACCTCTGTGCTTTACAATAGGATTGGTGTTCCTTTCATCATAGGCCTTATTGACCTCTCTTCAGATGTAAGGTTTATGGTTGTGGCCAAAAAGTTACATTTTGGTCTCCTCACTCCAAATTACCTTGTTCCAGAAGCTTTTAGGCCTGTCTCTGTGATGTTTTGCATATTGTAGGAGAGATACTTTGTGGCATTTGCGTAGTAATGGCTTTCTTCTGGTGACTCAACCATGCAGCTCATTTTTCTTCAAGTGCCTCCTTATTGTGCATCTTGAAACAGCCACACTGCTAGTTTTCAGAGAGTCCAGTATTTCAGCTGATGTTATTTGTGGGTTTTTGTTTGCATCCCGAACAATTTTCCTGGCAGTTGTGGATAACATTTTTGTTGGTCTATCTAACCATGGTTTTGTTTTCATAGAGCCCCTGATTTTCCATTTGTTAATCACAGTTTGAATGCTGCTGACTGGCATTATCAATTCCTTGGATATCTTTTTGTATCCCTTTCCTCTTTTACAGTTCAACTACCTTTTCCCATAGATCCATTCAATTCTTTTGCTTTCCCCATGTCTCACAATCTAGAAACATCAGTGGCTGGATGAAAAATGCAAGAGTCTGTCTGGATCCCAGAAACTCACTCAGCTTTTACGCACACACACTGATTACAAGCAAACAGGTCACAGGTGATGCTGTTACCTTTAGTAGCCACTCAAACCCATTTGTGTCAACTTCAGTCCAAATTCACCAGGGTATGTAAACTTTTTATCAGGGTCATTTGGATGCTTTTGGTTGTCATTATGATTTAAAAAGAGAAAACACAGTAAAAAACACAATGAAAGGCTTCACCCAACAACTAACCATGAGTGGAGAAAAAGTTTTGGTGTTATCATTCATATTCTCTGAAAAAAGGCCATGAAAGCAAAAATTTTGGCCAGGGTAGGTAAACTTTTGAGCTATTGACCATTATACAGTGTAATTGAGTCATCATACTGTGCTTGTGTGCTGAAATACATGGTGGGTATATCATACTGTATGTGGAGGTGCACATACTCAAAGGGAGTCATGAAAGGTGTATCGTGGTAAGTTAAAACACTAAGGGTTTTCTCTAGGTTAATTAAAGCTGTTTTCCAGGAAAAGTTAGTATTCTTCAGGCACAATATTATGCTGAATTCCAACTGGGTATAGTGTACACCCTGTCAGGATTTGGCCCTGCTTGCCAGTTTGATCAGTCGTCACGTGCTCATATGCCAATTAACTTTTACACTGCATCTCACAATGCTTTAACATTAACATTTAGAGAAGCAGGAAGATTAGCGAGTTGGAAAGACAGCACAAGTATGCAAATCACAACTAATTGAACCGGCAATTAGAGCCGAATCCTAATACTGTGCCTTATGGAAATACGGTGAGATACACTGCCTGACGAAAATTACCCCTGCTCCAAAAAATAAGTCCCTTAATAATCATGCACATTCTTTTTGAATAGATAAAATGTGGACCCTCAAAATAAAGTCCTTTTGTGGGACAAGCAGCCCCCATTAATAGGGCATAGGACGAGACATTTTACAGATTGAGATCTTCAAAAATCACCAGATTTCCTTTAAGGAATGTTCCCATCTTGTACATTTGTGGCACCCACCCCTGCTTTCACAGTAATCCTGTCTGTGATGATAATAATAGACTGTTGAGAAGTGATCTGTACAGAATAACAAGTGTCAGTCAGTGTAAAAATTGTACGAAGGATCAAAAATACACTTTTGGGGATTTTTTTCCTTTAAATATTGCATGTGCAACCACCTGACAGCCATGAAACGAGGCTGAACCAAGTCCACCCATGTGGTGAGAACCACGTTCATCAAACATCTAAAGAATACTTTGACCCACAAAAATGGGTCGAGATTAAGCCATTAAGTGTAAATATTACCGTTCATTACCTCTGAGCATTTACTTTTAACTTTTCATCGAGGTCATTAAGAATCTGTTGGCATTCTGCACGTCCGGGGAACATGTCTAACACACAATCCAGTAGAGCAAAGCTGAGCTGGTCTTCTGCTCCCTCCATGTTGGCTTCTGTAAAAATAAATCAAATTATATTAACAAAATCACAAAATAGGATTATAATAATGTAAAAAAAAAAAAATCAGAAACATCAGATAAGTTATCCAAGTGCGGTAAAAAATTTTTCATGGACCCATCAAAATGAATGGTCGAGTGGCATCTGATTCTCAGAGGCAAATCGTACATGCTGCCACTTGGCCAGGGAAAACATTGGACATGTACGGCCACATAGAACAACATGGGCATGAGTGTGATCCATTAAAACCACAAGTAGCACTGACTGTTTAAAACGGTCGTTGACAAGAGACGTTAGCGACATCATCATCATCACTGTCCCCTTTGGGGCTAAGCATCTTAAAGGGTTTTTCAGTGACATTGGTTATTTTCTGCTATGGGGCTAAGAGCTTACAGGCAGGTAGTTGCTAACTACCACCCTGTGCTACCTTGCGACAATCTCTGACAGCTCAGAACAGTCACGGACCACTCCTTTAATAATGATCTTTATTTTTATATAGCGCTAACATATTACGTACGCTTTACAGTTTTTGCAGACATTATCATCACTGTTTCCGATGGGGCTCCCAATCTAAATTCCCTATCAGTATGTCTTTGGAATGTAGGAGGAAACCGTAGTACACGGAGAAAACCCACGCAAATACAGGTAGAACATACAAACTCCTTGCAGATGTTTTCCTTGCTGGGATTTGAACAGAGAACGCCAGTGCTGCAAGGCTGCAGTGCTAACCACTGAGTCACCGCGACCCTTCTTCCAGTGTCATCATGTCAAGAAAGAAGCTTCTTCTCCTCTACTGTTCTCAACAGAGCATCTTTGCTGAAGTCATGCTGATTGAAAGCCTGCTCTCCGCTGTCTAACTGCGGGGAGCCAGCTGTCAATCAGCATGACTTCTTCAGTGAAGACCTGTTGACAGAGCAGAGTGGAAAAAAAAAGGTAGTGATCTTTCGACGTAAGCTGAAATGAAAAAGTAGAAATGCCACTAGAGCCAGCAGAGATCATTGCCGGGCAGAACAGGAAGGTATTTAGCAGCTACCTGCTTGTTATTTTTTCCTAAAGTGGTGTAAAGTTTGATAAATTCACCGAGCAGTGTTCGCCACACCCCATCTTCACCCAAGCTAGGCACACTTTGGCGGCTTAGAGAGGGACAAAAGTTGAAACATACCTTCATTCCATGGATTTTTGGGCAGACAGTCGCTCAATGATTTTTCCCTGTCATTGTCTCACAGTACTAAGAAAGAATAAAGTACTCCCATCATTTAGTGTTGTAGACATGAGCCTCTTATTACATGGAACGTCAATGTGAAAATTGCAAGATTTAACATTTTAATTTTTAACCCCTTCACAACATTCGCTGTACACATACGATGCAAGTCGGAAGCGGGTGTATGGAGAGAGCGCAGCGAGCCCACCCCATACCCAGCAGATGATGGCTGTGTATTACAGCCAGGACGCTGAAAAAAAACGTTGAATTTCAGGAAAGCAAAGTTTCATCAGCTTAGAGAGGACCTTCGCCGAACTGATTGGGACAATGTCTTCAAAAATAGGAGCATAGAAAATAAATGGGAAATATTTAAATCAGTTTTTCACACCCACTGCAAGCTAGCCATACCATACAGAAATAAAAGGGCTAGGAACAGGAGAACATCAATGTGGCTAAATAAGGATGTAAAAAGGGCAATAAATAACAAGAACAAGGAATTTAAGAAGCTAACACAAGAAGGCAATGAAGAAGCATTAAAAAGTTATAGTGAAAAAAATAAAATGTGTAAAAAACTAATCATTTAGCAAAAGTGGAAACTGAGAGACTCATTGCTAAGGAAAGTAAAACAAACCCCAAACTATTCTTTAATTATATAAACAGTAAAATGATTAAAATTGATGGTGTCGGCCCTTTAAAGAACAATGAGGGTGAAATCATAGAGAGCGATGTGGAAAAAGCAAATGTTTTAAATACTTTTTTCTCAACGGTGTTCACACAGGAAAAGGATTTGCCAGGGGAAATGCAGAGTGATAACGTAAACTCCCCATCAAGTATTAGGCCTGTTTCACACATCAGTTTTTTTGGTCAGTCAAAATCCGCTAAAATGGCAGATAACGGATCCGTTCCTGTACTGACCACAACGTTTGTCACCGGACCGTTATTTTAACGGATCCGTCAAAGGAAGAATTTTAAAGGAACCGCAGAGAGAGAGAGAGAGAGAGAATTTTTCAGCCGCCAGAACAGAGTTTAGGGTTAAATTTGCGGCTGAGTGAAGTCTTTCGGGCATGCGCAGTGAGAAATGCGGATCCGGCCACCCGAAAAAACGTTGCATGGTCCGTTCGGGCATGGACGTCAAAATTTTGGCGGATCCGCAAACAAAAGAATCCAGCGGATGGCCATCTGTCAAGATCCACCAGTTATGCAACTCAATGGGAAAAAAAACGGATCCGCCAAGAAAAACGGCGGATCCGTCTTTTTTGCAAAACGGCGGATTTTGACTGATGGACACAAACGGATGTGTGAAACAGGCCTTACCTGCCTAACCCAGGAAGAAGTGCAGAACCGCCTTAGTAAGATTAAAATTGAGAAATCACCAGGCCCTGATGGCATGCACCCTCGGGTATTAAGGGAGTTAAGTAATGAGATAGACAGGCCTCTATTCCTTATATTTAAAGACTCTATAGAAACAGGGTCTGTTCCTTTTGATTGGCGGCAAGCAAATGTGGTACCAATATTCAAAAAGGGGTGTAGAAGGGAACCTGGAAACTATAGGCCGGTATGCTTAACATCTGTTGTGGGTAAAATTTTTGAAGGGTTTCTAAGGGATACCATTATGGAATATCTCAATGTCGATAAATGTTTAACTCCATATCAACATGGATTTATGAAGGATCGCTCCTGTCAAACTAATCTGATCAGCTTCTATGAGGATGTAAGCTCTCAAATGGACCAAGGAGAATCATTGGATGTCATTTATCTCGACTTCTCTAAAGCATTTGACACTGTCCCACATAAAAGATTGGTAAGTAAGGTGATAAAGCTTGGGCTAGGGGAAAATGTGTGTAGCTGGGTAGGTAGCTGGCTGAGTGATAGAAAACAAAGAGTGGTTATTAATGGTGCATACTCAGATTGGGCAAGGGTTACTAGTGGGGTACCACAGGGTTCTGTATTGGGCCCCCTACTGTTTAATATATTTATTAATGATCTAGTGGATGGCTTACACAGTAAAATATCAGTATTTGCAGATGATACAAAACTATGTAAGGTAGTTAACACAAAGGAGGACAGTTTGCAACTACAGACAGATTTGAGTAAATTGGAGATTTGGGCTGAAAAATGGCAAATGAGGTTTAACACAGATAAGTGTAAGGTTATGCACATGGGAATTAGAAACAGATGCTACAATTACTTACTAAATGGGAAACTGCTGGGGAAATCAGACATGGAAAAAGACTTAGGCATCTTAGTCAATAAGAAGCTAAATTGGAGTGCCCAGTGTCAGGCAGCTGCCACCAAAGCAAATAGGGTCATGGGATGTATTAGAAGAGGTCTGGGGACACGAGATGAAAACATAATTCTCCCTCTGTACAAATCACTCGTCAGACCACACTTGGAGTATTGTGTGCAATTTTGGACGCCTGTGCTCAAGAAAGACATTACTGAACTTGAAAGGGTTCAAAGGCGGGCTACTAAAATGATAAATGGAGTTGGTTCACTACAATACCCAGAAAGGTTTTCAAAATTAGGTCTATTTACTCTAGAAAAGAGAAGACTTAGGGGAGACCTAATATATATGTACAAGTATATCAGAGGGCAATACAGAGATCTCTCCAATGAACTGTTTGTACCAAGGACTGTGACAAGAACAAGGGGGCATTCTCTTCGTTTGGAGGAAAGACAATTTCTACACCAGCATAGAAGAGGGTTCTTCACGGTAAGAGCAGTGAGGCTCTGGAATTCTCTTCCTGAGGAAGTGGTGATGGCCAACTCACTGAATGAATTTAAGAAAGGAATGGATACTTTTCTTGTGAGTAACAGTATAGAAGGTTACGAATAACAGAATATTATAGGTAGATGGTTGACCCAGCTTAGGGGAAGGAATTTTTTTCCCTATGGAGAAAATTGGCTTCTACTCTGTGGGTTTTTTGCATTCCCCAGGATCAACAATGCATAACAGCTGCACTAAAAATAGGCTGAACTAGATGGACATAAGGTCTTCCTTCAGCCTTCAAAACTATGTTACTATGACTTGCCGCTAACAATCGTGGGTGGAAAGGGTGCTCCGCCCGCAATTGTTAACCTGTTAAATGCCTCTGTCAATCTCTGTCAGCGGGATTTAACACACACAGGCAAGTGTGCATGTCATTCTCTCTGCTCATCGGCGCGCCGGTGACGTGATTGAGGGTCACTGATGGGTTGTCATGACAGACAGGGGGGGAGGGGTCAGCTGATGACCCCTGTGACTGTCAATATAGGGCTCCATTGATACCCTACCTGTGGCCAGGCTTCAGACGAGACGTGATTTCTGTTATATGCTCTGATGTTGCGGCATTCCTGCATATAGCACAAGTGACACTGTGTTACCAAGATTTTGTCCCTCAGACAATTTTGAGTGCTCCTGATAGATTTTTTCATGCTGATTTCAGAAATTACAACAGATTTTTTCCTATCACATAAGGTTTTTGAGAGATACGAAACATTATAATATTCTGTTATAAATCTAAAAACTCATATGAACTTTTCTGAAACAGTATATTCAGAATTTTCCACTGAAATAACATAAATCGCTGATCTACACATGCAAGCACTTATTATGCAAATTTCGCACAGGGGCAGTTAATCATTCGGCTGACCATGTACAGAGCATACCACATATCCTGGGCAGGGGAGAAATCAAAAGACAGTACTGACATACTTAGAGCATAGCTGAATGGATCACGAACTTCAATGCCGTTCGCTGTCCCAATGATATGGAGAGAGCAGAGAGATCATGTAACAGATTGCTACTTCTGCCTTACAAATGTAACATGATATTCAGCAAAGTACAAGAAATCAATAGAATATCCTAATCTTCTTTCAGCCAGAAGACCAGTGCCACACGATGAAAGTGTTCATGTTCCAAAGCCGCCCCCAAAGTATGGACAATGGAGGACGATGAAGATGAGCTAACAATGTCAGTGGAAAATGAAATTGCTGGAATCTTATTCGAGAAGCATCTGATACGGATTATAAACGAAAGTCGTCTGCAAAACACTTTTGAATAATTGCTTTTGCTACTGACATCGAAGCACATGTATGTAGTGTCTCGGACGTCATAATGTAGACTATAAACTGTTGTTTATTAACCCCTTGTTGCCAGATGACTGAATAGTACGTCAGCTGGCAGTATCCCCCGCTTTGAGGTGGGCTCCGGCGGCTAGCCCACCTAAAAGCCACGACATGTCAGCTGACATGTGACCGCAATAGGTGCGAGCAGAATGGCGATCCGCCAGCGCCTATTAAATAGTTAAATGCATTTAAATTCACTTCCGGACGCCGGTCCGGAAATACGCGAAGCGATGATCCCCGTCACGTGATCGGGGGTCATTGCTGCATTTCCATCACAACCAGAGGTCTCCTCAAGACCTCTATGGTTGTTGATGGCAGATTGCTATGAGCGCCACCCTGTGGTCGGCGCTCATAGCAAGCCTGTAATTCTACTGCATAGAGGTGATCTGAGCATCACCTCTGTGCAGCAGAGGCGCTATGGCAGCTTCTAGCCTAAAAACGTCAGCTCGGCAAGCAAAAAATAAGCCCGCACCCAATCCGAGATCACGAAAAATGGCACAATTTTTTTTTTAAATAAAAGAGAACTTAGACATATTTGGTGTAAAGTCGTAATGACCTGGGGAATCATAATGGCAGGTCAGTTTTAGCATTTAGTGAACCTAAAAAAAAAAAGCCAAACACTTTTTTTGCAATTTCACCGCACTTGGAATTTTTTTCCCGTTTTCGAGTACATGACATGGTAAAACCAATGATGTCGTTCAAAAGTACAACTTGTCACACAAAAAATAAGCCCTTACACGGCCATTATTGACAGAAAAATAAAAACGTTATGGGTCTGGAAAGAAGTGTAGCGAAAAACGAAAAATCGAAAAAAGCTACGGTCATGAAGGGGTTAAAAACCTTACGTGATACAGACTTTTGGAGCACATATTCGTGTTCAGCATATCAAAATCTATAAGATACAATAACATTTTCTCAGGGGACAAGAATTTCCCTGAAATTTGATGCGCAGTGTGATCAGACAATTGAGTCTTGAACCCCCCTCCCCCCAAAAAAACCCTAAAAGTTCAAATCACCATCCTTTTCCACCTTGAAAATAAAGATATTTAAAAAAAAATACACGAGGTATCGCCACGTTCAGGAAAGTCCAATCAAAATATAAAAACAATTAGTCTGATTGTTACATTTCTTTTTTTTTGGCAGCTGCAATTCCACAAAAAGACTGTAACAATCAATCAAAAAGCCATATCTATCCCATAATAGTATTAATAAAAATGTCATTTTGCCCCGCAAAAAAATAAGCCATAACACAGCTCCATTGGGAGGAAAATAAAAATGTTATGACTCTCGTAAAATGGCGACACAATGCCGCCATTCTTTTTGCAAACTTCTGATTTTTTTTCACCGGTAAAATAACAGAAAAACTGGAAATGTTTGGAATCTCTGTAATCTTATTGATGAGGAGAATCATATTGCAGTGTCATTTTTACTACAAAAAGTACACCGTAAACATAATTCCCAAAAAAACAATGTCAGAACTGCGCTTTTTGCACAATTGTACCGTACTTGGAACTTTTTTTTTCCCCATTTTCGTACACTATGCAGAGGAATTAATGCTGTCATTCAAAAGTAAAACTCGTCCTGATAAAAACAAAGCCCTCATTCATCTATGTGGACAGAAAAAAAGTTATGGCTATGGGTAGAAGTGGAGGAAAAAACGGAAACACAAAAAGTGGTAATTGGTCCGGTCGTGAAGGGGTTAATAAAGATTTGGCTATGGAGAAAAAAAAAAAAAAAAAAAAAAACACATTTCCCCCCAAAAAATTAACAAGAACCTGATTTCTTTACCAGATAATTTTCAGATGACTCATTCTCTTATATCAATGTGAACATTGTCCTAGTCTTTATGCGCATTCGTAGTCATGTGGTCATACATGAAGGGGGCATGTAACATGCGGTAAAATCATTCAGGAGCAGGGTGCAACCTACAATATATTTTCAGCAGGAAGCTACAAATTGCTGTGTCAAATAGACATTTCAAGCACAAATCTCCGATTACATCACAGACTGTGGGATTCTGCTTAGCACTTTTCCAGCAGAGGGGAAGAAAAAAAAAAAAAAACATTTTGTAAACATGACAGCTTCGTTTGCATACGTTTTCCTCTTAGACATCTATGTCATTTTTTCAGTTAACTTGTCAAAACAATTTATTTGCTTGCCTCGGCTTTGCATGATCTAGTTAGCCTATGAAAATCAAACCGCATTCATTCAGTTTGGCAAATCATCACTTCAAATGGCCAATAATCGTACATCCAGAATCCCAACTAGATGTGCCCGGGATGTGAAGACTGACATATAAGCACAGTGTAAGTGGGACCATTCCCCCAAGCAGTGTGCTGTACAATATCTCATCCGATCTACACAGAACAAAAGAAAAAAATGCATATATAAATAACAGTATAAATATACGGTACAGTCATATGTTAAAGTTTGGGCACCCCTATTAATGTTAATCTTTTTTCTTTATAACAATTTTGGTTTTTGCAACAGCTATTTCAGTTTCATATATCTAATAACTGATGGACTCAGTTATATTTCTGGATTCAAATGAGGTTTATTGTACTAACAGAAAATGTGCAATCTGCATTTAAACAAAATTTGACTGGTGCAAAAGTATGGGCACCCTTATCATTTTCTTGATTTGAACACTCCTAACTACTTTTTACTGACTTCCTGAAGCACTAAATTGGTTTTGTAACCTCATTGAGCTTTGAACTTCATAGCCAGGTGAATCAAATCATGAGAAAAGGTATTTAAGGTGGCCACTTGCAAGTAGTTCTCCTATTTGATTCTCCTATGAAGAGTGGCATCATGGGCTCCTCAAAACAACTCTCAAATGATCTGAAAGCAAAGATTATTCAACATAGCTTTTCAGGGGAAGGATACAAAAAGTTGTCTCAGAGATTTAACCTGTCAGTTTCCACTGTGAGGAACATAGTAAGGAAATGGAAGAACACAGGTACAGTTCTTGTTAAGCCCAGAAGTGGCAGGCCAAGAAAAATATCAGAAAGGCAGAGAAGAAGAATGGTGAGAACAGTCAAGGACAATCCACAGACCACCTCCAGAGACCTGCAGCATCATCTTGCTGCAGATGGTGTCACTGTGCATCGGTCAACAATACAGCGCACTTTGCACAAGGAGAAGCTGTATGGGAGAGTGATGCAAAAGAAGCCGTTTCTGCAAGCACGCCACAAACAGAGTCGCCTGAGGTATGCAAAAGCACATTTGGACAAGCCAGTTACATTTTGGAAGACGTTCCTGTGGACTGATGAAACAAAGATTGAGTTGTTTGGTCATACAAAAAGGCGTTATGCATGGAGACTAAAAAACACAGCATTCCAAGAAAAACATTTGCTACCCACAGTAAAATTTGGTGGAGGTTCCATCATGCTTTGGGGCTGTGTGGCCAGTGCCGGCACCGGGAATCTTGTTAAAGTTGAGGGTCGCATGGATTCAACTCAGTATCAGCAGATTCTTGACAATAATGTGCAAGAATCAGTGACGAAGTTGAAGTTACGCAGGGGATGGATATTTCAGCAAGACAATGATCCAAAACACCACTCCAAATCTACTCAGGCATTCATGCAGAGGAACAATTACAATGTTCTGGAATAGCCATCCCAGTCCCCAGACCTGAATATCATTGAACATCTGTGGGATGATTTGAAGAGGGCTGTCCATGCTCAGCGACCATCAAACTTAACTGAACTGGAATTGTTTTGTAAACAGGAATGGTCACAAATACCTTCATCCAGGATCCAGGAACTCATTAATAGCTACAGGAAGCGACTAGAGGCTGTTATTTTTGCAAAAGGAGGATCTACGAAATATTAATGTCACTTTTATGTTGAGGTGCCCATACTTTTGCACCGGTCAAATTTTGTTTAAATGCAGATTGCACATTTTCTGTTAGTACAATAAACCTCATTTGAATCCAGAAATATAACTGAGTCCATCAGTTATTAGATATATGAAACTGAAATAGCTGTTGCAAAAACCAAAATTGTTATAAAGAAAAAAGGTTAACATTAATAGGGGTGCCCAAACTTTAACATATGACTGTGTATATATATATATATATATATATATATATATATATATATATATATATATATATATATATATATATATATATATATTAGTGTATTGTGGGGTTTTGCTTGCTGGATATTTACAAATCTGGTTGGTCATTTCAATTGGTTCCACAATCAGTGTACAGGTTATGTACGGAAGCAAGAACACTAGTGGGACAACAACAGACATCTCTGCCATACACAGGAGCGCTGTTCCCTGTGAGGGAGGCACCGCCAGACATCTCTGCCATACACAGGAGCGCTGTTCTCTATGAGGGAGCCCCAGCCAGACATCTCTGCCATACACAGGAGCGCTGTTGCCTATGAGGGAGCCACAGCCAGACATCTCTGCCACACACAGGAGCGCTCTTCTCTAGGAGGGAGCCACAGCCAGACATCTCTGCCACACACAGGAGCGCTGTTCTCTATGAGGGAGCCCCAGCCAGACATCTCTGCCATACACAGGAGCGCTGTTGCCTATGAGGGAGCCACAGCCAGACATCTCTGCCACACACAGGAGCGCTGTTCCCTGTGAGGGAGACACCGCCAGACATCTCTGCCACACACAGGAGTGCTGTTGCCTATGAGGGAGCCACAGCCAGACATCTCTGCCACACACAGGAGCGCTGTTCCCTGTGAGGGAGCCACCGCCAGACATCTCTGCCATACACAGGAGCACTGTTGCCTATGAGGGAGCCACAGCCAGACATCTCTGCCACACACAGGAGCGCTGTTCTCTATGAGGGTGTCACCATCAGATATCTCTGCCACACACAGGAGCGCTGTTCCCTATGAGGGAGCCACAGCAAGAAATCTCTGCCATACACAGGAGCGCTGTTCCCTATGAGGGAGCCACCGCCAGACATCTCTGCCATACACAGGAGCGCTGTTCCCTATGAGGGAGCCACCGCCAGACATCTCTACCATACATATGAGCGCTGTTCCCTATGAGGGAGCCACCGCCAGACATCTCTGCCACACACAGGAGCGCTGTTCCCTATGAGGGTGTCACCACCAGACATCTCTACCACACACAGGATCGCTGTTCTCTATGAGGGAACCACTGCCAGACATCTCTGCGGGTGACTTATCTCCAGGAGAACAAAGCACTCAGCAGTCTGAAATGCGATACAATCGATCATTATCTCCCTAGTCAGTCAGTAGTTGCCCCCCCCCATACACATTAGGGTGTCAACTGCATCTGTGTTACTGGTGGGGCGGCCAATAACAGTCTAATGTGTATGGGGGGGGGGGGGGCTTTGGTTGGGCACCCAACATTCAGATTGCCGTTATACATATAAGCACTTACATTGTGAACAGTGAGGTTTCGCTGCATAATCACTGACAATCAAACGGGGCGACTCAGTAAGGTGTTTTGGAAACGCTTAATAAAAGTTCCAATATTTTGTGCAACTTGAAAGTTTTGATAAAATATTGCGCCATTTTGTGTTTACATGCCAGTCCTGGTCTGTTACACCTATATAGGTGGGACGGGGCATGGTCACCATTAATGCCACTAACCCCACTGGCTTACATTTCTGTTGGTAGTCCATGCAGGGTCACAGACGCACCTAATTCATTAAGAGGCGCACGGTAAGGTGACTCCAGCGAGTTCTTTATGAAGAATGCCATGCGCTCTGCCAGTCTTAACAAATCGCCACTTAAGTGTTTATAGCTACGGTCATGCACCTTGGCAGCGTCTTATTTGCAATGAAAGAAGGCAGCCTTGTGGCCTAATTCCCAACATTTTTAGGTCCTTTTAATCCGTGCCTCCATCCCTCCCAGGAACTCCTCTCCTAGCCACAGCTCGAGGCTTCCTTGAATGCCCAGATTTGGGTGGGCTTTACATAAACTTTGGCCACTTTTAGCTTTGGTGTCCCGGGAAATCCAGGACAGTTGGCAAATACAGTACGCATGAAGTAGAGGTCTCTTGAACTGGACTAAGCTGAAATAAGGCCGGTTTCACACTAGCGCTTTTTCAGCGCGCGCACGGCCGGGGGTAGCTCCGCCCCCGAGCCGGCTCTCTGCCCGGCGTGCCCGCCCCTTCCTTGTAGCGCCGCCTCCTAGCGGACAGCGGCGCCTGCGATCGGCGCACCCTATCTTTAGCATAGGGTGCGCCGATCGTGCGCAGGTCGTGCGCTAGTTGCGCTTTGAGCTGCGCTGCGCACTTATGACGGTGCGCCGTGCGCGCCAAAATCCGAAAAGTTCGATTTTGGCGCGCACGGCGCACCGTCATAAGTGCGCAGCGCAGGTCAAAGCGCAACTAGCGCACGGCCTGCGCACGATCGGCGCACCCTATGCTAAAGATAGGGTGCGCCGATCGCAGGCGCCGCTGTCCGCTAGGAGGCGGCGCTACAAGGAAGGGGCGGGCACGCCGGGCAGAGAGCCGGATCGGGGGCGGAGCTACCCCCGGCCGTGCGCGCGTTGAAAATGCGCTAGTGTGAAACCGGCCTAAGCTGTAATTCCAGGCACAACCACCGCCAACTGTGTGGTGCTGTGTCTGGCAAACAATGGGGTCCAAATCCAAGGGATAAAGTTGAATCCCCACTGAGCTGATAGTGATGGCCTGTACTAGGATAACATTATGTTCCCAGCCAGACGGTGCTCCTCATTCAAAACTAAAAATTAAAATTTCTTTGATATAACTTGCGTTTATTTGTGAAAAAAATGGAAATTTGGCGAAAAGTTTGAAAATGTTGCAATTTTCCAACTTTGAATTTTTATGTCCTTAAAACAGAGAAACATGTCATACAAAATAGTTAATATTTAACATTTCCCACATGTCTACTTTACATCAGCACAATTTTGGAACCAATTTTTTTTGTTAGAAAGTTATAAGGGTTAAAACTTGACCAGCGATTTCTCATTTTTACAACACCATTTTTTTTTTTTTGGACACATCACATTTGAAGTCACTTTGAAGGGTCTATATGATAGAAAATACCCAAAAAGTGACACCATTCTAAAACCTGCACCCCTGAAGGTGCTCAAAACCACATTCAAGAACTTTATTAACCCTTCACGTGCTTCACAGGAATTTTTGGAATGATTAAAAAAAAAATGAACATTTAACTTTTTTTTTTTTCACAAAATTTTTTACTTCAGATCCAATTTGTTTTATTTTACCAAGGGTAGCAGAAGAAATTGGACTGCAAAAGATGTTGTACAATTTGTCCTGAGGTATGCTGATACCCTATATATGCAGGTAAACCACTGTTTTGGTGCATGGCAGAGCTTGGAAGGGAAGGAGCACCATTTGACTTTTCAATGCAAAATTTGCTGGAAATGAGATTGGATGCCATGTCGAGTTTGGAGAGACCCTGATGTGCCTAAACAGTGGAAACCCACCACAAGTCACACCATTTTGGAAAGTAGACTCCCTAAGGAACTTATTTAGATGTGTGGTGAGCACTTTGAACCCCCATGTGCTTCACAGAAGTTTATAATGTAGAGCCATAAAAATAAAAAAATATTTTTTTCACAAAAGTGATCTTTTCGACCCCAATATTTTATTTTCCCAAGGGTAACAGGAGAAATCGGACCCCAAAAGTGTTTGTGTTATTTGTCCTGAGTATGCTGATACTCCATATGTGGGGGTAAACCACTGTTTGAGCTCTGCCATGCGCCCAGACGGGAAGGAGCACCATTTGACTTTTTCAAAGCAGAATTGGCTGGAATTGAGATTAGACGCATGTCGCGTTTGGAGAGCCCCTGATGTGCATAAACAGTGGAAACCCCCCAATTCTAACTCCAACACACCCCTAACCCGAACTTTAGCCCCAACCCTAACCCTTGTGCTAAAGGGAAAATGGAAATAAATACTTTTTTTATTGTATTATTTTTCCCTAACTAAGGGGGCGATAAAGGGGGGTTTGTTTTACTATTTATGGTGGGTTTTTATGTTTGGAAGATGTCACACGCTCAAAGACGCTTTTTATTGCAAAAAAATAGTTTTTGCATCACCACATTTTGAGAGCTATAATTTTTACGACAGCCCCTCTGCCTGCTCCCGACCCACTGCGATCATGTTTGATCGCAGTGTGCCGGTGGTTAAAGTGCAGGGAGCTTTCTGTGACGGCTCCTGGCACTTAGTGCCGGCTGTCAGCTGTGAGAATCAGCTGACACCCGGCCGCAATCAGCTGCGCTCCCCCCGTGACGTTATAGCGATATTGCTAGCGATATCGCTATGTCTGATACTTACCTCTGACCGGCTCCCCCGCTGCTCATCGCTGATCGCGCGAGAACGTCCTGGGCCGTTTCTCGTCGTCAGCTTCCTGTGGCACCGACGCGTGGACGCGGGTGGAGGACGTCAGGATCGCCTTGTCTGACAGGTAAGTAGCGACCCCCGACCCCTGCTATGTCGCTGGTGAGATCTGCCTGTGTGGCAGCTCACTAGCGACCACTTAGCGATGCACCAGAGATCCTGACCGCGTCATATCGCTGGTGCATCGCTAAGTGTGACAGTACCTTTATTTACTGCACCATCCCCTCTGCACTACAACCTTCACCACTACCTTTAACATCATAAGTGCCCTGGGACCTATTTCTACCTGTGGGTAGCCGTACCAACTCTGCTGCATCACCATCAGCCCCAGCGGTCTCTTTAAGCAGCATCGGCTATCCCTTGCCGAATACCACAGGTGGAGTCAGGAACTATATCTTATAAACTTTATTCCCCTTTTATCATCATTTTCATTGGACGCTCAGGGCCACGAACCGGGTCACTGCTGCTGTAACATATCCCCTAAGAATCAGCCCGGTACCGAGTATCCCCACAGCCCTGGCAGGCGCTCTAAAAGCACTTACTGTGTGAAGGTATTCTGATGCAGGTTCAGACAATTATACCGTATTACCATAGAAATAATTGGTGAGCATCACACACAGGTATATATCAATATTTCCATTCAATCTGGATGCAACAACTAGTGTCCACCTGATACAGTGGGGAAAATAAGTATTTGATACAACTGCTGATGTTGCAAGTTTTCCCAACTAAAAAGAATGGAGAAGTCTAAGTTTTATTGGCTCTCACAGACTTGTTAGTTTTTCTTTAGGAAGCCCTCCAACTCTGCACTCATTACTTATATTAATTGCACCTGTTAAAAAAAAATACCTGTCCACTCATATTCAATCACACTCCAACATCTCCACCATGGTCAAGACCAAATGGCTACTAAGGACACCAGGGACAAAATTGTGGACCTGCACAAGGCTGGGATGGGTCACAGGACAATAGGGAAACAGCTTGGTGAGAAGCCAACAACTGTTGGCACAATTATTAGAGAACTAGATTATGGCCCGATGCTATCGCATCGGGAGGATGCGATAGCATCACACCTCTTGCCATGTTAACCCTCAACACACACACTCCTCAACACACACTCCTCTCACCTTTCACCATCTCCACTCACTCCTTCACTCCACATACGACCCCTTCTCTCACTCCGTCTCTCATACTCACGCCGTCATCGCCGCTGCTCCACGATCCCCGACATCTTCTTCCGCCGGCGCCATCCTGGATCCAGACGTCCTTCCACGCCGGCGACATGTTCTTACGGCGACGCCATCTTGAGTATCGTGAAATCCCGCGATACTCAAGATGGCGTCGCCGGAAGAACATGTCGCCAGCGTGGACGACGTCGGGATCCAAAATGGCGTCGGCAAAATCTTGCGAGATTTCGCCGACGCCATTTTGGATCCCGACGGCATCCACGCTGGCGACATGCTCTTGCGGCGACGCCATCTTGAGTATCGCGGGATTTCACGATACTCAAGATGGCGTCGCCGCAAGAACATGTCGCCGGCGTGGAGGACGTCTGGATCCAGGATGGCGCCGGCGGAAGAAGATGTCGGGGATCGTGGATCAGCGGCGATGACGGCGTGAGTATGAGAGATGGAGTGAGAGAAGGGGTCGTATGTGGAGTGAAAGAGTGAGTGGACGTGAGTGGAGATGGTGAAAGGTGAGAGGAGTGTGTGTTGAGGAGTGTGTGTGTTGAGGAGGAGTGGGTTAACATGGAAAGAGGTGTGCGGTGACGTCACCGGTTACAACTGGACGGAAGTTGTTACAACCGGAAGCTGCTTAGGGCATTTATTATTATAGATGGAAGAAACACAAGATGACTGTCAATCTTCCTTGGTCAGGGGATGTAACATCTCACCTCGTGGGGTAAGGATGATTCTGAGAATGATAAGAAATCAGCCCATAACTACAAGAGAGGACATGAACAAGGATCTGAAGGGAGTTGGGACCAGAGTCTCAAACATTAGTTAGTAAAACACTACGTCGTCATGGATTAAAATCCTGCAGGGCCCACAAGGTCCCCCTACTCAGGGCAGCACAAGTCCAAGCACGCTTGAAGTTTTCCAATGACCAAGTGATCCAGAGGAGGCATGGGAGAAGGTCATGTGGTCAGATGAGACCAAAATAAAACTTTTTGGTATCAACTCCACTCACCGTGTTTGGAGGAAGAAGGTTAAGTACAACCGCAAGAACACCATCACAACCATGAAGCATGGTGGGGAAACTTCATACTTTGGGGGTGCTTTTCTGCAAGGGGACAGAACGACTGCACTGTATTGAAGGGAGGATGGATGGGGTTATATAGTCATACAACACAAGATTTTAGCCAACAACCTCCTCCCCTCAGTAAAAGCATTGAAGATGAGCTGTGGCTGGGTCTTCCAGCATGACAATGATCCGAAACGCGCAGGGTAACAAAGGCGTGGCTCTGTAAGAAGCATTTCACGGTCCTGCAGCGGCCTAGCCAGTCTCCAGACCTGAACTCAATAGAAAATCTTTGGAGGGAGCTGAAACTCAATGTTGCCCAGTGACAGCCCCGAAACCTGAAAGATTTGGAGAAGATCTGTGTGGAGGAGTGGGCCAAAATCCCTGCTGCAGTGTCTGCAAACTTCGTCAAGAACTACAGGAAACGTCTGCCCTCTGAAATTACAAAGGTTTCTGTACCAAACAAAAAACAGAAATTAATACATCAAATACTTACTTCATATAACAAAATGGAAATTAATCATACAATGTGATTTTCTGGATTTATTTTTAGATTCCGTCTCTCACCAGCTTAATAGACAAATGAGGTTGGAGAATTTGGGTTCGAAAACCCGCAGTTTGTACATTAGGGACGGTGTTTCACAAACGTCCAAATTCGGCCTCAGGATATGTTCATATTGAGTTGTTTTTTTTGTTAAGCCCCTTTGATTTTGGCGCAGAGTTGTAGGAACCTGCATTTATTTGTCTTTTTGACATGTGGTTTTCATTACAGTATGGGGTGCAGCGATAAGGAGTGTTCTGTGCCGCGTTACCACTGCAAACACCTTGCCAAAAAAGAAACGATCTTTGTGCGGACACTGCACTGGGGACTGATCTGAAGCGGTTCCTAACAAACGATAAATGTGAAAAAACAAAACCCGTGACGAGCAGCACAGACCACACGTCCTCTCATTCTAATGCATGGCAGGTTTGCTGCCACAAGAGTTAATGCGGTTGGTTCTCTATATGTGGATTTTGGGGCAGAATCTGCACCGAAAACTGTGCAAGATCTAAGTGGTGGAGACGCTGCAGCACACCTAAGGGTGTGTACACACGCTGCTGATTTTTTCTGCAGAAAAATCCACATCGCTTGGCAGAAACCGCAGGGTAAAACACATGCAGCTTTCCCTGCGGATTCCTATACTTTGTCCAGCGGAATTGATGCAGATTCTACTGCGGTTTGGGCAGAGAGAAGGGGAGAGAGCGAAAAGGAGAGAGCGAAAAGGAAAAAGAGAGAAAAAAAAGAGAGAGAGAGAGAAAAAAAAGAGAGAGAGAGAGAAAAAAAAGAGAGAGAGAGAGAAAAAAGAGAGAGAAAAAAAAGAGAGAGAGAGAGAGAAAAAAAGAGAGAGAGAGAGAAAAAAAAAAGAGAGAGAGAGAAAAAAAAAAGAGAGAGAGAGAAAAAAAAAAGAGAGAGAGAAAAAAAAGAGAGAGAGAGGAAAAAAAAAGAGAGAGAGAGGAAAAAAAAAGAGAGAGAGAGAAAAAAAAAGAGAGAGAGAGAAAAAAAAAGAGAGAGAGAGAAAAAAAAAGAGAGAGAGAAAAAAAAGAGAGAGAGAAAAAAAAGAGAGAGAGAGAGAGAGAGAGAGAAAAAGAGAGAGAGAGAAAAAGAGAGAGAGAGAAAAAGAGAGAGAGAGAAAAAGAGAGAGAGAGAGAAAAAGAGAGAGAGAGAGAAAAAGAGAGAGAGAGAGAAAAAGAGAGAGAGAGAGAAAAAGAGAGAGAGAGAGAAAAAGAGAGAGAGAGAGAAAAAGAGAGAGAGAGAGAAAAAGAGAGAGAGAGAGAAAAAGAGAGAGAGAGAGAAAAAGAGAGAGAGAGAGAAAAAGAGAGAGAGAGAGAAAAAGAGAGAGAGAGAGAAAAAGAGAGAGAGAGAGAAAAAGAGAGAGAGAGAGAAAAAGAGAGAGAGAGAGAAAAAGAGAGAGAGAGAGAAAAAGAGAGAATGTTCGCTCTTCCCGGAACGGAAGCTGCAGCTCCGCACAAAAGAAGGGACATGCTGCGGAAAATAAACTGCAGCAAATCCACGCTGAATTTTCCACAGCATGTGCACAGCGGATTTGTTTTTTCATAGGTTTACATGGTACTGTACACCGCATGGAAAACTGCTGCGGATCCGCATAACCAAATCCGCTGCGGATCCACAGCAAAAACCGCAACGTGTGCACACACCCTAATGCTGTAGCACAGTGTGATGGGCGGGAAGGCTGGGGACCACCAACAAACATGTGGGATAATATCAACAGACCGTAAACTGAGGACAGCGCCACACTGCTGCATCATCAGTAACAGCACTACAGGGGGGTGTACTACCGGCAGGGCAGACCCCACATCATGGACCAGCTATGCAGATAACAGCCACTACTACTCTCAGCAGACATCCCAACCCCTGCATCATACAGTGCAACATCCTCCCCTGGACTCATCACTCACATCTCCACCACACCCTAATGTGGCAGATAACAGCGAGTAACGGCACTGCACGCTGTACAGGAGAGTGCCCATGTCAGCTGCACATACCTACTGTAGAGCGGCTCCCCTGTCATCAGCCTGAGCGCTCACATGTAGCGAGGGGCAACATCCTGTTCCTCCAACTGAGCATGCGCAGTCACTGAGTACACGCCCACAGTGCTGCCTGCCGTGATTGGCAGTGTACAGATGAGGTCGGTCTCCGCCATCTTTAACAAGGGCATCTTATAGAGGAGTAATACAAAACTGCCCATAAGCAATAATACAACCTAACAAGTGACTGACAGACTTCCCTGACTAACAGCTCATGCAGAAAGAGCAGTCACTGATAGCACCGCCCACCGGACTCCGCGCATTCAAACACCAGGGATTGCAATGAATAAAGTACAGGCTATACTGACGCTTTTCCAACCGATCAATACATAGTTCATCTTCTCCTTCTCTATACGCTCTGCTGTCCACAGATCAGACTGCACGACACACAACCTCCCAGAGCGCCTTAAAGGGGCTGTCCTCTACCTCCTGCATGCGGGGCTGATTACAGCGGCTGAATAACGATTTGCTCAGAAGCTGCTGCAGAACCTCTTTCATAACTTCATGTCAGTCTAAATAAAAGAAGATACAGGACAGTGACATGCCAGAGGAGAGTGTCCACAGAGGATCATTAGTTGTGGCTTTTACCATGAGGTCATTACCTGTAATGTGGCCACTGTCCCTGTGACGAAGGCTTAGTCGCGATAATGGGCGGAGTCTGTCAGTGCAGACAGCTGTCATATCTACAAACGTGTTCGGTGATTTGTTTACAGTTACCATAGTAACCGTCCCAGCATTCCCATCGGCTCCCCTCACACTACTTTATACACATAGTGTAATAGTTCGGGCGGCGTCTTTGCCTATGGGCAGTTTTGCATTACTTGTGTATGTGATGCCCTCATTACAAATGGCTGCAGCAGCCTGATTCCTGCTCAGCCAATCACAGCAGGCAGCGCTGTGGGCGTGTGTACACTGACTACGCATGCTCAGTAGGCGGAACAGGATGTTGTTTGCCGCTTTGTACACGTGAGGCTGAGTGACCGGGCGGCGCTGTAGGTACGTGTGCAGTCAGTGCGGGCAGTCTGCGGCATTACTGTCATCGCAGCTCAGACGGCGTGTTTTGTGCACAGCAAGTTTTTATGTTGAACATGAATTGTGTGTATTGTGTGCGGTTACAATATATCTGCCATTATTGTAGTACACAGCTCTGATGGGAGTCGTAGTAGTGTAAATGAACATGTACATTTTATGGTAGCATGTACACAGGACAATGGAGCAGGTTATTTCTTATGTGCGCCAGCTGGTATGTCTGTGCTGTTATAGTCTGTGTCGTGCGGACCGGCCCACTGTGCGGGTAGTGGGGATCGGACTGGCCCACTGTGCGGGAGTGCTGATCAGACCGGCCCACTGTGCGGGTAGTGGGGATCAGACCAGCCCACTGTGCGGGTAGTGGGGATCAGACCGGCCCACTGTGCGGGTAGTGGGGATCGGACCGGCCCACTGTGCGGGTAGTGGGGATCGGACCGGCCCACTGTGCGGGTAGTGGGGATCGGACCGGCCCACTGTGCGGGAGTGCTGATCAGACCGGCCCTATGTGCGGGTAGTGCTGATCAGACGCCCTATGTGCGGGTAGTGGGGATCAGACCGGCCCACTGTGCGGGTAGTGGGGATCGGACCGGCCCACTGTGCGGGTAGTGGGGATCAGACCAGCCCACTGTGCGGGTAGTGGGGATCAGACCGGCCCACTGTGCGGGTAGTGGGGATCGGACCGGCCCACTGTGCGGGTAGTGGGGATCGGACCGGCCCACTGTGCGGGTAGTGGGGATCGGACCGGCCCACTGTGCGGGTAGTGGGGATCGGACCGGCCCACTGTGCGGGAGTGCTGATCAGACCGGCCCTATGTGCGGGTAGTGCTGATCAGACGCCCTATGTGCGGGTAGTGGGGATCAGACCGGCCCACTGTGCGGGTAGTGGGGATCGGACCGGCCCACTGTGCGGGTAGTGGGGATCGGACCGGCCCACTGTGCGGGAGTGCTGATCAGACCGGCCCTATGTGCGGGTAGTGCTGATCAGACGCCCTATGTGCGGGTAGCGGGGATCGGACCGGCCCACTGTGCGGGAGTGCTGATCAGACGCCCTATGTGCGGGTAGTGGGGATCAGACCGGCCCACTGTGCGGGTAGTGGGGATCAGACCGGCCCACTGTGCGGGTAGTGGGGATCGGACTGGCCCACTGTGCGGGAGTGCTGATCAGACCGGCCCACTGTGCGGGTAGTGGGGATCAGACCGGCCCACTGTGCGGGTAGTGGGGATCAGACCGGCCCACTGTGCGGGTAGTGGGGATCAGACCGGCCCACTGTGCGGGTAGTGGGGATCGGACCGGCCCACTGTGCGGGTAGTGGGGATCGGACTGGCCCACTGTGCGGGTAGTGGGGATCGGACCGGCCCACTGTGCGGGTAGTGGGGATCGGACCGGCCCACTGTGCGGGAGTGCTGATCAGACCGGCCCACTGTGCGGGTAGTGGGGATCAGACCGGCCCACTGTGCGGGTAGTGGGGATCGGACTGGCCCACTGTGCGGGTAGTGGGGATCAGACCGGCCCACTGTGCGGGTAGTGGGGATCGGACTGGCCCACTGTGCGGGTAGTGGGGATCAGACCGGCCCACTGTGCGGGTAGTGGGGATCGGACTGGCCCACTGTGCGGGTAGTGGGGATCAGACCGGCCCACTGTGCGGGTAGTGGGGATCGGACCGGCCCACTGTGCGGGTAGTGGGGATCGGACTGGCCCACTGTGCGGGTAGTGGGGATCGGACCGGCCCACTGTGCGGGTAGTGGGGATCGGACCGGCCCACTGTGCGGGAGTGCTGATCAGACCGGCCCACTGTGCGGGTAGTGGGGATCAGACCGGCCCACTGTGCGGGTAGTGGGGATCGAACCGGCCCACTGTGCGGGTAGTGGGGATCGGACCGGCCCACTGTGCGGGAGTGCTGATCAGACCGGCCCTATGTGCGGGTAGTGCTGATCAGACGCCCTATGTGCGGGTAGTGGGGATCAGACCGGCCCACTGTGCGGGTAGTGGGGATCGGACCGGCCCACTGTGCGGGTAGTGGGGATCGGACCGGCCCACTGTGCGGGAGTGCTGATCAGACCGGCCCTATGTGCGGGTAGTGCTGATCAGACGCCCTATGTGCGGGTAGCGGGGATCGGACCGGCCCACTGTGCGGGAGTGCTGATCAGACGCCCTATGTGCGTGTAGCGGGGATCGGACCGGCCCACTGTGCGGGTAGTGGGGATCGGACCGGCCCACTGTGCGGGTAGTGGGGATCGGACCGGCCCACTGTGCGGGTAGTGGGGATCGGACCGGCCCACTGTGCGGGAGGGCTGATCAGACCGGCCCACTGTGCGGGTAGTGGGGATCAGACCGGCCCACTGTGCGGGTAGTGGGGATCAGACCGGCCCACTGTGCGGGTAGTGGGGATCAGACCGGCCCACTGTGCGGGTAGTGGGGATCAGACCGGCCCACTGTGCGGGTAGTGGGGATCAGACCGGCCCACTGTGCGGGTAGTGGGGATCAGACCGGCCCACTGTGCGGGAGTGCTGATCAGACCGGCCCTATGTGCGGGTAGCGGGGATCAGACCGGCCCACTGTGCGGGTAGCGGGGATCAGACCGGCCCACTGTGCGGGTAGTGGGGATCAGACCGGCCCACTGTGCGGGTAGTGCTCATCGGACCGGCCCACTGAGCTGGTAGTGGGGATCAGACCGGCCCACTGTGCGGGTAGTGGGGATCAGACCGGCCCACTGTGTGGGTAGTGCTGATCGGACCGGCCCACTGTGCGGGTAGTGCTGATCGGACCGGCCCACTGTGCGGGTAGTGCTGATCGGACCGGCCCACTGTGCGGGTAGTGCTGATCGGACCGGCCCACTGTGCGGGTAGTGCTGATCGGACCGGCCCACTGTGCGGGTAGTGCTGATCGGACCGGCCCACTGTGCGGGTAGTGCTGATCGGACCGGCCCACTGTGCGGGTAGTGCTGATCGGACCGGCCCACTGTGCGGGTAGTGCTGATCGGACCGGCCCACTGTGCGGGTAGTGCTGATCGGACCGGCCCACTGTGCGGGTAGCGGGGATCAGACCGGCCCACTGTGTGGGTAGCGGGGATCAGACCGGCCCACTGTGTGGGTAGCGGGGATCAGACCGGCCCACTGTGTGGGTAGCAAAGACCGGCCCACTGAGCTGGTAGTGGGGATCGGACCGGCCCACTGAGCTGGTAGTGGGGATCAGACCGGCCCACTGTGCGGGTAGTGGGGATCAGACCGGCCCACTGTGCGGGTAGTGGGGATCAGACCGGCCCACTGTGTGGGTAGTGGGGATCAGACCGGCCCACTGTGCGGGTAGTGGGGATCAGACCGGCCCACTGTGTGGGTAGTGGGGATCAGACCGGCCGACTGTGTGGGTAGTGGGGATCAGACCGGCCCACTGTGCGGGTAGGTGGGGATCGGACCGGCCCACTGTGCGGGTAGGTGGGGATCGGACCGGCCCACTGTGCGGGTAGTGCTGATCAGACCGGCCCACTGTGCGGCTAGTGGGGAACAGACCGGCCCACTGTGCGGGTAGTGCTGATCAGACCGGCCCACTGTGCGGCTAGTGGGGAACAGACCGGCCCACTGTGTGGGTAGTCAGGAAACAGACCGGCCCACTGTGCGGCTAGTGGGAATCGGACTGGCCCACTCTGCGGGTAGTGGGGAACAGCCCGGGCCACTGTGTGGGTTATTGGGGATCGGACCGGCCCACTGTGCGGGTAGTGGGGAACAGACAGGCCCACTGTGCGGGTAGTGGGGATCGGACCGGCCCACTGTGTGGGTAGTGGGGATCAGACCGGCCCACTGTGCGGGTAGTGGGGATCAGACCGGCCCACTGTGCGGGTAGTGGGGATCAGACCGGCCCACTGTGCGGGTAGTGGGGATCAGACCGGCCCACTGTGCGGGTAGTGGGGATCGGACCGGCCCACTGTGCGGGTAGGTGGGGATCAGACCGGCCCACTGTGCGGCTAGTGGGGAACAGACTGGCCCACTGTGTGGGTAGTCAGGAAACAGACCGGCCCACTGTGCGGCTAGCGGGAATCGGACTGGCCCACTCTGTGGGTAGTGGGGAACAGACCGGCCCACTGTGTGGGTTATTGGGGATCGGACCGGCCCACTGTGCGGGTAGTGGGGAACAGACAGGCCCACTGTGCGGGTAGTGGGGATCGGACCGGCCCATTGTGCGGGTAGTGGGGATCAGACCGACCCACTGTGCGGGTAGTGGGGATCGGACCGGCCCACTGTGCGGTTAGCCGGGAGCGGACGGAGATGAGGAGACCTAGCAGGCAGAATGTGGACATGGTGTCGTATAAGACCACACAGACACCAAGGGACGACCATCCATATATTGTTTAGGAGGAAAATCGCAGCATAAATCTGCAGAAATGATATATCCGATTTATTATATTATATTTGTCCATTTTTTTTTTAGTTCTTGATATTTTTCCGGTTTTCGTTTGGGCCTAATTCTCTTTTCACTTTGCGCCTTTCTATAAAGCCTATTTATCGTGTTCTTTCTGTTCACCATTATCTGAAGGCTCGGAGGTTTAAAGATGTTTTTGGCTGATTTATCAGTTGCGACTTTCTAAAAAGTCATTACATTTGCTGCAGATGTACCTCAGTCCTCTCCTGCCATGCTCCGGAGGAATTTTATGTACGTCAGATATTTTGGTGCAAGATTTTGCGCTTTTAGTGAAACGCGTGTCCTATTTTTGCACTTAAAAAGTTGCAAAACATGTCAAAGGCAAAAATAAAGAACATTTTTAATTTTGCGGCATATTCATGAATTCACGCTCACCATTATGAAGAATTAAACACAATAAAAGTAAAAAAAAAAAGTAAAGTGACTTCTAAAAAAGAAGACCCTAATGTTGATCCCAGGCCCTATGTCCCTCTGTCCCGTAGGCTTGGCCTGACGCTCTGATGAGCATTTCCAGCTTCACAAAAGAAGAAAAACCTCGATTCTGGAGAAACAATTGAAGGACCACGTATCAGTTGTATATTTCCCTTCTGTACGTAGATGTCAATGGCCGGTGCGTGCACTGGGGAAAGTATAACAGCTCGTGCACATGGCCGTATTTTCATTCCCAACTGCCGCCCATCAAAACATCTGACTCGGACCAATGATATTCTATGACGCTGTGCACGTGTCCAAGATCCTCAGACCATGTCAGTCTATGGGAAACATCGCAGCATGTCTGAGTTTGATCTGATATTTGGATTGCACTCGGCCATACAAGTCAATGAGTCTGTGGAAAACATCAGACTGCACTCGGATGTCATCTGAGCGCAGTCCGACTTCCATAGAATGGAGAAGATGGAGGAATTTTTTTCTCCATCATCTTGTCATCTGAGGGAATCGGATTACATTATAATCAAACACTGATCGGAGTGTGATTTGCATAGTTGAACCGATTCTCTCGGATTAAAAAAAAAATTACGCTCATCTATAAAAAGCCTTAACACTGACGGCAACGATGGATGATGGGGCCTGACATGCATAAGGTGAGGTAATGGTGCACCTTCATCCAAGGCTCATCACTCATGTCCCAATAGTAGTCACTTCCAATTCTGACAGTGATGTTCAGGACAGCACTGCTCTGGTATGGCGACACAGACTTCTGCCGTGGTGGATTGCAATGGATGTGAATATCATTAATGCTTTATTCTATAGACTTAAAGATTATTAAAAATATCCATGATGGTGGAAGATAAGAATATCTAACGCGTTTCTGGCATTCACTGCTAGGGATGAGTGAACCAGAACTGTAAAGTTCGGGGTTTGAACCGGACACTTAGTGTCCAGTGCTGAACTCCGAACACGGACTTCTCCTGGATGCTTAATAACAATCAACAAGCTTTTAAGCTGTGGGCAATTCCGGAGCCATCGCAGTCATGCCAAGTATTGTAGTACCGTATAACCAGCGGGTCACAGGTGGCAATGCTACTCAAGTGAGGGACTGAGTAAAATAAATAAAAACGATGTGGGGTCCACACTCTTTGGAGATCGGGGCTCCGTAGACTGGATCAGCAGCCATTGTCAGGTCTCACGGAGTACAGCATGAGAGCTGGAGTGATGAGCGGGGACATGACCGCGAGGGACCTATGGAGCATTGAGAGCGAGGCAGCATAAAATTTAAATGTACCCAAACTTCCACGGTTCCGCCTATGCCAAGTTGCTATCCTTCCTCATAGAGTTCAGCTGTAAAGTATGGCAACGTATAACTCCATGACTTCAGTTTTTGCATGGAACGATCATCTACATGTTGCAATTACTGGTATACAGTGGGGAAAAAAAGTATTTAGTCAGCCACCAATTGTGCAAGTTCTCCCCGTTAAAAAGATGAGAGAGGCCTGTAATTGACATTATTGGTAGACCACAACTATGAGAGTCAAAATGAGAAAACAAATCCAGAAAATCACCTTGTCTGATTTGGCAAGATTTATTTTTCAAATTATAGTGGAAAATAAGTATTTGGTCATTAACAAAAGTTCATCTCAATATTTTGGTATATATCCTTTTTTAGCAATGATAGAGGTCAAGTCTTCACAAGGTTGGCACACACTGTTGGTTGTATGTTGGCCCATTCCTCCATGCAGATCTCCTCTAGAGCAGTGATGTTTTGGGCTTGTCGCTGGGCAACATGGATTTTCAAATATCTCCAAAGGTTTTCTATGGGGTTGAGATCTGGAGACTGGCTAGGCCACTCCAGGACCTTCAAATGCTTCTTACAAAGCCACTCCTTTGTTGCCCTGGCGGTGTGCTTGGGATCATTATCATGCTGAAAGACCCATCCACGTTTCATCTTCAATGCCCTTGCTGATGGAAGGAGGTTTGCACTCAAAATCTCACAATACGTGGCTCCATTCATTCTTTCATGTACACGGATCAATCATCCTTGTCCCTTTGTAGAGAAAAAGACCCAAATCATGATGTGGCCACCCCCATGCTTCACAGTAGGTACGGTGTTCTTTTGATGTAACTCAGCATTTTGGCTCCTCCAAACATGACAAGTTTTGTTTCTACCAAACAGTTCTACTTTGTTTATATCAGACCATATGGCATTCTCCCAATACTCTTCTGGATAATCCAAATGCTCTCCAGCAAACTTCAGATGGGCCCGGACATGTACTGGCTTAAGCAGGGGGACACGTCTGGCACTGCAGGATCTGGGTCCCTGGCGGTGTAGTGTGTTACTGATGGTAGCCTTTTTTATGGTGGTCCCTGCTTTATTCTGGTCATTCACTAGGTCCCCCTGTGTGGTTCTGGGATTTTTGCTCACCGTTCTTGTGATCATTTTGACCCCACAGGGTGAGATTTTGCATGGAGCCCCAGATCAAGGGAGATAATCAATGGTCTTGTAAATCTTCCATTTTCCTATTATTGCTCCCACAATTGATTCCATCACACCAATCTGCTTGCCTATTGCAGATTCAGTCTTCCCAGCCTGATGCAGGGCTACAATTTTGTTTCTGGGGTCCTTCGACAGCTCTTTGGTCTTCACCATCGTGGAGTTTAGCGTTGTGGACAGGTGTCTTTTATACTGATAACAAATTCAAACAGGTGCCATTACTACAGGTAATGAGTGGAGGACAGAGGAGCCTCTTAAAGAAGAAGTTACAGGTCTGTGAGAGTCAGAAATCTTGCATGTTTTTAGGTGACCAAATACTGGTACGTATTTTCCACCATAATTTGAAAAAATAAATTTTGCCAAATCAGACAGTGTGATTTACTGGATTTGTTTTCTCATTTTGACGCTCATAGTTGTGGTCTACCTATGATGTCAATTACAGGCCTCTCTTATATTTTTAAGTGGGGGAACTTGCACAATTGGTGGCTGACTAAAAACTTTTTTTCCCCACTGTATTTCAGTTTTTGCCACAATTTTGCTACCAATTTCAGAAAATTGCCACAAAATCCTACATCAAATCTGAAGTCACCAGTTAGCTTCCATGTCATATACATATGGCATAAGTTCATTGTAGGCTTTATGCAATAGGGGACATTTTTTAAGACCATTGTGTATCTTTTATGAGGGCCGTAATCTTTGGTGCATTTTTTGAGACCGGTAACCAGGGTTGTGGAGTCAGTGTCCATTTTGATGGAGTTGAACTCAGTATAAAATGGACCGATTTGTAAAATATGTGATAAATTGGGATCATTATTTAAGTGCAGGAAGTGCTGTAAATGTTTCCATAATTTGAGAAAGTTATGAAATGTAGTAAATGTCTGTTCTGTTCCAGATCTAAGGATCTCTGCTGTTAGTTGAGATGAATCTGTGTTGCACTTTATGTACCGGACATGCTCAGTAGTGACTAGTGCTGTGGAGTCAGGAGTTGTGGAGTTGGAAGTCAGGGAAATTTAAGGAGTTGGTGGTATGACTTAGTGACTCCTCAGCCCTGGTGGTAACACAGATGAACATATCCTCTGCAGCAGAGGTAATTCTTGGTTATCTTTTCCTCAGATGGTCTTCATGAGAGCCAGTTTCATCATCCACCGATTGATGGTTTTCATGACTGCACTTGGGTATACCTTCAAGGTTCTAGCAATTTCTGGATCGACTGACCTTATTTTCTTAATATAATGATGGCCTTTAATTTCTCTTTTCTTAGTTGAGTGGTTCTTGACATATTCTGGCTTAGAAAAGTTGTGGAATAGGACTTGGCGCTGTATGGACCTGTGTACCAACTGTCACGCTTGGACACATGTAAGTCGGCGTATGACACAGCATACAAATTCGACGAGATGGAAAAAGGAGAGGAAGGCCCTAACGGTAGGGAGTGAGGGATGGGATACCTCCTGACACCAGCCTGGGCCTGTCCCTAAGCTCCCCTAACGCGCTATGCTAGTCCTTTCCCCTGCAGTCGTCACGTGCCTAGTTCATGATTGTCACCTCAGTATACCTTGGCTAGTGCACTGGCCGGCAAGGACGCTAGCATCCCCACTGCAGATGGTAAAACACAGGGCAAGTGACAAGCACGAGACAGACAAAGAAAAAGGGCAAAATTCTCTGCTTTAGACTCTGCTGCTAAGCTCCAAACCAGCAGAGAATCTGCACTCCCACAGCCAGCAGCTTCACGGAAACAGGAGCGCTCCAAACTCTTAGCAGGTCTGCATAGAAGAAATCTATTACCAACGATCAGAGATGGTCGTGTGAGTATTAAGAGATATGGGAGTGGTCACCAACCGACATCATCTGACCATCATAAAAGAGCTGCCGGCAAGAGACTGACATTAACTCTTGCTGGACAAAAAGGAAAAGCTACATTTAAATATCAGCAGAACCGGAGCTGCCATGAATCCCATAATAAATTGTGACACCAACACTGTCACTGCAAAACACATCTAATAGTCATTAACACATTCCGAAAGCCAGTGATTCCACAAATGAAATATTGATGACGTTTAGCCGTTCATTGGAAGTCAGCCCATGTGGCTACATGTTGAAGCTGTTTCAGAGAGTGCCAAGGTGATGTAAAGCAGTCTTCAGAGTAAAAGGGGATACTTTGAAGAATCTAAGGTTTTTCACATATGTAATAATAGCATGGTTTGTTCATACCTTTCTTTACACCTTGTGCTAATCTTTTGCTACATGTGTTCCTTTGTGGTTTTGCTGCCTTCAGTCTGAATCTACAATTTGCATGTTCCAATAAGAGCAAGGAAAACCATTTTATAAACAGGTGTGTCCAAACTTTTGACCAGTACTGTGAAAGATGCCCCTGCATAGCCTTACAGTGGCATTTTTATTACTGTATACTTCATTCTCCTTGTCACGCTCGTGCCTTGGCTGAATGGCGCGAGCCGGGGGTTTGTGGCCCCACTGTGCCACAAACCAGACTACCCTGGAAGGGGCGTGACTACGACAGCTACCTCGGTCTTCACTGGAGCCTCTGATGGTGAGGTCAGGCTTGTGCGGCAGATAGCTGTCGGGTGCCACTCCAGGGTGGTGTCTGGCTGTGGCTGCTGGTCCCACTCGGGGAAAAGTCACTTTGACAGAAGCTATAGACAAGCAGACAGGTAGACACGACAGGGACGGCTGAGACACTGGGCAAGCAGGCGTGACTTGGAGACACAGGGCAAGTTGGTTCGGCTTGGAGACACAGGGCAGGCAGGCACGGCTTGGAGACACAGGGCAGACTGGCGTGGTATGAGAAGGGACAGGTGGGGACCTGTTCACACAGCAGGTGTAGGCAGGAGGGAGTGGTGTATGTTGGAACAGGATTTGGACCTGTTCACAGAGGAGGTGCAGGTATGGATATAGGCAGGAATGTGGAGTAGGCGGAGCCGCAGGAATGCGGAGTAGGCTGGGCGGCTAGGGAGCCGAGCAGGCAGAGCGGCTAGGGAGCCGAGCAGGCAGAGCTGCAAGGGAGCAGATGCACAGACAGAGCTGCAAGGGTGCAGATGCACAGACAGAGCTGCAAGGGTGCAGATGCACAGACAGAGCTGCAAGGGTGCAGATGCACAGACAGAGCTGCAAGGGTGCAGATGCACAGACAGAGCTGCAAGGGTGCAGATGCACAGACAGAGCTGCAAGGGTGCAGATGCACAGACAGGGAGGACACAAGGAAAGACAGCAGGGAAGGAAGCCACAGACAAGGAGAAAGGGAGACTAAGGTAGGACAGAGTACAGACAAGGTACTGGGACCAAGACTCAAGGGCCAGGATATTCAGCCTCCTGGCAGGCAGACAAGGTACAAAGCAAGACAAGAAGTATTCCTCCAGAGAAGGAAGAAATACACAGGACAGGGCCTGGCTTCCTCAGCAGCAAGATACTAACTGAGATTAGACATTGCACAGGCAATGTTTCAGTGGGTGTGGAGGAACTAAATAGTCAAGGGCTCTAGGTGATTGGTCAGGGACAGATTAAACAGGTGCACCCTGACTGCATAAGAACCAGAGAGTTCTGGCGCCGCCCCCCTATACACACATAGCCAGGAAACATACAGGAGAGCAGAGGCACAGAGCACAGGACTGGCAACAGACAGAATTCACAGCATGACCCAGAGCAGTGAGTGCGTTGATGTGCGGGGGATGGGAGGCCATGCAGTGACGCCAGCAGGGTTGTTACCCTCCTGTTCATTCATAAAGCAAAACAGATACAGTGGGGAAAAGAATTTGATACACTGCAGACTTTTTCCCACCTACAAAGAATAGAGAGATCTGAATTTTTTTCCAAGATTTATATATAACATTCATTATATAAACTAGGGGGCAGGTCAGTGAGGGATCAGTGACCTGTCAGAAGCCATACTGATGAATCAGAGCACCACATGAAGACCCCCCCCCACAGAGGCCGCCCCGGGGCAGGTGCACATCATTAACTCAAAACTGAAAATAAAGATTAAACAACAACTACAAGACGGATTTCCTCACCTAGGTATCATTTTAATCAGTATAACTGTGCTGACCTGACACTGCCTGTTGGTTTCTGTGCACAATCCTTCTGACAGGTTCAATTTAATATTTGATACAGAAACCTTTGTTTGCAATTACAGAGGTCAGATGTTTCCTGTGGTTCTTAATCAGGTTTGCAGACACTGCAGCAGGGATTTTGGCCCACTCCTCCATACAGATCTCCAGACCTTTCAGGTTTCAGGGCTGTCACAAGGCAATATTGAGTTTCAGCTCCTTTCAAAGATTTTCTATTGGGTTCAAGTCTGGAGACTGGCTAGGCCACTACAGGACCTTGAAATACTTTTTATGGAGCCACTCCTTAGTTGCTCTGACTGTGTGTTTCGGGTCATTGTTATGCTGGAAGACCCAGCCATGACCCATCTTCAATGCTCGTACTGAAGGAAGGAGGTTGTTGGCTAAAATCTCACAATACATGACCCCATCCATCCTTCCTTCTATACGTTGCAGTCAACCTGACCCCTTTGAAGAAAAACACCCCCAAAGTATGATGTTTCCCCCACCGTGTTTCATGGTTGGGACCCTGTTCTTAGGGTTGTACTTATACTTTTTCTTCCTCCAAACACTGCAAATGGAGTTGATACCAAAAAGTTTTATTTTGGTCTCATTTGACCACATGACCTTCTCCCATGACTCCTCTGGATCATCCAGATGGTCATTGGCAAACTTCAAATGGGCCTGGACATGTGCTGGCGTGAGCAGGAGGACCTTGTATGCCTGCATTATTTTAATCCATGAAGGCGTAGTGTGTTACTAGCAGTAATGTTTGAGACTGTGGTCCCAGCATTGTTCAGGTCATTGACCGGATCCCTTCCATGTAGTTCTGGGCTGGGTCCTGACCTTTTTCAGAATCATCCTTACCCCACGAGGCAAGATCTTGCATGGAGCCCCAGACCGAGGAAGATTGACAGTCCTTTTGTGTTTCTTCCATTTTATAATAATTGCAGCAACATTCGTTGTCTTCTCACTAAGCTGCATGCCTATTGTCATGTAGCCCATCTCAGCCTTTTGCAGGTCTACAATTTTGTCCCAGGTGTCCTTAGACAGTTCTTTGGTTTTAGCCATGGTGGAGAGGTTGGATTGTGATTGATTGTGTGGACTGGACAGGTAGAGTTCAAACAGGTGCAATTAATACAGGTAATGAGTGTAGAGCAGGAGAGCTTCTTAAAGAAAAATTAACAGGCCTGTGAGAGTCAGAATTCTTGCTGGTTGGTAGGTGATCAGATAGTTCATGCAATAAAATGCAATTTAATTATGTAAAAATCATACAATGTGGTCTTCTGTTTTTTTTTGTTTTTTTTTTATATTTAGATTCTGTCCCTCACAGTTGATGTGTATCTATAATAAAAATTGCAGACCTCGCCATTCTTTGTAGGGGGGAAAACTTGCAAAATCAGAAGTGTGTCAAATACAGGTGCTTCTCACATAATTAGAATATCATCGAAAAGTTTATTTCAGTTCTTCAATACAAAAAGTGAAACTCATGTATTATATAGAGTCATTACAAACAGAGTGAGCTATTTCAAGCGTTTATTTCTGTTAATGTTGATGATTATGGCTTACAGCCAATGAAAACTCAATATAATAATTAACAAAAAAACACCTGCACAGGCTTCCTAAGTGTTTACAAAGGTCCTTTAGTCTTTTTCAGTAGGCTCCACAGTCATTGGAAAGACTGCTGACTTGACAGATATCCAGGGGACAGTCATTGACACATTCCACAAGGAGGGTAAGCCACAAAAGGTCATTGCTGAAGATGCTGTCTGTACACAGAGTGCTGTATCCAGGCATATTAATGGAAAGCTGAGTGTAAGGAAAAAGTGTGGTAGAAAAAGGTTCACAATCAACCGGGATAACCGTAGCCTTGAAAGGATTGTTACGAAAAGGCCATTCCAAAATTTTGGGGAGATTCACAAGCAGTGGAGTGCTACTGGAGTCATTGCTTCAAGAGCCACTACACACAGACGTATCCAGGACATGGACTAAAAGTGTCACATTCCTTGTGTCAAGCCCACTTATGACCAATATACAACGCCAGAAGCGTCTTACCTGGGCCAAGGAGCAAAAGAACTGGACTGTTGCTCAGTGGTCCAAGGTGTTGTTTTCAGATGGAAGTAAATTTCACATTTCATTTTTAATTCAAGGTCCCAGAGTCTGGAGGTAGAGTGGAGAGGCACACAATCCCAGCTGCTTGAGATCTTGTGTGAAGTTTCCACAATCAGTGATGGTTTGGGGAGCCATGTCATCTGCTGGTGTAGGTCCAGTGTGCTTTATCAAGACCAAAGTCAGTGCAGCTGGCTACCAGGAAATTTTAGATCACTTCATGCTTCCAACAAGCTTTTTGGAGATGGAAATTTCATTCTCCAGCAGGACTTGGCACCTGTCCATACTGCCAAAAGTACCAATTCCTGGTTTAAAAACAGTATCACTGTGCTTGATTGGCCAGCAAACTCGCCTGACCTTAATCCCATAGGGAATCTATGGGGTATTGTCAAGAAGAAGATGAGAGACACCAGACCCAACAATGCAGACAAGCTGAAGGCTGCTATCAACGCATCCTGGGCTTCCATAACACCTCAACAGTGCCACAGGCTGATCGCCTCCATACCACGCCGCATTGATGCAGTAATTGATGCAAAAGGAGCCCTGTCCAAGTATTGAGTGCAGTTACTTAACATACATTTCAGTAGGCCAACATTTCAAATTTTGAAATCATTTTTCAAGCTGGTGTTGTAAAGTATTCTAATTTACTGAGATAATGACTTCTGGGTTTTCATTGGCTGTAAGCCATAATCATCAACATTAACTGAAATAAACACTGTTTGTAGTGACTCTACATACCTTATTTTTCGTACTATAAGATGCACTTTTTTCCTCCAAATATGTGGAGGAATATGAGGGGTGTGTCTTATAGTCCTTATCGGCTCAGGCTCTGGTGAGGAGGTGGGGAATGGCATTGGCGGAGTCGGCAGCTGGGGCCAACTTCTGTTCCCGCTGCTAAAGAGAAATGAATATTCACTGTATTCCATGCTCATTTCTCTTTAATATAGTCTATATTGTCCTTTCCAAACAATGTTTTTCTAAACCGCCACAACATTTCAGAGTAAAGGCCCCATCACACACAGCGATCTCGCTAGCGAGATCACTGTGTGTTACGGGGATCAGTGACCGGCCCCCCCCGCTGGGTATTGCTGATCGTGCTCGATCAGCCTGGGCCATTTTTTCATCATCTCCCGTTAGCCAGCACGCATCGCTGTGTGTGGCAGCGAGAGATCAGCGATCAGCGACGCTGAATCCTGGTTTCTAATGTAAACATCGGGTGTCCAGGAGCCGCGGCTCCTGGATACCCGATGTTTACAATAGAAACCAGCTTGCTCGCAGGTTCTGATCGCTGGAGGGGCTGTCTATGTGACAGCTCACCAGCGATCCCATCCATGTCGGATCGTTGGGACATCGTTATGTGTAACGGGGCCTTATGACTTACCTGGCTACACTCACACACCCGTTCTCAGATTCATCTTGCCTGTGGTTTAGGCAGCATCTAATGACTCTCCTTAACTCATATGAGTCCACACACAAAACCAGCAGAACCATGTAAGAAAAATCAGAGAACAAACTAATTGTGAAATAGATATATATAATGCGTGTTTGTGATCGGCTACAGAAGCCTGATATTGTGCTTATGGTTTTGTTAGTCTCCAAAGGGAAAAAAGGAAATACTAGTCAATCACAATTCCAGTTGTTGTGCTTCTAATCCTGCAAGTCAATCTACAGTGAACAAGAAGCTGATATCAAGCCCTTGGCAGCTCGAGTTAAAATTAAAAGGCATACTTAACTGTGGAGACTGTCAAGTGTGGAAATAATATTTGTCCAGCTGGACAGCTTTCTTTTGTAGTGTCTAAATGAATGTTGAGATTCTGTCTTCTTGAAAGCTCCGGTGTCAGGAATGTAATGTGGACTGTTTGTGGTTTGACAGGGATTATTAAAATCAGATGAAGTGAAGGGAAACGAATGTGAGAAGGCAAAATTGACAGTGACACTCTCCATTATTCGCAGCTAGGATCATGATGACTTTTTTGATATGATGGCTTCTAAATGTTAGATTTCCTGTTAAGAATTGTTAACCAGCAAACAAAAGTCACATTTACTTTCCCGTTATGTTCTTTATGATTTCACAGATAAACTCCGTACTAAATGATTATTTTCATATAGGGTTAGTCTTCCATTATTATATCTTGACATTAGGGCATATTGTCTGGCTGCAAAGGAACAAGTGAAGCATGACATAAAACTATATTAAAGGGGTTTTCAGACCTTAGTTTGATATTTTTCTTTTTTTGAGTCGCCAGACTGCCATAAGGCTCTAATATTGCTCCTCCACCCAACTAGCTTTTTCCAAGTTTCTTGATGTCCAACCTTCTGCTTTCTTCCACTTCATCATCACATTTCCTGGAAGGGCATTTTCTGTCTGCCTCTTCTGCATGATGCATCTCGGAAAGTAGTCATCTGGCCACCCTCTCTGGCCATCTTTACATTACCTTCTTTAGCAGAAGTGCTAGATCGCTGCCCCACATGGAGTTCTACTTCTTGCTCTCCTTTGGATTGCTCTATGTCCCGATCACTTTATCTGCTCTGTCTCAGTGCGGTCACGATGCCGCTAGTCATATGAGCTGGATTGACATCAGCTGGAGGCATTCTGCATCCCCTGAGCATGCTCTGTATGGAAAGTTCAGCTTTCGCTCCCATCTGCAGAAGAAGCAGTTGCTGTTCAGCATGTCGAGCCTATCAATCAAACTGAGGTAGTAGGAGGACTATAGAGCACAGTGGTTGGGACTTCAATGGAACTGGAATAATTCAAAATCTTGCTGGACATGTGATGAACAGTGAGAAAATTTTAGTCTATTTATCCCAAGATATATTATATAAAGTTTATTAAAGGAACTCTGTCATTATAAATAATAATAATTATGTTTATCAATCTGAGGGCAGCATCCCATAGGAACACAGACCCTGATTCCAGCACTATATCACTCAATAGGCTTCTTGATGTAGTTTTGATTTTTTTTTAAAAATCACCGTTTTATCTGCTGCAGCTCTGCTAGTCTTCTCAATGATGATTTCTGCCTAACTCCACCAACTCCACTGATAGGCAGAAAGCTGTCAATCAGTGGTGCGGATAGCCAGAGTTCATTAATATTGATAACCACATTGCTGGAGCTCATCATTGGAAGGACTAGAGCGTTTGGAGCAGATAAAATTGTTTTTTATCAAGCCCCAGTAATTGAGGAAGCTTTGTCAGGGTCTCTGCCCCTTCATCATACTGCTCTCAGATTTGTCACAGATTACTTTTAACATGTCCCCAAAGAATCCCTTAAATACCCACACCTAAAACACGTGCATTTTACCATTTTCCCATGTGTTATGTTCTCTGTCACCTCTTATGCCATAAGGCTACATTCCCACGATGAGCTTTTGGTGAGTTTAGATGCTGCCGATATTCTGCACCCATTAAAATGTACAACTCTAAAAATGTAAGAGTGTTGAAAGGTGGAGCACAATTATGAGCCGTAAGAAAAGATGCCCCGAATTACTATCATTAGGCGGGATTTACTCAAGCACATGTGTCATGAGGCCTATCAAGTCCTTTCTCTTAAAGCTTTACATAATCCTTGCCAAAATTATAGATGTCGCCCAATTTATGTTTTGTTGATAGTCCAGTGTAGGATTAAAATAAGGACAGACAGGGTTAGGAGACATTCTCATCCATTTCTTTTTAAGCTTTTTTTTGGAGTAAAGAAAAATCTTCCTTTTTTATTGGTACCTTGTGTTCTGCTTCCGGTTGTTTTAATAAGCATATTTGATGGGTTTCCCTAAGATTTGACAATTGACATGACACTTTTTTCCACACTAAAAATACATGTTTTCCAACTAAAATCAAGAAGCTAATTATCGAGTGTTTTAAACGGTTTGATGGGTGTTTTTTTTTTTTTTGCACCAAAATCCAAGTCAATAATTATGTGAACCTTCTACTTCTTTGTCTATAAGTCCAAAATTGAAGAGACGTCAGTGAGTTATCCAGGTGTTTTTGGGTAATCTCTTTTCATCGGTCATCATAATGATGTGAGAATGAAGATGGACATCAGGATAAGAGCGGAGCCCATTGTTTTTACTCTTACAATTTTAGCAGAATCTAGAACATTTGCCACGATCCAATTAGGGACATGACATCTTATCTCTAATAGGCCCTTGTTAAAAGCTTTATTCTCATTTTTCCTTTCCTATCTGCTATGTCGTCTTCAAAGTGAACTTTCTAGCACAGTTCACAGTTTCACATAAATCACTTTAAAAGTAATTGATTTTTCTGATGAACTTGACAGTAGTTGAATAATTAGTGCTTTATTTAAAGCTTGCATATGTCAATCAAATACCTTAGATTACTTAAAAAGGAGACATTAACTTATTCTGCCGCTTTTTATATCAGCAGTCAACTATGAATCCGTTGAGCATTCACAATTTCAGATAGATGAATTAATAAAATGTCAGGTTGGGTAATACTGATGAATTAATATTCGCTTTCTAAGTATCTCACATAGAACTATGGAATGTCGCATGTGGGTAGAGACTAGATTTTTTTTTTTTATATTGTCCATTTTAAAGTATCGAACTTAAAATGGGGTGTTAAATTATTTTGGGAAGTAGTAAGAGTAATTCCAATGATAGAGCAAAGAGGCAGTGATGATATTACATTTATTGCAGACTCAAAAAGCAGTGAACAGCAGCCTGTATTCTGTGAATAAGGTAGACGCACAAGAGACCCTCTATTTTTTCCAGTAATTACAACATTCCTTTACTCCATCCTTCCCATGCAGCCATTGTAGTATCTGTTTCTCTCCTAAGGTTATCATTAGTTGCAGCAGCCTCCCCCATTTAACCAGTTCACCATCACAGTCCTCTTCCCCTTCTAATGTCCCTACTAGTCACACCAGCCCCCCAATTTATCATTAGACTGTGCAAGTCCTCTCCCCACTTAGCTTCCCCAGTAGTCATCCCCCAGTTTAACCATTAGACAATGCATTTCTCGTCCTCACCTGAACCCCCACCCCAGTAACAGTAGCCCCATATTTACTTTACCAAAAGACAGTGCAGTACTCTTCCTCCCTTGACCCCCCCAGTAATTACAAGATCTCCCTCAATTTACCCAATAGCCAATGCAGTCCTCTTCCCCTTCTATTGTCCTCAGTAGTCACAACAACCCCCATTTACCCAATAGACAATGCAGTCCTCTTCCCCTCCAAATGTCCCCAGTAGTCACAACGACCCCCAATTTACCCAATAGCCAATGCAGTCTGCTTCCCCTCCTATCTTCATGATAACATGAAAACCTCAAAAAGAGGAAAAAAAAATCCTCCAAAAAATTCAGATGCAAACCAGACAGGCCTAAATGCATCTGCACTAATACAAGGTGCAGCGGACCCAAGTAAAATGGCAGCTGCACAGGTGCAATAACACCAAATGAAACAGCCAGCCTACAATCAGGGATTGGCCGTGTGGCACACCAGTGCAGAAGAAATAATCCGCATGTGGCAGTGTTCACACAGGGAATGCAGGGCCTCTGGCTCACAGCCTCTTAGTAACACCATATAGGGGGGCTGCCCAGTGCCAACTAGAATGCATCCCGTGTGAACAGAGGCCACAAGTTTGCAGAACCATTTGGGCCCAACTGCACCCTGAAAGATATATAAAGTGCACAAAAAACATATCAATATATGTAAGGTATTGGTTGATATTAAGGCCTTAATACGGAAGCTGGCAATCTTCATAAGTAGTCACAGTAGCCCAACTCCTAATTCCAGAGTAGTTACAGCTTTTCCTTCTCTTCTACTAATGATCACGGCGTCCCCCTCCCACTTGGTGCAGGAGACCCCCCCACACAACGTGGTCACCTTCCACACTCTTATGTGGTTTGCCCTGTGCTGACAGGTAGTAACATAAGTTGTCTGTATAAACGAATACTGTCATGTAGACCTAAGGCCTCTTTCACACTTCCGTTTTTTACAATCAGTCACAATCCGCCAGGTTTTGAAAAAAAACGGATCCTCAATTTTTTTATTTTTGAGGATCCGTCTTTTCCCCATTGACTTTCATTAATGGCGGATTGTGACGGATTGCCGTCCGTTGCATCCGTTTTTTGTGAGGATCCGCCAAAAGTTGCTGTCCGTCACCATCCCCCTGACGAAGGAGCTTTTCCGAAACGCGCGTCGGGGCGCGTTCTTTTTGGCACACCGCCTTCACCACTCCCTGGTCATTTCACCCTTCAGGTAACCAACTGCGCGATATTGTGTTTTTATATTTTTTCAGGACAGTCTTTGCTGAATGAACGTCCCATTGTGGTGTATCCCTGCAGCTCAGTATTTTGTCTTTGCAATTGTCTCCCAAGCAGTGTATTGTGCTGTATGGTGCTGCATAGTTCTGGCCCACTACCTTTGTGTAAGCGCCTTATTAGCTGCTATCAGGTGCATTAGGTTTTATGTATTGTGGCCCACTTCAATTATGCAACATTATTTAGCGCACATGCTGTCTGACTTATTGCTTTGGCCCATTTCTACCATATAGCGCTTTTTTATGATGGTTTTTGTGGCCCTTTTTCCATTACTTAGCGCATGTGCTGCTTGGTTTTTGTTCCTGATTTATTTTTGTTAACAATATTTTTTAAGTTTTTGTATTGCTTTCAATAGGCGCATATTTATTATACCCCCTTTTTTTTTTGCACCATTATTCGTTTACACACATATATAAATTTTCTTGGTGCACATTTATCACTCTCACTCTTACCAATTTTGGGTATAATTTTTCACCATTTATTTTTCACATTTTTTTGTCTTATTGTGCCTACTATGTGGTTTGGTTGCTATATATAGGGATTATTATATAATATATATTTTTTATTCCATAAGTGGTGACATCATTATTAGTACATACATTCAATTATTATTTATTTATTGTGCGGTTTTCTCTGCCTTTTTATATATTTTCTTATATGTTTTTTCATATATCTCTGTTGTTGTTGTTTGGCCATAATTTTAATAAAGGCTTATTTTATATTTTTTGCCTCTATTCTGTGTTTATATATACATTCCCATTATTCTGGTTCTCCCTACATCAGTAGTTGTTCTTTTCATAGTAAAGAAGGAAGCTTGGGGAGCGCAGCCTACATGACCCTTTTAGGGTTGCACGAAACCCTATTTGTAACATTTAATTTCCATATTGTGGCTTACACAGCTGCAGGGAGTCCTCTCCTCTGAAAATATAGACCTTTTCTGGGGTTATGCAGACATACCTTCAAAGAGTGAAATGACATGGACAGATTTTACTTCCCAGAGAAATGGAAAAGCCAAGTTCGTTGCAGTCTTTTCTTTCTATACCCTCTTCTTCTGTGCTGGTCGTGAGTCGTGACCCCACTAATTTCAGTGGACTTTTTTTTATTTTTGGCAAATACTTGAAACAGTGTAGAACACTGTATCCTGCTACAGTAATCCACCCTTCAAAATTTAATTAAAAAACTATTTAGTCTAGGTTAAATTCTGTTCTTCTTTTTCATCATAGGAAGAGAAAAATGGAATTCATTTTTATATATATTACATATTATGTAATTGTGTATGATATGGTTATAAAATTAACATTTACTTTTCTTCATTTTTTTCCTTTTTTTTTTTTAATGTTCCCCAATTCAGCCGTTGTACAATTTTTTTTTAACAAAGAATTTTTGAGGAATTCATAGCTTTAATACATCAGTCCTGAGCCCCCCTGTACATATGCACAAGATGTCTGTCACACAAGTTCGGTGTATGTTGGAAAGGAATTAGCGAACGCATCAGCTCTTCGTAAATGTCTGTCTTAGTTGATATCTCCCCAAAAATAGTAATTATGAATCATCATTTCTCAGAACTCTGCGTTGTGTTGTTCATCTATTATTCCTCCTGGATGGAAATGTATAACTAATTCTACACCAGGCATTAAAATCCATGGAGTCAGTATGGTTTGGGCCTACGTAGTCTCGCACTGATAGGACTGAGTTAGGCTTTGTAGGGACACACCTTATTGGCAACAGGGCTGTGGAGTCGGTAAGCCAAACCTCTGACTCCTCAATTTCCATGACACCGACTCCGACTCCACATCCCTGATTGGCAAGAGCAATGGTAACGCCCAATTGTCAAGTTATCCATACATTTTGCTGAGGAGTCATTTTATATTTATACTCTGGCTATCATTTGTTGCTTGCGGTCACAATTTGTAATAAGATTACCTTCTAAAGAGCAGTCAGTGATAAAGCGGCACCATGCCTGATGTTTTCTCATTCTTCATAATTTTTCTAATTTTTTTCATTATTTCATTTCTTAGATGGCAAGATGGCAGCGACTCTGAGTTTGCAAATTGTCCAGGTAACTGGTTTTAGCGATCCAGAGAGGGAAACCCTGATCCGGCTACTTGGCGAGCTGCCTTGCGTTTTTATAGATTCTGAGGTGAGATAATTAATGTGTGAGTATTTTGTATCTATCTATATCATGGGTGCACAACCGGCTGCCCGGGAGCCATATGTGACCCCCACACCATTTTGTGAGTATACAGTAGTTTCCATGTCAGAGCGAAGAAGAGTAGAAAAATTACAAAAATAGGAACAGCCAGCTCACACCGTTACATGACTAAGACTTATTTATGTTCACCTTTGAATGCCTCAGTTTAGAAGTGTGGAGGTGTTAATATGGAAACAAGGGTAAAAACATTCCACATTGGGGATAATAAACCCTCAACAATTGCTAGAGGAAAATATCACTCTATGGGGACACTGAGACATGCTTACTCAGTGTAACATCTTCTACGTCTTGCATTGTCGTCATACACTGGGTCTGTGATTAACATTGTACGTATGTGTATAATAATCTCTGTAGGAACTTAATTGCTGTTTGGGTCCTATAAAGATATAGAAGGGTGACTTCTTGTTATCTGCGCACTGGAAATAATAGTTACTTGTTACATTCCCATACTGATATAGCTGTACTTCGTACATTCCTTCATTGGACTACAGCTGTGAAAATGGCTTGGAGTAACATTGTGGCTTTTAGTCTTTTTCAGTGCAATAGTAATACCCACTTAGGATATGTTTATCTAGTAAGTGCCTATTTACGCTTTATTATGTCTGTGGTAACAGGCCTGGACTTAACCCTTTGTTGGATTTTTATACAATAGTGGGGCTGTCTGACTTGTGCAGCAAGACCTGCATAGCATCACCCATGTGCATTTATGCCGTTTTGACAACTGATATAGACTGTTGATTATTCCCCCATTTATCTCCCTGGACGGGGAAAGCTTCAGACTTGTGCACTGAGAGATACACCGCGCCGTCTATTTGTACTTCTGACTCACTGCTGTCACTATGAGTGCTGACATGCGTAGTAAGATCTGCACAGTGCTATGGGGAGGTAATCCTGTTGCCAAGGCAACACATTAGGACTGCACAGGCGCACAACACACCTCCCTTGCACTGAGCTTCCTCTGACGAGGAGAGTCTCAGACATGCGCAGTGGGAGTTATACCACGCTGACCAGTTGCACTTATGATTCATCGCCGCCATTGCTCACCCAGCTGTTATGTACTTATTTTGCTCATGTGTAAAAATAGGGGTAATACACCACTAATCACTGCTGACCTTGAAGAAGACACATTAGGTGTCGATACGCATGGGTCTTAGTACCCACACAGTCTGGCTCATGTCTCACCTACTCTATTGTGTATCTGACTTAAGGGCCTGTCACACTCAGCGATATCGTTAGCAATATCGCTATAACATCACTGGTTTTTGTGACGTAGCAGCAATATTGCTAGCGATATTGCTATGTCTGATACTTACCTCCAACCCGCTCCCCCGCTGGTTATCGCTGATCGCGCGAGAATGTCCTGGACCGTTTCTCGTCGTCAGCTTCCTGCTGGGCTTCCTGTGGCGACGCGTGGACGCGGGCGGGAGGACGTCAGGATCGCCGCGTCTGACAGGTAAGTAGCGACCCCTGACTCCTGTGATGTCGCTGGTGAGATCTGCCTGTGTGGCAGCTCACAAGCGACCACTTAGCGAAGCACCAGCGATCCTGACCGCGTCATATCGCTGTTCGGGATCGCTGGTGCATCACTAAGGCCTGTTTCACACTTCTGTTTGTCAGTATCCGACAAAATCCGCCGTTTTGCATAAAAAAACGGATCCGCCATTTTGCTTGGTGGATCCGTTTTTTTTCCCATTGAGTTGCATTACCGGCGGATCTTGACGGATGGCCATCCGTTGGATCCGGTTTTTTGCGGATTCGCCATGTTTTTGGCGTCCGCCGACATGCCCGGACGGAGCATGCAACTTTTTTTGTGCTGCAGGATCCGCATTTTATAGTGCGCATGCCCGGGGGAAAGAAGTCAGCTGGAAATTTAACTCTGAAATCATTTCTGGCGGCCACAAAAAAAATCAATCAGTCTCTCTCTCTTTCTCTCTCTTTCTCTCTCTTCCCCGGCTACGGTTCCTTTAAAAGTCTTCCTACATCGGATCCATTAAAAAAAAAGGTCTGGTAGCATCCGTTGTCATCAGTACAGCAACGGATCCGCTTTCCGCCATTTTGGCGGTTTTAAACTGATGTGTAAAACAGGCCTAAGTGTGACAGTACCTTTAGTGACGACTGACCTAGCAGTAGTGGGGTAAAGTATAGAGAACTGCTTTGTGGCCTCTGGAGTATTTATGACTCACTATTGTTGGATCACCTACCTTTTTGCACCTTAATGATCTGTTGTTTCATTGGAACTAGATATCTAACGCTATAAAGTGCACATGATATTGGATTCTTATTGAATTTGGTGTGCATCAGGATCTGTATTTAGTCTGTCAAACAGCATGCATATATGGTATATATATCATTTGATTGTGTGACACATGTGCCATCAGATTAGACTGTGTGGGATCTTTTCTGAGTATTTTACTTTTATATTCTTTGGACCCAAATCCTCTGTCCTTTTTTGCTTGGGATTTTAAATGTTTTTAACAATCTGTATGTGGTGTTTACAATAAAAATTGTTATTTTTGAATCAAATTATTAATGTGGTGATCCCAATCCTTTGATGCATGTACTTTTTTCTGGTTTGGTAGTAGTTTGAATTTATGCATCTGGTGATCCCCTTGCTTATTTAATTGATGGTTCCCGCTCAAATTGCTGCTTTATGACTGAGATCCGCGGCGCGGGGGAAGTCACTCTTGCGAGACTCGGTGCTGTATACATCCAATAGAAAAAACTCCTCCAGCTGAAAATCCAGGTGAAAAATAGAACTTTATTGCAGTGCAATTAGAAAGTGATTGACTTCAGCGTGCAATCACCGGGAGCTCATGACATCTGCCATGGGCCCCAAGTCATTTGTACCCTTATGTCAGCTGATGGTCTCTGATTGGCCGGCAGCGTGTATTGCTGCTCACGTGCCTGGTGGGACTGTGCGCCGCAATACACTTCAACTGGATGTGCATCCAAGGGCGTACATCCAGATGAAATATTGGCTGGCGTCAGCTGGCTCCTCACTCACCGGCCCCGGTCACAGAAACCATGAAGTCTATGTTTTGTGGTAATAGATTGTTTTATGTTGTGTTAAAACTATAAGACAAATTATTAGTGCGGGAAGGTTGTCATATTATGTAATTGTGTATGATATGGTTATACAATTAACATTTACTTTTCATCATTTTTTTTTCCTTTTTTTAATGTTTCCCAATTCAGCCGTTGCACAGTTTTTTTTAACAAAGAATTATTGAGGAAGCAGTTTTGTTGTTTTTTTTTAATTGAAATTTAATTCTGTATTCAGCCAATCAATATACAGCGGGCAGTTAATTAATCTGCCAATACTTGTAATGATGAAGTTAAAATGAAGCTGTCAAGATGACTTGGCTAAGGAAACTAGTGGAATGGCTGTATAGATTCTAGAACAACAATAAACATAATCCAATGTGAAAAATCAAGATTTAAAGCCCCATGCAAATTAGCTGAAAGTGCATAACTGAGCAGTATATTGACACACCCTCTATTCACTTCCTGCTAATTTGCATGTGGCTTCCATGCTTGATTTTTCACATTGTAATACTACAAGAGAGGGATCCTTTTTATTGTTCTAGGGCCTATACAGGCAGATCACTCGTTTCATTAGGAAAATTGTCTGATGCAAGTAAAATGTCATTCTTGTTGTCACTAAATTGCAATTTTTATTGCATTACTTAAAATTTTTTATTTAGCAATGAAAATTAGTTCCAGTGGGATTTACTGTGGGAAACTACTATTTTAGCTTTTTCATGAGATTTGTGCAAAAATGTATAGAACCTTATGCATTAATGACCGTTCTGTGAAAGCATATTGCAATGCAACTCTTGAAGGTAACAGGAGAGATTTACTATTGTATGGCCAAGTACAAGTTACCAGACATGATCTGCTTACTGCAGGCTGGGCCCAGTCGGGTCACACTTTAGGAGAGTTTAATGCATTTACACTGATATTTTAAGGATAGACGGATAATTCAGTGTTAGTTTGAATACACTGAGCGCTGCAAAGTCTGAACTTTAAAGGGGTGTCCCCATCTCCAAGATCTTATCCTAATATGTAGTAGGTGTAGTAATATTAGCAAATACCTCCAATTAGAAATGTAGCATAGTTCTTCTGATTCGTTATGTCACTTACCCCATGTGCAGGGCATTGCAGTAGCTTAGGTATCCATATTTATGACCACTCATATAGTTACTGTTAGTAGTTAGTGGTCGTAACCCTTGATCTCTAAGCTACAACAATGCCCTGCACATGGGGTAAGCGACATCGGAAGAACTATGCTACATTTCTAATTGGAGGTGTTTTCTGATATTATAAATATTAGATTTACTTCATATAAGGATAGAATCTTGGAGATGATAATACTCCTTTATTGGAGCGGGGTGCACATTTGCTACCTTCTCTCCATTCCTAGTGTAGTACAGCCGGAAACAGTCACAGTCCTGACCTCAAGATTATATAGTCAAACTCTATGCAATCGGTAAGTTATCTGCTATCCTATGAATATGTCAGAATCATAACTTCATATTTTGAGAATAACCTTTTAAAATCAGACTGGTTAAACTACTAGTCCAGTTGCTCATGCACATGGCTATATTACATATACGCACATTAGCTGTTTATTCAGTGACGGGAGCTATATCAGATACAGTCCTGGGCAGTCAGGAAAAGCTGTCATAATCCCACAAGATGAGATCTGCTCCTAATTTTAGACACTAAATATGCAGCTAATACGTGGAGCTACAGTGTGTAAGGGTCTAGTTCACACTTTTCATTTGTATATGGTTTTGTAGTCAAAATCTGGCATGACTTAAAAAGGTTGTCCGGCTTTGGGGTACAAAGTGTGCATTCTGAGGATTCATCGTTGCAGAGATTGGAGGTCATATAAACACAGATATTCAATTTGCATACCTTCTGTCACATTCTGACTAGACTTGTCCGACCTCGTTCAATTCACGTGTATTAAGCGAGGCCGCACACTTCTTGTCGGCATGTGACTGCATGTATGCAATTTGCCTATGCACTCACCCATAGTGACTGCAAACGTGTACTTCAAGACCGGACAATCTTTGGATTATTAACTATAATATGTTTTCTGATACTTATTTGCGCTTTATGCTCTAAAATCATCCAGAAAATGCAAATGTGAACAGGACATAGCCATTAGAATTTTTTTTCTACCTTGTTTTTCAGAAGTTTGAAAACTGTACACACCTGATTGCAAAAAGGCCAAGTAGAAGTGAAAAGTGGCTAGCAGCTTGTGCAGCAGGTCAGTCCTATCTAATGTATACCAGCACTTGACTACTTGAGTATGAATGGCACTTGTCAAATACTATAAAGAGTGTAAAATATATGATGATGGATATCGCCCAGCCGATTATAGGCATCTGTGAACAACATAAAGTGGGTGAAGAAAAGCATAGTGGAACTGTCCTTGTCACCCACAACAAGACTGGTAGTAACCAACTCCAAACAGGTCCTGAACTCCCTCATATAAGAATTGGAGGATGTTGGAAGCATATTGGGCTACAATATTAACTGGGACAAGACAGAAGTGATGATGCTGCGTGGCCCCTCCAGACCGTTATGGGTATCGAGGTTCCCATGTCAGTTTACTGCTGGCTCATTAAAATACTTTGGTATACAGGTGACAAGACACCCAGTCAAATTATATAAAACCAATATTAATTCATATCTCAAAAACCTAGAATTCACCTTAGCCAAATGGAAGGATTTTAGCCTGTCATACCTAGGCAGAGCCAGTTTAATTAAAATGACAGTTTCCACATCTCCCCTACCTCTTACATACCATCCCATTTCATTTAGCTCCTAAAGAGGAGAATCAGATCAATGATCTGTATCGCTCATATATTTGGGATGGAAAAAAGCCCCGTATAGCCTTTAAATTACTCCAACAGCTGAGGGGAAATGGGGGGATAAGCTTCCCTGATATCAGCCACTATAAGGTGGTGGATTGGCTAGGAGGGACGTCTTGTTACGCCCAATATGACTTGGAATGCTGTCTCATATCGGGACCTGCTCTCCCTGCCCTCTTACACCTCCCTTATGCCGAATTGCCAGCTGAAGTAAGAGCTAACCCACTTCTGATGTCTACATGGAGGACATGGCAGAGGTTGCGCCAACATTTCCAGCTGTCTCCCTGGGTTTCTCTCCTTCTTTTACTTGTTGGTAATCCTCACTTTCAAGATGGACATTCTCACCCCATCTTCTATCAGTGGTACTGTCAGGGTATAACCTCTATGAAACACCTAGTCCACCTCGAGGAATGGCGGGTATACTCAGTAGAGGAGTTGCAATGTAAACACCCCACTGCCATATTCCCTTCCTTCCAATACTTACAAGTAGAGTTGAGCGACTTTTGGTTTTTTAGGGTCGCGTTTCGTTTCGTGAAACCCGACTTTTCCAAAAGTCGGGTCAAGCAAGATCGTCCGATTATAGGGAAAAGTCGGGGTCGTCCCGAAACACGAAACCCAATGTAAGTCAATGGGGAATAAAAGTCGGCAGTGAGAGGAGGACAGGAAACACACCTACAGTGCCCATTTGAATGCCAAAAGCATCAATTCTTCTTACTTAAGCTTGTCAACCTTAATTAACTTCATAATACAAGTTACGCACTGAAAAATGGGGGTTATTTGGCTAAAGTTGTGGGGGGGGGGGAGGGCTGGCTGCAGGTTTTCATGTGCCCTGGGCGAAAGAGCGCCCCTTTAACACATACCACAACTCATCATGCTCCGATACGGCAGATAAATAGCGGTATAGTACAATGAAAAATACCTCACTTTTTACATCTCATGACGAGGCCCATCTATTTCTCCATACAGAATCATTGGTCCCATATACAGTGGGGAAAAAAAGTATTGTCAGTCAGCAATAGTGCAAGTTCCACCACTTAAAAAGATGAGAGGCGTCTGTAATTTACATCATAGGTAGACCTCAACTATGGGAGACAAACTGAGAAAAAAAAATCCAGAAAATCACATTGTCTGTTTTTTTTTCATTTTATTTGCATATTATGGTGGAAAATAAGTATTTGGTCAGAAACAAGCAATCAAGATTTCTGGCTCTCACAGACCTGTAACTTCTTCTTTAAGAGTCTCCTCTTTCCTCCACTCATTACCTGTAGTAATGGCACCTGTTTAAACTTGTTATCAGTATAAAAAGACACCTGTGCACACCCTCAAACAGTCTGACTCCAAACTCCACTATGGTGAAGACCAAAGAGCTGTCAAAGGACACCAGAAACAAAATTGTAGCACTGCACAAGGCTGGGAAGACTGAATCTGCAATAGCCAACCAGCTTGGAGTGAAGAAATCAACTGTGGGAGCAATAATTAGAAAATGGAAGACATACAAGACCACTGATAATCTCCCTCGATCTGGTGCTCCACGCAAAATCCCACCCCGTGGGGTCAGAATGATCACAAGAACGGTGAGCAAAAATCCCAGAACCACGCGGGGGGACCTAGTGAATGAACTGCAGAGAGCTGGGACCAATGTAACAAGGCCTACCATAAGTAACACACTTCGCCACCATGTACTCAGATCCTGCAGTGCCAGACGTGTCCCACTGCTTAAGCCTGTACATGTCCGGGCCCGTCTGAAGTTTGCTAGAGAGCATTTGGATGATCCAGAGGAGTTTTGGGAGAATGTCCTATAGTCTGATGAAACCAAACTGGAACTGTTTGGTAGAAACACAACTTGTCGTGTTTGGAGGAAAAAGAATACTGAGTTGCATCCATCAAACACCATACCTACTGTAAAGCATGGTGGTGGAAACATCATGCTTTGGGGCTGTTTCTCTGCAAAGGGGCCAGGACGACTGATCCGGGTACATGAAAGAATGAATGGGGCCATGTATCGTGAGATTTTGAGTGCAAACCTCCTTCCATCAGCAAGGGCATTGAAGATGAAACGTGGCTGGGTCTTTCAACATGACAATGATCCAAAGCACACCGCCAGGGCAACGAAGGAGTGGCTTCGTAAGAAGCATTTCAAGGTCCTGGAGTGGCCTAGCCAGTGTCCAGATCTCAACCCTATAGAAAACCTTAGGAGGGAGTTGAAAGTCCGTGTTGTCAAGCGAAAAGCCAAAAACATCACTGCTCTAGAGGAGATCTGCATGGAGGAATGGGCCAACATACCAACAACAGTGTGTGGCAACCTTGTGAAGACTTACAGAAAACGTCTGACCTCTGTCATTGCCAACAAAGGATATATTACAAAGTATTGAGATGAAATTTTGTTTCTGACCAAATACTTATTTTCCACCATAATATGCAAATAAAATGAAAAAAAAACAGACAATGTGATTTTCTGGATTTTTTTTTCTCAGTTTGTCTCCCATAGTTGAGGTCTACCTATGATGTAAATTACAGACGCCTCTCATCTTTTTAAGTGGTGGAACTTGCACTATTGCTGACTGACTAAATACTTTTTTTCCCCACTGTAATGTTTGAAACAGTATATGATGAGCTCCACATAATGCTACAGTATATGTTGGTCCCCATGGATGAAGCTCCACTGTCTTATGGGCCCAAATAATGCTCCAAACATAATGGGCCCCATTTCTAATGCTCTAGTGTATAATGGGCCCTGCAAATGCTGCTCCAGTGTCTGATGTCCACCTTTGGAATGTTCCAGTGTATGGTGGGCCCCATCTATCATTCTCCAGAGTATAGTGCTCCCCAAAAATTGCTGTCCCAACATTGAAAACAATCAAATAAGTCTCCTCGCTAGGGAATCCCTGTACTTGTCTGGACAGGTGCTGTAGCTTGCTTAACAGCTCGCCAGCCGTTCTCACGCCCAGTATGGATTGCACGTGATTGCACAAAGGTTAGAAAGGGTACCGTATCCCTGGATAACATGTATGGATAGCGTACACATTCAAAATATATGTCTCAGGAGGCAGGCTCAGACGGTGTCAGGCCCAGTATGGATTGCACGTGATTGCACAAAGGTTAGAAAGGGTACCGTATCCCTGGATAACATGTATGGATAGCGTACACATTCAAAATATATGTCTCAGGAGGCAGGCTCAGATGGTGTCAGGCACAGTATGGATTGCACGTGATTGCACAAAGGTTAGAAAGGGTACCGTATCCCCGGATAACATGTATGGATAGCGTACACATTCAAAATATATGTCTCAGGAGGCAGGCTCAGACGGTGTTAGGCCCAGTATGGATTGCACGTGATTGCACAAAGGTTAGAAAGGGTACCGTATCCCCGGATAACATGTATGGATAGCGTACACATTCAAAATATATGTCTCAGGAGGCAGGCTCAGACGGTGTTAGGCCCAGTATGGATTGCACGTGATTGCACAAAGGTTAGAAAGGGTACCGTATCCCCGGATAACATGTATGGATAGCGTACACTTTCAAAATATATGTCTCAGGAGGCAGGCTCAGACGGTGTTAGGCCCAGTATGGATTGCACGTGATTGCACAAAGGTTAGAAAGGGTACCGTATCCCCGGATAACATGTATGGATAGCGTACACATTCAAAATATATGTCTCAGGAGGCAGGCTCAGACGGTGTTAGGCCCAGTATGGATTGCACGTGATTGCACAAAGGTTAGAAAGGGTACCGTATCCCTGGATAACATGTATGGATAGCGTACACATTCAAAATATATGTCTCAGGAGGCAGGCTCAGACGGTGTCAGGCACAGTATGGATTGCACGTGATTGCACAAAGGTTAGAAAGGGTACCGTATCCCCGGATAACATGTATGGATAGCGTACACATTCAAAATATATGTCTCAGGAGGCAGGCTCAGACGGTGTTAGGCCCAGTATGGATTGCACGTGATTGCACAAAGGTTAGAAAGGGTACCGTATCCCCGGATAACATGTATGGATAGCGTACACATTCAAAATATATGTCTCAGGAGGCAGGCTCAGACGGTGTTAGGCCCAGTATGGATTGCACGTGATTGCACAAAGGTTAGAAAGGGTACCGTATCCCTGGATAACATGTATGGATAGCGTACACATTCAAAATATATGTCTCAGGAGGCAGGCTCAGACGGTGTCAGGCACAGTATGGATTTGACGGCCCAGATTACACAGCGGAGGAGCAGGGAGAGGTAAAGATTGCAAATGCTGGGGCCCTGCCCAAGCAAGGGGGGCCCACTCGTGGGCGTCGGTACTGGCACTGGGCCCCTCATAGTACAGCGGTGTGTCTGACGGCGGGTGTGCACCACCACCGTCAGAGACACTTGATTGCACTATGAGGGACCCTGTGCCAGTGCCCGCGCCCAAGAGTCGGCCTACCCACCTGTCCAGGGCAACGGCACTCGCACGGTGTCGTGCGGTAGGTGGTGACCCCGGCCATGGGGGGGGAGGCAGCACAGTTAGGGAGTTTTAGAAAGTGGCATATGTTGATGTTGGACATTCAGCTGATGCAAAAGGCGAAATAGGTGAAGTACCAGGAAGAGGTGGACCAAAGCAAGCCCTTTTTCTGTCACCCTATGTGTCATCAGGGGAAGGTGGGACAAAATCCTTGGAAACATTTTGGGTTGACAGACAGGTCCTTTTTTCTGTCAGGATTGATCCAGCTGCACTGAAGACTCTTTCCGATAGCACACTTGCAGCTGGGCAAGCGAGCTCCTGTAAGGCATATTGTGCCAATTCAGGCCAGGTGTCCAGTTTAGCGGCCCAATAGTCAAAGGGGAATGACCTGTGTGGGAGAACATCGATATGGGAGGAAAAGTAGTTTGTAACCATAGTTGACAACTGCTGTCTCCTGTCACTTTCCATCGATGCAGTATTACCAGTTGTGTGAGCGGTATTTGAAAAATCAGTCCACAACATTGTCATGAAACCCCTGTCTCCAACGCCACTTCTGCTGTGTGCACCACGAACACCTCTGCCAAGCTGCCCCCGGCCCGTACGGCTCGTGTGAGAACCATCACCGCTGCTGTGTGCTGGGAATGCCTCAAGCAACCGATTTACCAGAGTTGCTTGTTTATTAGCCAATATTAGGTCAAGGTTCTCCTGTGGCATGATGTTTTGTAATTTGCCTTTATAGCGTGGATCCAGGATGCTGGCCAACCAGTAGTCGTCATCGTTCATCATTTTGGCAATGCGGGGGTCCCTTTTTAGGATCCGCAAGGCATAATCTGACATGTGGGCCAATGTTCCCGGTGTCAATGATGCACTGCGAGTGCTGGGTGGAGGAGCACTTTCTGGCAAATCCACATCCCTCCAGTCACGCACAAACCCTGTACCAGACCTTGCCACGCCAACATTTTCACTTGCCCCACGAGATGCATCCTCCTCCCCTAAGTAATCATCCCCATCATCCTCCTCCTCCTCCTCCTCTTCTTCCTCCACCTCGTCCAGGAGAGGTCCCTGAGCAAACAATGGCTGAATGTCATCAAGGATTCCCTCCTCCTCTTCCTCCTCATCAACATTGGCTGCAGACGCCTGCTCCTTAAGGTGCGTCAAAGTTTGCATGAGCAGACGCATAAGTGGGATGCTCATGCTTAGGATGGCGTCGTCTGCGCTTACCAGCCGTGTGCATTCCTCAAAACACTGAAGGACTTTACAAAGGTCTTTCAGCTTCGACCACTGCACGCCTGTCAACTCCATGTCTGCTCTCAAAGTGCCTGGCCGTGTATCCTCCCACAAATGCATTATGGCCTGCCTCTGCTCGCACAGCTGCTCCACCATGTGCAGGGTGGAGTTCCACCTTGTTGCAATGTCGATAATGAGGCGGTGGTTGGGAAGGTGGAGCAATCGCTGCAGCTTCTGCATACGAACGGAGTGTACAGGCGACCGGCGGATGTGCGCGCACAGTCTTCGCACCTTCTGGAGCAGGGCTGTTAACTCCGGATAATTTTTGAGGAAGCACTGCACCACCAGGTTCAAGGTGTGAGCCAAGCAAGGTATGTGGCTGAGTTTTGAAAGGGCTATGGCTGCCACAAAATTACGGCCGTTATCACTAACTACCTTGCCTGCCTCAAGATGTACACTGCCCAGCCATGACTCAGTTTGTCGCTTCAAGTACTCGGCCAGCACCTCGGCAGTGTGTCTGTCGCCCAAACACATCATCTGCAACACAGCCTGCTGACGCTTTCCACTAGCTGCTCGATAGGGGGACACCTCGTGTGCAACAGTGGCAGCTGCAGATGGAGTGCTCGTACGACTGCGCTCTGTGGACGAGCTTTCGCTTCTGGAGGAGGAGGAGGAGGAGGGTCGAACGCCTACAGCCAACTGTTTCCTATACCGTGGGCTAGGCAGCACTGTCCCACCACCGCTGTCCCCTGTGGACCCTGCATCCACCACATTAACCCAGTGCGCAGTGATGGACACGTAACGGCCCTGGCCATGCCGACTGGACCATGCATCAGTTGTGAGGTGCACCTTTCCGCTCACTGACTGCTTGAGTGCATGGACAATGCGGTCTTTCACATGATGGTGGAGGGCTGGGATGGCTTTGCGAGAGAAGAAGTGGCGACTGGGTAGGTCATAGCGTGGTACTGCATAGGCCATGAGTTCTCGGAAAGCTGTGCTTTCCACCAACCGAAAGGGCATCATCTCAAACGAGATTAGTTTGGCAATGTGGGCGTTCAAACCCAGTGTACGCGGATGAGAGACTGAGTACTTTCTTGACCTACTCATAGTGTCTGGGAGGGTGAGCTGGACTTGAGAGCTGCATATGGTGGAAGTAGCGGTGGACAGGGCGGACTGAGAGAGGGTTGATGATGGTGATGGAGTTGGTGTTCTTTCTGATGGCCTAGAATCAGTCTTTCGTTGATATAACAGTGGGATTCCCTGACTGCTGTTGTCTTGCAACGACACCTCAACATTTGCTGCTGTGCTAACCGGTGGGCTTACAGTGGGGGAAACAATGTAGCGTTGCTGACTACCTTCGTTGTGATCAGTTGCACATGTGGCACTTGAGGTTTGGTGTTGTGTCCACGCTTGCAAGTGCATGCTGGTTAAATGTCTAAGCATGCAACTGGTATTCAAATTTTTCAGATTTTTCCCTCGGCTAAAGGTCTTTGCGCACTTCTTACAGATAACCTTGGCCTGATCATGGGGATTTTGTTCAAAAAAGTGCCACACTGCACTCTTCCTACTTTGGCAGACATTTTGCGGCCTAGCACGCTGTGATCTTTTGACCCTCTGGACAAGCTGTCCAGCAACTCTTTTGATGTTTGGAACCTGTCTTTGGAGTGCTCCGGGCCTGCCAGATAACAGCTGTTGCGATGTCGATGTCTGCTGTGGATGCTCCTCATCTGAGCTATTGGAAGCAGCACCCTCTTCCCCCAATGGATGCCAATCTGGGTCAACAACTGGGTCATCCATCACCTCCTCTTCTATGTCATGTGCACCTTTCTCTGTGTCACCGTGTATGGTGGTATAGTGTGCGGGAAGGGGCACCTGAGTCTCATCAGGGTCAAAATCTGGCTCTGTACACTGCGAGGACAATGTAGTGCTCTGAGTGAATGTACCAGCAGAATCATCCATCAGCGGCTGTGCATCAGTGCACTCCATGTCAGATTCATCTTGGCCTGGGTAATTCACCATTTCACTTGATAATCCAGGCATGGTATGTGAAAACAGCTCCATGGAGTAATCAGTAGTATGGCCTGCGTCATCCTTCAATCTTAGTTGGGGTGAAGGACACAAGGAAAGGTGTGGTTCATGAACATGAGCCTCCAATGACGACTCAGTGCTTTTACTTTTTACAACTGAAGAAGAGGAGGCGATAGAGCTGGAGGCTGAGTCAGCAATGTAAGACAAAACTTTTTCCTGATGCTCTGCCTTTAAAAGCGGTTTGCCAACTCCTAGAAAACTAAGCGTTCGAGGCCTTATGTAGCCAGACGATGACGCAGGGTCAGCACCTCCTGCATTCGGTCCTATTTTGCTCTTGCCACTACCATCAGATCCACCACCAACACCATCATTACCAGCTGCCAACCCCCGCCCAATTCCACGGCCTCTTCCACCAGCCTTCCTCATTTTTGGTAGAAATGTAGACAAAATCCAACAAACTATATAGTAATGTAAAACAAGGTACAAGGTGTCTATAGGACAGGGGAGATTTAGAATTTCTGCACACACTTGTGGACAGTTGACACTTTTTGATTGTGTGAGGCCCACTGATATCTGAGCGCTATGTGACAGGCTCGATGGCACAGCTGCCTGTGACCAAAGTGACGAGAGGATAATGGAGATTTTAAATCTCTGCGCACACTTTTTGACACTGGACACTTGTGGATTGTGTGAGGCCCACTGATATCTGAGCGCTATATGACACACTCGATGGCACAGCTGCCTGTGACCAAAGTGACGAGAGGATAATGGAGATTTTGAATCTCTGCGCACACTTTTGGACACTGGACACTTGTGGATTGTGTGAGGCCCACTGATATCTGAGCTCTATGTGACACGCTCGATGGCACAGCTGCCTGTGACCAAAGTGACGAGAGGATAATGGAGATTTTGAATCTCTGCGCACACTTTTGGACACTGGACACTTGTGGATTGTGTGAGGCCCACTGATATCTGAGCACTATGTGACAGGCTCGATGGCACAGCTGTGACCAAAGTGACGAGAGGATAATGGAGATTTTGAATCTCTGCGCACACTTTTGGACACTGGACACTTGTGGATTGTGTGAGGCCCACTGATATCTGAGCGCTATGTGACAGGCTCGATGGCACAGCTGCCTGTGACAAAAGTGACGAGAGGATAATGGAGATTTTGAATCTCTGCGCACACTTTTGGACACTGGACACTTGTGGATTGTGTGAGGCCCACTGATATCTGAGCGCTATGTGACAGGCTCGATGGCACAGCTGTGACCAAAGTGACGAGAGGATAATGGAGATTTTGAATCTCTGCGCACACTTTTGGACACTGGACACTTGTGGATTGTGTGAGGCCCACTGATATCTGAGCGCTATGTGACAGGCTCGATGGCATAGCTGTGACCAAAGTGACGAGAGGATAATGGAGATTTTGAATCTCTGCGCACACTTTTGGACACTGGACACTTGTGGATTGTGTGAGGCCCACTGATATCTGAGCGCTATGTGACACGCTCGATGGCACAGCTGCCTGTGACCAAAGTGACGAGAGGATAATGGAGATTTTGAATCTCTGCGCACACTTTTGGACACTGGACACTTGTGGATTGTGTGAGGCCCACTGATATCTGAGCGCTATGTGACAGGCTCGATGGCACAGCTGTGACCAAAGTGACGAGAGGATAATGGAGATTTTGAATCTCTGCGCACACTTTTGGACACTGGACACTTGTGGATTGTGTGAGGCCCACTGATATCTGAGCGCTATGTGACAGGCTCGATGGCACAGCTGCCTGTGACAAAAGTGACGAGAGGATAATGGAGATTTTGAATCTCTGCGCACACTTTTGGACACTGGACACTTGTGGATTGTGTGAGGCCCACTGATATCTGAGCGCTATGTGACAGGCTCGATGGCACAGCTGTGACCAAAGTGACGAGAGGATAATGGAGATTTTGAATCTCTGCGCACACTTTTGGACACTGGACACTTGTGGATTGTGTGAGGCCCACTGATATCTGAGCGCTATGTGACATGCTCGATGGCACAGCTGTGACCAAAGTGACGAGAGGATAATGGAGATTTTGAATCTCTGCGCACACTTTTGGACACTGGACACTTGTGGATTGTGTGAGGCCCACTGATATCTGAGCGCTATGTGACACGCTCGATGGCACAGCTGCCTGTGACCAAAGTGACGAGAGGATAATGGAGATTTTGAATCTCTGCGCACACTTTTGGACACTGGACACTTGTGGATTGTGTGAGGCCCACTGATATCTGAGCGCTATGTGACAGGCTCGATGGCACAGCTGCCTGTGACCAAAGTGACGAGAGGATAATGGAGATTTTGAATCTCTGCGCACACTTTTGGACACTGGACACTTGTGGATTGTGTGAGGCCCACTGATATCTGAGCGCTATGTGACACGCTCGATGGCACAGCTGCCTGTGACCAAAGTGACGAGAGTATAATGGAGATTTTGAATCTCTGCGCACACTTTTGGACACTGGACACTTGTGGATTGTGTGAGGCCCACTGATATCTGAGCGCTATGTGACACGCTCGATGGCACAGCTGCCTGTGACCAAAGTGACGAGAGGATAATGGAGATTTTGAATCTCTGCGCACACTTTTGGACACTGGACACTTGTGGATTGTGTGAGGCCCACTGATATCTGAGCGCTATGTGACACGCTCGATGGCACAGCTGCCTGTGACCAAAGTGACGAGAGGATAATGGAGATTTTGAATCTCTGCGCACACTTTTGGACACTGGACACTTGTGGATTGTGTGAGGCCCACTGATATCTGAGCGCTATGTGACAGGCTCGATGGCACAGCTGTGACAAAAGTGACTAGAGGATAAGGGAGATTGGATTGCTTTTAAAAAAGCAGTTTGCGGAGCAGTGGGTAAACAGCAATGCCAGCGTGTCAGGAAGCCTTAAAAGGCAGCCCAACAACCAACACCACTGATACACCACAATATAGCCTCCCCTTGCACTGCACACACAGTGACTTGTGTGTTGTGCAGGCCAAATCGCTAGCAGCAGAAGCAGTTTTTTTGTCTTCTTCCCTGCCTAACGCTCTCCCTACAGAATCAGCAGCAACCTCTCCGTATACTAAGATCGGCAGAAGTAAGATGGCGGTCGGCGTGCACGCCCTTTTATACCCCCTGTGACGCCCACCAAAGCAAGCCAATCACTTGCATGCCCTTCTGAAAGATGGTGGTGACCCGTGCCTAGGTCATCACGTTGCCCACAGTGTCCGTGGATCCTGATTGGCTGAAAAAGAGCGCAAAACAAACTTTTGAAACGCGACTTTGGCGCGTAAGTCGCCGACCTCGTGGCCGACCTCATCCTAGGGTCGGGTTTCGTTTCATGAAACCCGACTTTGCCAAAAGTCGCCGACTTTTGAATTTTTTCGACCCGTTTCGCTCAACTCTACTTACAAGGTAAAAGCTATGTAACAAAAATACTAGCGCATCTTTCTGGGCATGAGAGGAAACCATGTCTGCTTAGATTGTTCACCAGACCCAATTCTTCATCTGGCCAAATAGCCACCAACCAAAAATTCATCCATGTAGCCCTGGATTATGAACAATCCCAATTTCTGGTAACAAAATGGCAGATCGAGGACTCCAGCTTGTCCTGAAACACCTTTTTGAAAGCTCTATATCAAGCCTATAATTTCCTCACGTCTGCTCGTTTCCTAGAAATGAGACTGAAAATCTGTCATAGATCCTACCTAACGCCGTAAAAGGGTCATAGAATGGGGCTGTACACAACCACCAAATGTTTCAAATGCCATTCCCCAGAGGCCAACCTGTTCCACTGTTTGTGGGCATGCCCCGTCATCAGAACATTTTGGGAGAGAGTAAGACGATTCGCCATTAAACATCTGACAAACTTTGCTCCTGATGAACCTCTATGGGCCATATTTGGATATTTAAAACCAGATAAATACACCTGCTCTCCAGGAGTCCGTAAACCACTACATTTAGTGGGGGCAGCAGGTACTAAGGCCATTCTGCAGGCATGGATCCACGACCATGCCCCTCCTTTCTAGATCTTTCTAGAAAAGCTGTCAGTTCTGCTTCAGATTGATTTGGTTGAGACCTCTTTGCATAATGAGGGAAGGGTGTAATCCTTTTTTGAAACTTGGGAAAGCTTCATTTCTCTGCTTCAACAACCAGAATCCATGGCCGCACAAAACCCATTCACACAAAATAAATACCCCAGACAATAAAATTGGCAGAAAAGTGGCCGTGATGTTTATTTTGGGTTACATATTCAGTAATAAATACTCCATTCAATAAATAACATAACCGAACACCATATTTCCAATAACAAATCCAATCCACCCAATTAAGGGCGATTTCCCCACAAAAGGAACATCACGACAAGAGAAAAAACAGCTATCAAAAGGGGAGGGAGGGATCTTCTCTTCTTCTGTCAGCAACATAATGCCCGAGATAAGATATCAGTTCTATTTATAGTATGGACAAAAGACCGCCAAAATTAACTGACCAATGACAGTTGCTTTCAAAAAGGGCGCCAAGAACCAGATAAAACCAGTTCCAGCTTGACACAAGGCCATGACCAAACCCATAACAACATATGACCAGTTTATTAACCCTAGCATGACCAAGACATCATGTAATAACATAAGGGTCAATTCTGCCATGAGTCCCCCCCCTTTATTGTTTGTCTGGCTATGGGGGGGGGGGGCTAACATGGCCGCACAAAACCCATTCATACAAAATAAATACTTCAGACAATAAAATTGGCAGAAAAGTGTCCGTGATGTTTATTTTGGGTTACATATTCAGTAATAAAGACTCCATTCAATAAATAACATAACCGAACACCATATTTCCAATAACAAATCCAATCCACCCAATTAAGGGCGATTTCCCCACAAGCCAAGACTCAACGAGTCATGACCCCCCCCCCCCAACAGCACAGCTACCTTTCCACCATTGACTGTAAATTTAAATTAAAGATGTCTAAGCCAATTTCAGATAGATGCACTTGGTCACTCCTATAGACCCCAGGTAGAAAGCCCTCCAGGTCTTCATGCCTAAAAGAAAATCCGCCTACTAAAGGTAAAAATTTAGACATACTTCTGTTGACCCTCTTGCGAATCTTATTCAAGAAAGAAAATTTATTCTTATACCATAACAACCTGGGGATGATCTCGGAGAAGGCAAAATCAGTCTGGGGAAAGGCCTGTTTTAGGCCCGTGACGTCTGATCTTAAAAAAGCTAACAAATCTAAGGTTCTGACCTTTCCGAGATCATTCCCAGATACATGAAAGATTACCAAGTCCGGATAAGGAAACTTGTTGCAGCATTTCTTGAACTCTGGAACAAAATTAACCCAACGCATCCCACGAACATTGTGCCAAAAAATTTCAACATTAATGGGGTTAAAAGACAGGATTTCAGTATAAGGCCGCTGGTAGGCCCTCTTCTGAACCCAGTACACAAAAGAGTGACCGATGATCCAGACTACCAATGGACCTAATATAAATGAGAAATTAATAATCATATAAATCATGCCTAACATAAAGCTTAAATCTTCCAGATTCCCATCTTCCCAACTTCATAATGTCAGCATTACACAACCCGGATCTGGATGCCTCTGTAGCTGCTCCAATTCTGAAAGAATGAGATGTAATGTTCAAGTGATCTTTACCAAGCAAATGAAGACACTTTTTAAGGATGCAATTGAATTGAAAAATGGTTGCAGGGGACGAGTCCTTGTGCACAAAAAGAGGGCCTGGAGCATGAGACCTCAACGAAAGCCATATTTTAGTGGTGCTTACTGGGCATATAACGGGATCCAAAAAACTCTTTAACTCTAATCTAGACCCCCTACCCCACTGATCCGTTTTAGATTTACGTACGAAAACAAAGAGGACCGATGCTTGTAAGCTGATGTCAGCAAAGAAAAGCCCAGAAGGCTCCGATTTCTTAGCCGAGACCAACTCACCTACACGGAGAGCCCCAAAAAATGCAATAGAAAATGCAGCACGAAAAAGAGAAGACTCAAAAGAGTTTAAGCACACCGAATCTAAGGATAGGCAGAGATCTCGTAAGAGACACAAAGATATCGGCCTTTGGGAGTGAGGCCGGAAATTGCATTTTTTTTTAAAACCATTTAGAAATTGTTTAATTGGAAAAAATCCTGTCAGTGGAGGATTGCCCCAAAGTTTCAAAAAGAATGATATTCCCGTGAAATATTTTTCCACAGCAGCAAAGGATAAACCCTTATGTACCAAAAAGACTGCAAGCTGTAGCCCTGCAGCAGGAGTGGAAAGCATAAAATCAAACTTATGCCATTTACAGAATTCAACCCAGTGAAACCATGCGGCCGAATAGTCGGCCCATGTTCTCTGTGATAGAGATTGTTCAATAAATTGCGAGATTATATTGCTAGAGTCTCCCAGACTGCCGGAGGGCAGGGCGTAGGATCCGTATCTGCGTTGGGGACCTGTTGGTAAAAATTCGACCACTGACTAAGACACAGAGACTTGGCAAACATAGCTTTCTCACTAACACCTAGTCTCGCTTTAATCTAAATATTACGCTTCAGGCAAAGTAAAACCAATTGTCTCAAAATTTTTGATGCCCATAGTTTTTTTGAGCATAAAGTGTTGATGGAAAAAACTACTCCTTGGTTAGATGACAGAAAGGTTAACCTGTAGTTCTGTAACGACGATCCCCATAAATAGATGGCTAAATAAATAAAAAAAAGCTCCGAGATTAACACATTCTTGGTGATATTATGGTCTAACCAAGAACTAGGCCAAGGTGCAATTGTCCAATGAGATAAAAAAATAATTGCACATCCTGAGAAAATGTCATTTGCAAGAAGTAGAGGTAAAGAGTCTGCGAAAATGAAACCAGATTGCAAACAGGATCTACCATTGAACTCTGAGAGGAATGAAATCCAAATTCTTATATCCTCTCTCATGTCAGAACAGACCCTGACATGAGAGTTAGGAGAAGAGAGACCCTTAGTTGCGTCATAGAGGCGTCTAGAGAACACACTGCCCATAGGAATCACTCTGAGGGCAAAGGTGAGCAACCCTAAAACAGATTGCAATTCTTTTAGAGTGATCTTTTCTCTGGACAGAACCTCGGAGAGGGCATCATGAAGTTTCAATACTTTTTCGACCGGGAGGCTACATTCTAAACTCTGAGTCCAAGGTAATGCCCAAAAATTCAATAGAGCGAGAGGGAAGAACAGTTTTATCACTGGCAATAGGTACACCGAAATGACTACACAAACTCAGAAATGTATGTAGTGTACGTGAACATGTTTCAGAATCCGGTGGACCAACGAAAAGAAAATCATGTAGATAATGTAAGATGCCAGAGTCTGAACAAACTGATTCCAGGACCCAATGTAAGAATGTTGAAAAGCTTTCGAAATAAAAACATAATAGGGCAAAACCCATGGGTAAAACAGCTCTAAGGCAGAATCAACAGAGGCGTAACTGACAGAGCATAGGGTCTTTTCTACTTCGTCATTTTCATTTAAAGACGAACCTTTAGGTTATAACAAATGATGGATTAGGCGGAAAGACCCTATCTCTTTTTTCGGCACTACTCCTAATGTGGAAACCCTAAATTTAGGAAACGGTGTGGATGAAAACGGGCCAGCCACCCTACCCAAGAGTACTTCTTGAAAAATTTTGTCTCTAGCCACCTCTGGGAAGATGGATAAAGACAGTTGGTTTTTTGATAGTTTGCAACCAGAACCCTTGAAATGTGGAACATAAAAGCCAAAAGTGAAACCATTAAATAAAAGCTGACTAATCTCCCAATTTGGGTAATTGTTTAGCCAAACTACCATGTTTTCCAGAATCACTGGAGTCTGAGCTTTTTGGAACAAACTCCATGGAAGGAGGTTGTTGAGAGGCTTGCTTTTTGAAACATTTCGACACTGGGTGAGCGTTGCCACAGAAGGAACACTCGTGCCGAAATATACAGCTATTGTTCCATTTACAGGTGGAATCATTAAAGGCGAAGCAAAAACCCCTTTTTTGGGCTGGAAGGGATGATTGTCTATTTAAATACTGACGCTGAGGGAGCATCAGGTTGATCCACAGCCCAACATCCTTCACGCCCCAATGAACTTCAGGGTGTACGGCTAATTTTTGACGGGAGTCTTCGTCATAGCTGAGCCAAGCGAAGCCACCAAAGTTTCTATAGGCCTCCAAAATTATGTCCACATGCTGGAATAATTTGCTACAAAGGTTTGGGAACTTTTCGCCGAGGACAGCCGAGTAGATTGCGAACTCCTGGACCCAGTTGTTGAATGATCTCAAAGAAACACGCTTAGGATCATCGGAGTCAGGCTTATCCTTGTCAGCTCTACCCAGCTGCTCCCTGCGTGGAAGAAAGCCAAACAAATCCACATATTTGTTTTCCCAAATCAACTCTTTGGTGGCTGCAGATAAATGAAAGCCTAGAGGGGATAGTTCACAGGTCAGAGCTTCTTTGAATGGATTATGAGGAATTAAAGGTTCCATGACTGCAGGGTGAACCACCCCACTGACATTAGCTGATGGGGCAGGAACAATAAATGAATCACCCAATGCCTCTGCTAAAACTTCCCTCATGACAGACTTAATATTAACCCTCTGAGAGACAGACAGGGGGACATTGATGTTCGTACCCCTTCCTGCAACATCCAATGGAGGATCTTGCCGACGAGCAGCCAGCCCTCAGACCCTGATGAACAGGGGAGTGCGGGGCTGATGTGCTCTGGAAGCCGGGTTCTCCTCTTCATCCCTGCGCAGGTGTAGCTGGAGCCTTAATGGAGACCGGTGACCACCGCTGGCAGAGGCCGGTGTTGGAGAGGGGCCAGGTGAGCTTGACGCCGCAGCGCTTTTACGGCCGCGGCGTGTGTTTGGCCTGGCGGCGACCGGAGATGACGTCTCCGGAGAAGATTGACGGGCCCGGCGAAAATCCCACGCTGGGCTCCAGGATTTCCTGGCTGGAAGGCGGGCGGATGTTGCGTGGCCTTCCTGTGCGCGGTTGCAGGATCTAGGAGGGGAGGGGTGAATACCGCCCGGGGTCTTCTCACTCTCGGGGCACTGCTTGACCGCGGAGGGGAGGTCACTTCCTGACACGGAGTCTGTGGATGTAGGCACGGTTCCAACGGGCGGGCGGCGGCTTCCGGAGCTGATGAGTGAGGTTTTATAGCCGGGTTCATAGCCAGACAGCTCCTCTGCCAGACCTCGCTGTCCCTGTCCCCGGCCCTAGTGATGATCTGCTGCAGTAAATCTTCCATGAGGTAATCTTCTTATCTTCTATTCTTCTGTCAGCGACGTAATGCCCGAGATAAGATAACAGTTCTATTTATAGTATGGACAAAAGACCGCCAAAATTGACTGACCAATGATAGTTGCTTTAATAAAGGGCGCCAAGAACCAGATAAAACCGGTTCCAGCTTGACACAAGGCCATGACCAAAACCCATAACAACATATGACCAGTTTATTAGTTTATTAACCCTAGCATGACCTAGACATCATGTAATAACATAAGGGTCTATGCTGCCATGAGTGCCCCCCTTTATTGTTTGTCTGGCTACGGGGGGGGGGGGGGGGCTAACATTAAAATCTGTTTTCAACCGACAGTTTGGTATCAAGAGCAGCTATTACTAGGAGAGACACCTATATAGTGATATCTCTGGGAGAACCGCTGCGGAGAGGCAACGCTGGGTGTTGGGGGTCTATTTCGGTGTCATTGGGTCCTGAGTAGTGATGAGCGAGTGTAGTTGCTCGGGTGTCCTCTGTGTATTTTGGCTCGGAGATTTAGTTTTCGTTGTCTTATCTGCGTGATTTGCGACTTGTAGACAGACTGAATACATTTGGGAATTCCCTAACAAACAGGCATTCCACACATGTGTTCAAGCTGTCTACAAGTCACAAATCATGCAGATAAGACAATGAAAAGTAAATCTCCAAGCAAACCAAAGTACTCGGAGGACACCCAAGTAACCAGTATACTCGCCCATGACTAGTGCTGAGCTTAAAGTAAAGCACCCATATTGGATGTCTGATAGGTTAAAAAAAAATGTACTTGTTTCTGACATACTTCTTTACCCCCCCCCCTTTTCCCGGTTTTTGTCTTTGCTTGTTCTCCTGTAAACCAATGCACTTTCTGGAATAGATGTTCGATCTATATTCCTCAGATAATGTTTGCATTGGTGTATGTATGTACAGTTGTGGCCAAAAGTATTGACATCCCTGCAATTTTGTCAGATAATACTCAGTTTCTTCCTGAAAATGATTGCAATCACAAATTCTTTGGTATTATTATCTTCATTTAATTTGTCTTAAATGAAAAAACACAAAAGAGAATGAAGCAAAAAGCAAAACATTGATCATTTCACACAAAACTCCAAAAATGGGCTAGACAAAAGTATTTTCACCCTCAGCCTAATACTTGGTTGCACAACCTTTAGCCAAAATAACTGCGACCAACCGCTTCCCGTAACCATCAATGTGTTTCTTACAATGCTCTACTGGAATTTTAGACCACTCTTCTTTGGCAAACTGCTCCAGGTTCCTGTTATTAGAAGGGTGCCTTCTCCAAACTGCCATTTTTAGATCTCTCCACAGGTGTTCTATGGGATTCAGGTCTGGACTCATTGCTGGCCACCTTAGAAGTCTCCAGTGCTTTCTCTCAAACCATTTTCTAGTACTTTTTGAAGTGTGTTTTGGGTCATTGTCCTGCTGGAAGACCCATGACCTCTGAGGGAGACCCAGCTTTCTCACACTGGGCCCTACATTATGCTGCAAAATTTGTTGGTAGTCTTCAGACTTCATAATACCATGCACACGGTCAAGCAGTCCAGTGCCAGAGGCAGCAAAGCAACCCCAAAACATCAGGGAACTTCCTCCATGTTTGACTGTAGGGACCGTGTTTTTTTCTTTGAATGCCTCTTTTTTTCTCCTGTAAACTCTATGTTGATGCCTTTGCCCAAAAAGATCTACTTTTGTCTCATCTGACCAGAGAACATTCTTCCAAAACGTTTTAGGCTTTTTCAGGTAAGTTTTGGCAAACTCCAGCCTGGCTTTTTTATGTCTCGGGGTAAGAAGTGGGGTCTTCCTGGGTCTCCTATCATACAGTCCCTTTTCATTCAGACGCCGACGGATAGTACGGGTTGACACTGTTGTACCCTCGGACTGCAGGGCAGCTTGAACTTGTTTGGATGTTAGTCGAGCTTCTTAATCCAACATCCGCACAATCTTGCGTTGAAATCTCTTGTCAATTTTTCTTTTCCGTCCACATCTAGGGAGGTTAGCCACAGTGCCACGGGCTTTAAACTTCTTGATGACACTGCGCACGGTAGACACAGGAACATTCAGGTCTTTGGAGATGGACTTGTAGCCTTTTGATTGCTCATGCTTCCTCACAATTTGGTTTCGCAAGTCTTGAGACAGTTCTTTGGTCTTCTTTCTTTTCTCCATGCTCAATGTGGTACACACAAGGACACAGGACAGAGGTTGAGTCAACTTTAATCCATGTCAACTGGCTGCAAGTGTGATTTAGTTATTGCCAACACCTGTTAGGTGCCACAGGTAAGTTACAGGTGCTGTTAATTACACAAATTAGAGAAGCTTCACATGATTTTTCGAACAGTGCCAATACTTTTGTCCATCCTCTTTTTTATGTTCGGTGTGGAATTATATCCAATTTGGCTTTAGGACAATTCTTTTTGTGTTTTTTCATTTAAGACGAATTAATTGAAGATAATAATAATAACAAAGAATTTGTGTTTGCAATAATTTTCAGGAAGAAACTTAGTATTATCTGACAAAATTGCAGGGGTGTCAATACTTTTGGCTACAACTGTATGTATGTAAGGAAAAAAAAATCTTTGTATTCAATAAAAACAAGGTTTAAAAGAAGCAAAAAACTACTCTTAGATCGCATACTAATATCACCTTGAAGATTCTCGATTGTGATGCTCTTTCACTTACTATGTACTCATTTCGAGTGGGCTGTTCTGCTTTATCAGCATTCTGCTGCACTATGGGTGTTGGAACTTCCTTTCCGTCACTCCACTGCATGCTGTGCACCTACCTTTGTCCAATGGCTTTTCTGCCCCTAGCTAACAACCTACCTCTCTATTATGTATGTGTGACAGTGCATCATTTTAGTTTTAGCTTTATTTTAGAAATAAAATAGAAATTTAAAAGCAATAAAAATGCTTTCTGGACTCAGTGTTATACGTCCGGCCTACCCTGCCCATACAGAGGGAATGACGGCTTTCACGTTATGAATTTGTGTAATAGGATGGAGGCTCTGGTTGCCTCCTCTGTCCTATAATGCCTAAATTCACGAAGTGCAGACTTAAAGGGGTCGTGTGGCCTTTTAATAAGTCTGCAGTCATTCTGTGACTGCAGAATCCTCACGGTGCGCACACTGTTCACTGTCAGGATTCTTCAGTGTGTGCGGTTAGACCGGATGGTCACGTGACTGCAGGTATATGATTTGCAGTAATGCCCCTGCACTCTGTGATTAGCATATTCCCAGCCACATTCCAACTAGACAAACTCAGCCTCACTCAATACAATTGTGGCGGAGTACATCTAGTGACATGACTGCCTGCTCTCGCTCCAGACACTAAAGAAGCCTGACAGTGTTGGGTGTGCGTGCAGTGAGAATTCAGAAGTGTGCAGTCATATAGAGTAACTGCAGACTTTTAGCAAAAGAATGGACAACCCCTTTAAGGTTGATCAACTTGCTTTTTCTATTAGGAAACTGCATATACATCATTGATATAGTGTATAAATGTTTTCAACAATGTAGCCTGTGTCATATTAGTCTGATAGTGGCTCAGGAGTGCGCATTGGGTGGGTTCCCTGCAGTGCAGTTTCTTTTGCTGCACTGTTTGCGAGGACCCATGTATTAGTTATCTACCGATGCAATAACTTATTCTCAGGAATTATGACAATTACCATATTTGTTCTTCAAATAAAATGTTTTTCTTCTTTTTTTAGTGGGGTTTTTTATTATTATTATTATTATTAGTAGTAGTAGTAGTAGTAGTAGTAGTAGTAGTAGTATTTATATTCTGTTTAATTTGTTTTATATGTAAGATCCAATCCCAAATAAATAAAGAAAATGTGTCCCAGATATTAGAGGCCCATGTTCTGTAATTGCCTGAAAGAGGGTAAGATTTAATTGGTGTTCTGATCATCCTTTTTATTAACTATTTGTAGCCACTTTTTTTTTTCCTTTTCTTGGCTCACAATTCATTTACTTTCCAGGAAAGTGGGTACTGACTAAAGAGTACGTAATTAACAGTGCAGAAAGCGGCAGATGGCTTGATGAGACGACTTTCGAATGGGGATATAAAATGGAAAAAGACGCCCATTATTCACCTCAGATGCAATCTGCACCAAAAAGATGGCGCGAACACCTGACACGCACTGGTGCTCTAGGGGCTTTCAGCAGATGGAAAGTGACCCTTCTGATTGAGAAAGCCGATAAAGAAAGGGAGGCTTTTTTAAGGTAGGATATAATGCCTCATTCTTAAAACCAGAAGATAAAAGATCTCATAAAGCGGCGTTCACTTCTATCATTCAAGGTTTTTGGCTTTTTTATTTTTTAGTCGGCAAATTCTGCATGAAAGTATTTACAGTTTACAAATCATGTAAATCATGGCATATTCTCTTAGGCCTCTTTCACACTTCAGTTTTTTACAATCCGCCAGGTTTTGAAAAAAACGGATCCTCAATTTTTTTTTGAGGATCCGTTTTTTTCCCCCATTGACTTCCATTAATGGCAGATTGTGACGGATTGCCGTCCGTTGCATCCGTTTTTTTTGAGGATCCGCCAAAAGTTGCTGTCCGTCTCCATCCTCAAAGATTTCAAAACTGAGCTTGCAACGTTTTTTTCTCTGGCAGATCCTCCAGACACTCATTTAACCCGAAATTCTTTCAGGGTGCCGGACAAAAAAAAAAAATTCTCTCTCTCTCTCTCTTTTTCTCTCTCTCTCTCTCTCTTTCATCATTTTCAGGATCCGTCTGAAAACGGATTCTGTACCATCTGTTCACATCAGTTGAGAACGGATCCGCTTGTCTGCCTTTTTGGCGGATTTGAACTGATGCAAAAAACTGAAGTCTGAAAGAGGCCTTAATAGGAGAAAGCGACAGAGGGCAAAGTAGAAACTGGTCAGCTTAAAAAAAAAATATATATATACGCTATCGTGATAAGAGTAGAGCCTGTAACATTCATTGTTATTATATATTTATTTTACTCATTTATTTATTGAACCCAGCACCCCAGCTGAAGAGCCCGGCGTTGCACGGACATAGTAGCTAACTGTGGTTAGTTATAACAAATTATATTTCCCCCTCAATTTCCCTCTCATTTTCCCCCCTCACTCCTCTCATTTTCACCTCACTCCTCTCATTTTCACCTCAATCCTTTCATTTTCACCTCACTCCTCTCATTTTCCCCTCACACCTCTCATTTTCCCCTCACACCTCTCATTTTCCCCTCGCTCCTCTCATTTTCCCCTCACACCTCTCATTTTCCTCTCGCTCCTCTCATTTTCCCCTCGCTCCTCTCATTTTCCCCTCACATGTGCACAGTAACTTCCTGTAATGCTAAAGTAAAATACTGACCAAATTCTGAAGTAATATACTGACCAGACACTGAGGTAAACCACTGACCAAATACTGACGTTAAATACTGAGGTAAAATACTGATTAAATACTGAGGTAAATTACTGACCAAATACTCTTTAACTCTTCTGCCAGTTTTAGTCAGGGTGACATACCCAGCAGTGCTTGGCTGCCTGCACCTACACACACTGACTACATCTGCCTGCTACAATCCCTTCTCGCAGTGATGAATTCAGGCCATTTTTACTTTGTGCTCTTGGTGACTAAATGCTACAGCACTATTTTCCAGGAAGGCTTGTGTAATGCTAGCAATAGGGGAGACTCGAGCATGCGCAGTGCTGCTCTTCTTGTACATAGCGAGGCAGGCTGGAGTGGGCAGAGCTAGCACTACACCCTGCAGCACCACAGTCAGTGGACAGCTCCGGTCTGCAGCACCATGTGACCCAGGTAACTGGTGCCCTGCTCATGCCATAACTCCCCTCCAGGCATTGTCCTCCCCTCAACCAGTGTCATCTGGTGCTTGATTGCACTTCACTGGCTGCAGGGGTCCATCCTCACACAGCGCCACCGTTCCTGTGAAGCATGTAAAGGGTTAATAGACTTCTTGAATGTGGTTTTGAGCACCTTGAGGGGTGCAGCATTTAGAATGGTGTCAATTTTGGGTATTTTCTGTCATATTGACCTCTCAAAGTGACTTCAAATGTGATGTGGTCCCTAAAAAAAAAAAAAAAATGGTTTTGTACATTTTGTCGTTCCCAGCGATGCCTTGCGAGACCTGTGATGACGTTGGTCTCGCGTTGCTATAGTGATCTCACGAGACCGCTAGAGTAACGCGAGACTACGTCATCACAGGTCCTTGCCACAAGGCATTACTGGGAAGGCTGCGCGTGATGCCGGAAGGTAAATATACCCCGATTTTTTATTCTTTTTTTACAGGGGTATGGTACCCAGGGCCTGGAGGACAGTCTCCTCTCCTCCACACCGTGGGTACCAACCGCACATGAGACGCTTAACTTCGCACATGGTGGGCATAGCCACATGTGGGAAGTAAGCGATTCTCATGCATTCCTATGGGTGCGGAATCGCGGCAATTCTTTGCGATTCCGCAAATAGAATGAGCATGCTGCGTTTTTTTCCGCGATGCGATTCCTCCGCCACAGAAAAAAGCGCAGCGTTAGCACAGCATGTGCGGAATGCCATAGGAATGCATGGGGGGCGTTCTGTATGAGTTTTTTAAGCTTTTTCGAGCCGAAAATCGCGGCAAAAAACGCTTAAAAATCGCATCGTGGGCACACAGCCTAAACATGCGTTTTGCTTGCATTTGTGCATGCAGATGATACGCTGCGGACTCAAATGCTAATGTGAACCTAGCCTAAGAGGAGAGTACTGATAGGGTGATACATTGTAGTATATTAGTATTGTAGTGTATTGTGCCAGGGAAGGGTTACATGTAAGAATGTTTTTTAAAAATAGAGTTTAAAATTTTACTTGTAGATATAGTTTTATGTGACTTTTCAAAATCAGTATGTGGGCGAAGATAAGGACAATACTATTTCTGGCCATTATATGACTTGCATTCAGAACTTTTAACCAGCTGTGCCTTCTGCAGGCTTTATCTCTATCAGTTGTCTGAGAGCTAGTGAATTGTGAAGACTAACTGCTGGCATTGTCTCCCCTGAACAGTACACAGAGACATAAGGAACTTTTGTTTCTCTGTATCTATTTTGCTCACATTAAACAGCATCAGGCCAAAATCCACACGCCCCAGTTACCGTCTCACTCCTCTATTCACATATCAACTACACCTCACACAGGTGTAATTTAACGTATGCCTCTCTCTGGTAGTCTGATATCGGGTCTGCCTTTACTGACCCAGAATAGTCTCAGATTTGGTCCTCTTTAACCAGCGTAATTCTAAATACCTTAAAAGCTAGAGACAAACTATAACTAGATGGTACTTAACCCTAGCTAGAGTTGCCAATGCAGTTCCCGGCTACTCTCCCAAGCGTTTCAGAGGTTATGATTCTGACAAGAATATGTAACATATTTGGTGGTTGTGTCCCTTGATGCGCAGATTTTAGGCTAGGGTATGTCACCTAACACTCTGACACAAACACTAACTAAATTTACACTCGACTAACCCCCCTCAGGTTCCTTTTCCCCCTCCTTTACCCTCTACTCCTTCCCGTCGGTTACTTTAGCCCCTTCCCTTGTACTCCACCCAACTACATGTTTGTTTTCTTTATGATCACTGCAATGCACCTGTTTATTATTTTGTATAATTCTTTAATAAAAATCTATTGTTGAAAAATAAAAGCTGCATCAGCAGGGAGTATATTGTCCAGCAGTACTGAGCGGTGTAGATGTGAATCCAGTGTTGGGGCCAGATATAAAACAGAAAAATCAATAGCGCCATTTGTGTGTATATATTCTCTCACTCTCAGCATTTCCCTCCTACTCCCCCTCTCCTATCCATAGACTTCAGTAAGCAGCTGAAATCTAGTACCTCAGTCAAATGTCGAGCTGTCAAACTTTTTTTTTTTGTCCAAGAACGGTTTTACTAGATTTTTGTTTTAGTATTATCAATATAATTTAGGCTATGTGCACACGTAGCGTTTTAAAACGCTTACTAAAAACCGGACTCCTTCCCAGAAATCGCGCGGTTTTTTCCCCGCGCAATTTCACCGCGATTTTACCGCGATTATGATCGCGATTTTGCAGCGATTTTCGCGTGCGATATTCAAGCACTTTCCAAGCGATTTGAAGCATCGCTTGGAAAGTGATTGGCAGTTTGGTCACACTCATCAAACATAGTGTTTGACAAGTGTGAGCAGGTTTTTACTATTGAGGCCGCCTATGCGGCATCAATAGTAAAAGATAGGATGTTAAAATGCTAAAAAAAAATTAAAAAATCGGTGTATATTTACCTTCCGGCGTCCCGTGATGCATTCCCGGGCCTCAGCGTTCCCAGCGATGCCTTGCGAGACCTGTGATGAGGTAGTCTCGCGTTGCTATAGCGATCTCGCGAGACCACGTCATTACAGGGCCTTGCCGCAAGGCATTACTGGGAACGCTTAGGCCGGGAATGCAGCGCGGGACGTCGGAAGGTAAATATACCCCGATTTTTTATTTTTTATTCTTTTTTTTTTACAGGGGTATGGTACCCAGGGCCTGGAGGACAGTCTCCTCTCCTCCACACCGTGGGTACCAACCGCATATGAGACGCTTAACTTCCCGCATGGTGGGCATAGCCACATGGGGGAAGTAAGCGATTCTCATGCATTCCTATGGGTGCGGAATCGCGGCAATTCTTTGCGATTCTGCACAAAGAATGAGCATGCTGCGATTTTTTCCGCGATGCGATTCCGCCGCGGAAAAAAGCGCAGCATTAGCACAGCATGTGCGGAATGCCATAGGAATGCATGTTACCCCGCTTGTTATCTGGGCCGTTTCTCGGCTTCCTGCTGGGCTTCCTGTGGCATTGACGAGCGACGCGTGGACGCGGGCGGGAGGACGTCAGGATCGCCGCGTCTGACAGGTAAGTAGCGACCCCCGACCACTGCTATGTCGCTGGTGAGATCTGCCTGTGTGGCAGCTCACTAGCGACCACTTAGCGATGCACCAGCGATCCATATCGTTGTCGGGATCGCTGGTGCATCACTTAGCGTGACAGTACCCTTAGACTTATACTGACCGCCACCTCTGACTGCCAGTCAGTCAGTAGTGGCAGCACAGGATCGGAGCGGCGCCAGGAAGAGCTGAAGACTGCAGATGCTAAGTATAATGCTAGGGTCAGGGAAATTGACTTAGTGCCAACACTCCAGCGATGAAGTAAATAAAAAATGCTGGAGTGGTGCTTTAAAGAAAAAAATCACATTTATTGCATACTGTAACACCTCTCTTTTGCATTTTCACATGATGACACCCCTGACTGTTGTATTGCATTCAAAATTATCATGAATTTAGTATAGCTTAGTCAAGCTAGTAAACAGAATGGTAATATAGGTAGATGGATGCCTAAATAAACTTTTAAATATTGTTTTAACTTATCATTATTGTTAGTAATTGGGTTGGTACGTATTTGTAGTGAGGTCACTTGGCCGTAGATGAGCTGCTGATTTCTATTTATGATACTTTACCAGGGAACATATTTTTGAATCCCCACTAGAAAAATATTTTTTTCTACTCTTTATTTATTTTTTTTTTAAATCTGCTACAACTTTGGAAATAGTATTTGTGCGGGCAAGAAAGAGAGATTCTGTGTGACGCAAATCTAAAATTGAGCACACACAAAGTCTAATATTTTGTTAGTTTGATTACCCATCAATGACATTGCCATCAAACTCTGGTGAAGTATGTGTGGTTTGTTTTCTATGTCGCTGCTATGCTGGACTGCAAATATTCTGGGGCTTGGTGTCCGTGAATGAGATCACATGACTACTACCTTCTACAAGATATCATGTGTATTGTAGCCTTTTTTTGCCCCTATTAAAGTGTGGGTAACGGGCTGTTAATGTATAATCTACCCCTCCATTCATCAGACATGGCCAAGTGGTGATGAGGAGCAGGAGTGATGGTACATTACCATCCATCTCCTACTCTTCTCTTCTGTTATCTCATTCTTTCTTCTCTTACAGAGTTCTTACAGCCGGACACGCCGTAATACACGATCCAGCCAGTCCGGATGGGGAGATAACGCACCTGTTCACTAATAATAAACGCTTTTTGCAAGATAAAGAGGATAGAGACCATAGTGCCCCGTATCACTCTGTGCTGTACGTCGGCAATTATCTTTTAGAGGTATGGGTATTTTGACCACTTGTTTTTCTATTCATCCATATTGTATTATCTTTTGGATTTCGGGAGTCCTATAGTGCACCTAGTAAAAATGAATGTAAGGCAAAAGACCAGCGCTATAAATCACAGACAAAAAGAGACTAAGCTCATCTTCCCGGATGTATAATGGTTGACCTACACTATATGTAAAAAAAATCATAATTCTTCAACGTAGAAAAAAATAGTCGCTCTCACTACATTTATAGTATTTAATATATACATGCAAAAAATACAAAGCAATTAAGGAGAAACCACCAGAGATGCCAAATCTATGGTCAGGTCAGTAACAGTGCAAGTGTACATGATACGGCTGTAACATTGACATGTTTGCCATTCCTTTCCCTCTCCCCTGTTTTGTGTTTTTTTTTGCCATGAATAAATGAAATACTACAGCTCCAAGAAAAAAGTACTTCTTCTTTAGAAGTCATTGAAAACAATATGGTTCCAGAATAGGATTGGCGTTCCTATTTGTAGTATCTCACCATTATTTAGTTGGTGTATACTATACATTTCTGATTAATATCTTATGTCAAATATTCACATTTACACCTTAAAATTCTCATAAACTGGTTGACAGACCTGGCTCTAATAGCTTATTTCAGTTCCTAGAATGCAATCAGACAGTTTTTTTTTCTATTTTTCCATTGATGGAGCTGTGTGATGACTTGTTTTTTTTGGGACGCTTTACTTTTTACCTGTACCATTTTGACATATGTACAACTCTTGGATCACTTTCTCTTCCATTTTTTAAGGCAAGGTGAATAAACACTTGCGATTCTCCCATTTCTTTTTTATATGGTTTTTAATGTGTTTGTTTAATGCTATGGTATTGTATTCGTTTAGACTGTTAGAAAGACCATACAAATGTTTCTTCATGTGCTTATTGTTTATATTTTGGTGGTTTTAAAACAATAAAACGAGGCACACTCGCCCAGGAAACTTTCGAAAATGCTCTCTTCTCGTCACAAGCATTGCTTAAAAAGCTGGAGCTGACATTGTGAGTGGCTAGTGCTGGATCCTCGGGGTCACTAGAAGGCGAATATGTCTCCTTTACATATTTTTAAAACTATTAATGCCTTAAAAGCTGTATTTCAGTGTCAAACAACCCCTTTAGTGCTTAGAGTTTTTTTAAAATATTTTTATTACATTTTTTAACCTTTTTTTTTAGCCCCTTTATTTTGACTTCAACATGTACTTGTTTGAACACATGTATAATTCCCTGCAATACTTGTATATTTCTGTCTATCGTCCTGTCATTGTCATCTTATTAACTACCACATTCGGCCCTAAGATGGGACAGCGAACCAATGGGGTTACAGAGGCCATTGATTGATTTACTCCGTGCTGGGCTATTGCAGTAACAGTGACAAAGGGTCCCCTTTCATATGCCCCCTTATAGTACCCCACAGTACAACAGTCCTCCTTTGTGCAGCACACAGTAATGACGCACACCTATGGCCCCATAATTTGATAGTGCCCTCTTTGTGTGACACAGTGCAGTACTGTTCCAACACAGTAATGATGCCCCGTTAGTGTCTCCACACTGTACCAATACCCCATAAGAGCCTCCCTTTCCGTAATCATGCCTACTTTGTGTTCTTTAAGTCCCCCGTTTATGCCCCACCCTTAGTAATAGTGTCCCCCATTGTGCCACACACTGCATCTGTACCCCTGTTTGATAATGGTGTCCTCATTTGTGCCCTCTGTATAAACGACAGAGAAGAACTTGGGCTGAACAGTTGGGTACTCACCTCTTGCTGTGCTTGGCTGTTTGTACCTGACACTGATGAATTTCTGACATGACTTTCCTCTCCTGTCCTCCCTCTCTTCCTGCCCTGTTCCTACAACCAGGCTTGTATCACTCCTCTAGTGTCCTCTCGCGTAGCAAGCCTCTTATCAAGCATTCTCCACGTTCCCGCATCCCAGCCTTGATCAGTCCTGCACCTTGACTCCTCTTGTAGCAGGGAAATTACATTGGGAATGGTTGTCTCTATTGGGGGAAGGTCAGCGATGTTGAGCAGGGAGAGGGTGGTTTCCTGCTCATACATTATATTTAACTACATCTGTGTCCTGCAGACACAGGTACTCTTGAAATTATGTCACCTGCCAGGTTTGGGGCATTTTGACACTGCCTTTACCACCAGGTCACAGCTCCATAGTGTCTGTGTTGTCTGCTGCCATTGGTGGTGCTCTGCACTATCCTGTAAAATTATGGATGTCATCTGTAGCAGCACCTTTAAAGGGAATCTGTCACCCTTTTTTTTTGGACTATGAGCTGGTGGCATCGACATCAGGGGCTTATCTACAGCATTCTGCAATGCTGTAGATAAGCCCCGGATGTAACCTGAAAGATAAGAAAAAAGAGTTGTCGCCTCCCATCTTCATACGATGCCATCCTCTTCTTCCCTTCCTGTCGTGGCTCCAGCGCAGGCGCACTGCTCTGCCCTGTTGAGGGCAGAGCAGAGTCCTGCAATGCACAGGAGCCGGTAGAGGCCCGGCGCCTGCGCACTGCAGTATTCTGCTCTGCCCTCAATAGGGCAGAGCAGTGCGCCGGAGCCACGACAGGAAGGGAAGAAGAGGACGTCATCGTATGAAGATGGGAGGCGCCGGACCGTAATACCCATTGGGCCGAGACCGGACCGCCCCCCCCCCCCCCCAGGTGAGTATAATCTAACTCTTTTTTCTTATCTTTCAGGTTACATCGGGGGCTTATCTACAGCATTACAGAATGCTGTAGATAAGCCCCTGATGTCGATACCGGCAGCTGATAGTCCAAAAAAAGGTGACAGGTTCCGTTTAAGGTTGTATTCCCACGATCAGGAAGTAGCAGCGCTTTGGACGCAGCATATATTCGCTACGTTCTAAACATTCAGGTAAATATGCATGTGTTCACTGAATGGTGCGAATTTACGTCATCCAATACATTCTATAGTGGAAATTTCTGTTGCAGAGACTAGCATCTCTGCAATAGAACTTGTTGTGCTGCGGCTCTTAAACCGCTCGTAAGTAGAAGCACAGTGAACAAGACACGAGATGTATAGAAATCCCATCCACTGTGCTTGTACTGTACAACACAGCATTTTGAAGGTAGCACAAAGTACGCCATGTCCAAAACGCTGCTATTCCTGATCGTGGGCAGGATATTGAGGTCAGGAGACTGAGATGGCCACTCCAGAACCTTCACTTTGTTCTGCTGTAGCCAATGACTGGTCGACTTGGCCTTGTGTTTTGGATCGTTGTCTTGTTGGAACATCCAAGTACGTCCCATGCTTAGCTTCCGGACTGATGATTGCAAATTTTCCTCCATTATTTGCTGATAACGTGCTGCATTCATCTTTCTTTCAACTTTGACCAAGTTTCCTGTCCCTTTGTAGCTCACACATCCCCAAAACATCAGCGATCCACCTCCGTGTTTTACAGTAGGAATGGTGTTCCTTTTATCATAGGCCTTGTTCACCTCTCTCAAAATGTAATGTTTTTGGTTGTGGCCAAAAAGTTAAATTTCGGCCTCATTGCTCCAAATTACCTTGTTTCAGAAGTTTTGAGGCTTGTCTCTGTGCTGTTTTGCATATTGTAGGTGAGATACTTTGTGGCATTTGCGCAGTAATGACTTTCTTCTGGCAACTCGACCGTGCAGCCCATTTTTCTTCAAGTGCCTCCTTATTGTGCATCTTGAAACAGCCACACCGCTAGTTTTCAGAGAGTCCAGTATTTCAGCTGATGTTATTTGTGGGTTTTCTTTGCATCGCGAACAATTTACCTGGCAGTTGTGGATGACATTTTTGTTGGTGTGCCTGACCCTGGTTTTGTTTTTACAGAGCCCCTGATTTTCCATTTGTTAATCACTGTTTGAACGCTACTGACTGGCATTATCAATTCCTTGGATATCTTTTTGTGGCACACTGCTGGAATCATGGTCTGTTCTACATTATGATGCCCTTAATTGGGACAGCACAAACCTGGTGATAGATTCCTTTTAGTGCCTGTCTACTAATGCTTTATATTCTTTGCATTTAAAATGTGTAGTTTTACCATTAAACAAACCTTCTAAAAGCTCTTGACCTTATGATCATTAGTGGTGAACATACATGAGGCTCAAAGGGAACCAGTGATGTCACCCAAACCTTCCAAATTGACAGATTAACTTTACTTTAGATTGGGATTGGCACACGAGAGGAGGGCCAGACCAATATGCTGAAATTAATTTTGCACGATATTAATATTACTGTTATTATTTTATCTCTTTCTTTTGAGAAGAATTAAGTCTCCTTACTCACGGCTACTGCTCTTACATGTTACAGTAGGGCTAATTGTAATGTAGTGCAGATATTCAAAACCCTATATAATTTATTGCTTTTTATACAGTTTATTAAAACCAATAAATCCTACTGCTCCTGTTAGGCTATGTTCACATGTTGTCTTTTTGCTGCTTTTTTTCTGCAGGAAAAACCTGCTCTCTTGGCAGTAAAGAAGCTTCTTACAAAAAGCAGTTTTTGCTGCATTTTTATGAGGCACATTTGTCTCTTGCATGCTGATAAAGTTTAAAAAACAGAATGCAACTTCCTGAGCTATCTGATCCAAAAGTGCAGCAAAACCTGATACCTGTGTTTTTTGCTGCATATTTATACTTAAGGCCCCGTCACACTAAGCGACTTACCAGCGATCCCGACACCAATATCAAGGTGTCTGGATCGCAGGTAAGTCGCTATGTGATCGCTGGTGAGCTGTCACACAGACAGCTTCACCAGCGATCAGCACAGCGACGCCGAGCGCCCGGCATCGCTGGCCATCACTGTAAAAAATAGAATAAAAATAAAGAATATAGTTATTCTCACCTTCCGACGTCCCGTTCAGCCATCCCGCCTCTCTCCACGCTCCGGTCCCAGTGATCCTTTGCACGAATGACCGCGAGATGTCACGGTCTCGAGGGATAACAAAGTCTCGCGGTCATTCGTGCAAAGGATCACTGGGACCGGAGCGTGGAGAGAGGCGGGATGGCTGAACGGGACATTGGAAGGTGAGAATAACTATATTTTTAATTTTTTTTATTATTTTTTACACCTGATCGCTGGTCTCCCGCCTGTCACACGCAGCGATGCGTGCTGGCCAACGGGAGACCAGCGACCAAAGAAATGTCCAGAGGTTTCTTCCAGCGATCAACGATACCGGCAGGGGGGCCGCTCGTTGATCGCTGTCACACACAGCGATCTCGCTGGTGAGATCGCTGTTACGTCACTAAAGTTGTGACTCAGCAGCGATCTCTCTACCGAGATTGCTTAGTGAGACGGGGCCTTTACTCCTTACTTTCTGTAAATGAAAAAAACGCTGAAAGAAGCGACATTCTCCAGTTTTCAAAAACGGCAGTTTTCCAATTCAGTCAGGAAAAAAAAGCAATGTGTGTGCGTGAGATTTCTGAAATCTCACAGCTTTTTCTGGTACTGTGAAACACTGCTTAAAATTTGCATAAAAAACTCAATATGTGAACATAGCCTACGACTTTATACCTTTATCAACAGCTATCCCCAAACAGTTTGTTCCTCTACACACACACAGTAAGCTGGCCCCCACATCTCTACGCAGTGGTCTTTGGACTCTGCGTCATGTAGACTGAGGCTCAGTGCAGCAGGCTCATGAGACGTGATCGTGCCTTCTGTGCTGAAACTGAAACACACAGGCTGATTGGTAGAACAGTGAGTCCAATATTCCCAATTCCACAAGACACCGGACAGGGAGATCACAGTTAGACGCTGGGCTCCCCCAACTCGCAGCAGGTACGCTGCTGTTTTCAGTCATTTGGATCTCCTGGTTTGTGAGCCATTTGGCCAGATGTGGCCTATTGGTGGGACTTTACCCATGTCTACTTTAGATACCGGTTTCTGAAATCTAATAATGTATTTGATGTGCCAGGCCAACTATTTGTGTGCCAGAACCTATTTTATCTTGGCAGTTGCCATATGCAAATGATCAAGGTTGAATCTGGCATTATTTTGCCTAGTTCAAACATGATTGACATGCATTGAGAAAAAGAGTGAAAAGCGGAACTCCCCAAATATGCGATTCAGAAATCCTTTATATCTAGCTGAATCGCAGCTGCGCAAAACGGCCGTTGTTCTCTGTTTCTCTCCTGCACACTCCCTTCCCTCCGCTTTGCAAATCTTTGTCCAAATGAACTGAAAATAAAGTGTTTATGAATCGCATACTTAGCGGCACACTTTTCACTCTATTTCTGGATGCATGATTTGAAATTCTAATGTGAGCACCATCGATAGATGTGATGCACCGCATATTGCTCTGCAAGAGAGTTTTGAAGACTATTTATACCGCCATATGCTGGGACTGGTGCCTTGTTAGCCTCTCTGGACGTTTCAGATATGAGTGACACTATTCCCCCTGCTCAAGTCATTCCAGCGTTGCTACAAATCTCATCCATGCACACATCCTTTCGGAGCATCACTATGGGTTTATAAGCATGCACAATGCACTGGGGAGAGTGCATCGGCTTTACTGCACATGCTCAGGAAAGGATGCCCTCGTCTCAGATTTGCAGCGATACTATAATGTCTTAGATAGCAGGAATGCTTGGAGGAACTTACTTTTTTACTTCTTTTGACCATTGCTCCTCGTTAGCGTAGTCACAAGATAAGCCCCACTATTCAGTCAGGCGGTCACTTACATGTACATTGTGGAGCGGAAAGAGGCCACACAAGATATACTCCTTCCACCAGTCCCATGCTTTTTCTTTCTAGAAGAGCATATAGAAATATTGCACCAACGAGCCAGGTAGTAGAAAAGTAATAAAAACAAACTTTATTAAATAATTTGATAATATGTAAATAGCATCAAAGACTAGGGTGATGATATATGAGTGACCAAGAGATGAAACCACAAAAGAGCAAGGCAACAGTTCTATACATACAGTGTAGTATGCAGGAGACATTTATATTAATGTAAATAAATCAGGGCATGTGGCTACAGAACAAGTAAATCACACTATAGTTGTATGTAGTTTTAATCATATAGCCTTAGAGCGGCCACAAGCCAGTGTCCAGGTTGAATAGTATACTCATGGAACACGCAAGTCCTCCAAAAACATATACATGGATATGAGAAAAAGTTACCTTAGTCTGATACTGCGGTACCACCACCTCAACGCGCGTTTCAGCTGGCATGCCTTCTTCCGTGGGGAGTCATTCTAGCCTATTGGATATATGCTGGGGGAATGACTCTAGATTCTACGAACACTACAATGATATGATATTTTTAATATAGACTAAAAAAAGAACTATGCCAATGGGGTATTTTTTAATTACCTCTCCAATAGCAATCAGTAGTATGTGTACAGTGTGTTTTATTGCTCCAATTAATCTAGATAAAAAAAGCCATTTTGTTGAATTTTCTTTTATTCTCCCCTCTGTTAGCCATCAGTAATATACTTACAATTTGTGCATTGATATACTTACCCCTCACTTTCTTAAGCAATTTCCGTCACTGCTTCAGACTCTGCATCATATGCCTGCAGTCTTGATGTGGCATAGTCGTGCTGTGGACCATCATTTCTTTCCCTAATGAAAGCCTAAGGATATGTTCACACGTTAAGCGTTTTCTAGAAATAGTTCTGCACCAAAATCGTGTCTCTTGGCAGAAAAACGTGAATTTTTTATTGCGTTTTTTTACTTGCGTTTTTTCTCATGCATTGGAATGGGTGAAAAATGCTGAAGGAAAAAACGTTTACATGAAACGTCAGGAATACCATTCACTTTTTCTTCTACAAGGAAATACTTCAATTTATGTGGGAAAATTGCAGTAAATACCGTGTGCACATACCCTATTCATAGGGCCTTGTTCTGAGTCTCATAGACCTACCTTGAGTAAGTGACTGACGGTCCAAACAGAAGGCCGACCGGTCTGCGAAAGCCGACCAGTCACATGATGCCGTCGGGCATCGGGGCAGCAATGGAAACGGCAGAAGACCGCAATTGGTAAGTATTGTGATAAAACACTCTGGTATCGCCTTTGCTGGGGTCAAAGGTCACGTGCATTCAGCATGAAACTCAGGCGCAGAGCTGGGATTCGGGTGTAACTGACCCTGGGTCAGGTTTATTAACGGTGAAAGCAATGCAAAAGGAAATAAAACATAAAACAAATCCTTGCCTGTCCGGCACTAACTAAACAATGGACAACCTAACTACCAACTGGCGGGCTTCTCCCGTCCAGCCAAACCACAGTTGCAGTGGGCACTGCTTCCACTCACGTGTGTCTCTCACACAGACAGGCTCTCTGTGTTCCCAGGCTGAGACCCTCACACAACCACCTGGCATCCTTTTATATCCACCTCCCATTCCATTAGTAAGCAGGTGCGATACTGACCAGACTAGGCCACATAGGAAAGGAATCTGGGCGAGATATACCTGCCCTCATCCACTATTCCCACATGATTCTCGCATATCCCCCCCCCTCTGCTCAGACCACTCCGGTCGAGCAATGACACCCGCCAAACAGTGCACTCGGGACAGGGCATCTGCATTCCCCATCTGTACCCCTGGGCGGTGCTCCACCGTAAAAGTGTAGGCCTGCAGGGCAAGGAACCACCGGGTCACCCGGCTATTCCGTTCCTTGTTCAAGTGCATCCACTTGAGAGGGGCATGGTCAGTGATCAGCCTGAACTTTCTGCCCACCAGGTAATATTTGAGGGCCTCTAGAGCCCACTTAATGGCGAGGCACTCTTTTTCCACGACTGCATACCTTTGCTCGTGTTTATTCAGCTTCCTGCTGAGATAGAGGACTGGGTGTTCCACTCCGTCCCTCACTTGTGAGAGTACGGCCCCGATACCGGTATCCGAGGCATCCGTTTGTACCACAAACTCGCTGCAGAAGTCCGGAGTCACCAGTACGGGCTGAGAGCAAAGTGCCCGTTTTAGGCCATGGAAGGCTTCTTCAGCTGCTAAACTCCATTTAATCATGACGGAATCTTTCCCTTTTGTAAGATCCGTCAGGGGGTTAGCGATGGCTGCAAAATTGGGTATGAACCGGCGATAATAGCCGGCGATCCCCAGGAAGGCTTGCACCTGCTTCTTGTTGACAGGTTGTGGCCAGTCCTGAACCGCCTGAATCTTATCAACCTGGGGTTTAACAACACCCCTCCCAATTACATACCCCAAATACTGGGCTTCTTCTAGCCCGATGTGACATTTTTTGGGGTTCGCGGTTAGACCTGCCTCCCACAGGTCGTCAATCACAGCTTGTACTTTCTGGAGATGAGTCTCCCAGTCCAAGCTGTAAATGACAATGTCGTCCAAATAGGCCGAAGCGTACTGCCTATGTGGCCTCAGGACTCGATCCATCAGTCTCTGGAAGGTCGCCGGTGCTCCGTTCAGTCCAAACGGCATATACACATACTGAAATAGACCTTCTGGGGTAGCAAATGCCGTGTTTTCTCTGGCAGCCTCCGCCAGAGGGATCTGCCAATACCCCTTTGTTAGGTCTAGGGTCGTAATATACCGGGCTTTTCCTAACCGATCTATTAACTCGTCGACCCGGGGCATAGGGTAGGCATCAAATTTTGAGACCGCATTCAGTTTCCTGAAGTCATTGCAGAACCGGATGGTGCCGTCCGGTTTAGGAATTAGCACAATCGGGCTGGACCAAGAACTGTGCGATTCCTCAATGACTCCTAACTCTAACATTGCCTTCACTTCTCGGGAAACGGCTTCACAGCGCGCTTCCGGGATTCGGTAGGGCTTTACGTGAACTGTGACACCAGGTTCCGTTATGACGTCATGTTTCATTAGCGTAGTCTGCCCGGGTTTTTCTGAGAAAAACTTTTGGTTGTGAAGCAGAAACTGCCTGACCTCAGTCTTTTGCCGCTCCGAGAGAGTCTCTGCAACCCGTACCTCCGGTACGGTATGTGAGCAGACGGGACGGGCCAGCTCCGCTGACAAGGCAGACCGATCATTCCAGGGTTTTATCAGATTTACATGATAAATCTGTTCAGGTTTCCGTTTACCTGCCTGGTATACTTTGTAGTTTACTTCACCAACTCTTTCCTTAATCTCAAAGGGGCCCTGCCACTTTGCCAGGAACTTACTGTCCACCGTGGGGACCAGGATCAACACCCTATCTCCGGGTGCAAACGTACGGATCTTGGCGCCCCTATCATAGATTCTTTTTTGGGCTCCTTGAGCCTTTATCATGTGTTCTTTGACGATAGGCATAACAGCCGCAATACGGTCCTGCATTTGTGTGACGTGATCTATCACTGTTTTAAACGGAGTGACCTGACCCTCCCAGGTTTCTTTTGCAACGTCTAACAGTCCGCGAGGACGTCGGGCGTACAATAACTCGAAAGGCGAGAATCCCGTGGAAGACTGGGGTACTTCCCTGATGGCAAAAAGCAAATACGGAAGTAAATAATCCCAGTTCTTCCCATCCTTGTCTATCACCTTTCTCAGCATCTGCTTCAGAGTTTTATTGAACCGTTCGACCAACCCGTCTGTTTGAGGGTGATACACGGATGTGCGTAACGGTTCGATTTGTAACAATCGGCAGAGCTCCTTCATTACCCTGGACATAAAGGGGGTCCCCTGGTCGGTGAGTATCTGTTTTGGTACACCGACCCGACTAAACACATGCACCAGTTCCTTGGCAATCGTCTTGGTGGCCGTGTTACGCAAAGGGATGGCCTCCGGGTAACGAGTGGCATAATCCAAGATGACCAGGATATGTTGGTGTCCACGTGCAGACCGTGGAAGGGGCCCAACTAAATCCATCCCAATCCTCTCAAATGGGACTTCAATAATAGGTAGGGGTACCAAAGGGCTACAGAACCGGGGCTTAGGTGCAGAGGCTTGGCAGTCAGGACAAGACTCACAATATACACGGATATCGTGATGCATGCCTGGCCAAACAAAACAGTGTAATATCCTTTCGGTGGTTTTCTGGACTCCCAGGTGACCTCCCATCACATGTCCGTGGGCCAGGTCCAGCACCTGCCGCCGGTAGGGTTTTGGCACGACTAATAGTTGCACCGTATCTTCCCCCTTTTTCTCTATCTGATAGAGTAAATCATTCTCCAGAACCATGTAAGGATATGCCAGCCTAGAGCCAGGTTCTACGGGTACCCCATTTATCACTTTTACATTTGTCCTAGCCTGAGAAAGGGTAGGATCCTTTATTTGCTCGCTTTGGAAGTCATCTTTCTGAACTTCTAAATCCGGCAAACGGGGAGGTGGACGGCTGTCAGCCTCCTCCTCTTCCCCGGTCTCCTCCGTATCACCCGCCATGACTGAAAACGGGAACTGCAGGTCATTTCCCGCAGACTCTTTCCCCGAGTCTTCCGGGGAGACCTCTTCCCGGGGTTCGGGACCCACACGCGCCCTGGAAGAAGAATCATGTACACTATTACCCGAAGGCATCAACTGATTCTCCCACAATTACCAGAAGTGGGGAAAATCCCGGCCCAGGATAACATCATGCAATAACGCCGGGACGAGTCCCACTTTATGTTGCACAGACCCATAGGAAGTTGTAATGCATATGACCGTGGTGAGGTACGAACAGGTGTCTCCATGCACACACGTTACAGAGAATTTGTCTGATGGTCCAGTCGGGGCTGACACCAGACTGGCCTTCACCAGAGTCACCACACTTCCCGAGTCTAACAAGGCCACCACATTTTTGCCATCAACAGTTAAATCACACAAATGTTTTTCCACATCTTTTTGACCGGCATTCACACTCACTACCCATGCAACCATAGACATGCGGTTTTTAGAGTCTGTGACGTCGCACTGCATGGGTTCAGTAGTGACCGGACAGTTTGCAGCAATATGTCCCATCTCTTGGCAGCGGAAACACCTAACGGGCCCCTTGCTTAGACCATAGTTCGTTACTCTCGGCCTCGCAGTGCGGGCAGTCCCGTTTTCCTCCCCCACTGTCTTAGGGATTTTTCCATCTCCCCTACTCCCTGGAACAGTCTTACCGGTTCCACGTGGAGATGATGAAGAACGAGGTGGGGTAGCGTCGTCTCGGAGTCCTTCCGCCACGGAGTAACGTTCAACCAGATCCACCAGTTGATCTGCCGTCGTAGGATTTCCATGGCTTACCCACTTCCTCAGGGCTGGCGGTAGAGCTCTCAGGTACTTGTCCATGACGACTCTCTGGATTATCTCTGGCGCTTTCAGCACCTCGGGTTGTAGCCACTTCTTCGTCACGTGTATCAGGTCGAACATCTGTGACCGCGGTGGTTTATCCGGCTGATAAGTCCATTGATGCACTCTCTGTGCACGGACAGCGGTCGTCACTCCCAGCCGGGCCAAGATCTCGGCTTTCAGTTTGTCAAAGTCCTAAGCGGCTTCATGCTGTAAGTCATAATAAGCCTTTTGGGCCTCACCGGAAAGAAACGGGGCAATCAGGCCGGCCCATTGTGCCTTCGGCCATTTTTCTCGCACCGCCGTCCGTTCAAACGTGGTCAGGTATGCCTCGACGTCATCTTCGGTCGTCATTTTCTGCCAGTACCGACTCACGTGAATCACTCTCGACTCGGCTTCCAGGTTAAGCTCAGGTAAGCTTGCCAAGCGCTGCGCCACCTGCTGGAGAAGCGAACGATCGGTAACTGTCATGTCCACCAACTCCTTCAGCTGGGCCATCATCACCCGATTAGCTTCTTGCTGGACGGCGGTGGACTGTACCAGCGCTTTCACCACGTCCTCCATGCTCATGCTTGCAACGTGATGCCCGCGTTCTCCACCACAATGTGATAAAACACTCTGGTATCGCCTTTGCTGGGGTCAAAGGTCACGTGCATTCAGCATGAAACTCAGGCGCAGAGCTGGGATTCGGGTGTAACTGACCCTGGGTCAGGTTTATTAACGGTGAAAGCAATGCAAAAGGAAATAAAACATAAAACAAATCCTTGCCTGTCCGGCACTAACTAAACAATGGACAACCTAACTACCAACTGGCGGGCTTCTCCCGTCCAGCCAAACCACAGTTGCAGTGGGCACTGCTTCCACTCACGTGTGTCTCTCACACAGACAGGCTCTCTGTGTTCCCAGGCTGAGACCCTCACACAACCACCTGGCATCCTTTTATATCCACCTCCCATTCCATTAGTAAGCAGGTGCGATACTGACCAGACTAGGCCACATAGGAAAGGAATCTGGGCGAGATATACCTGCCCTCATCCACTATTCCCACATGATTCTCACAGTATTTAAAGCCCACGCTGTACTCACATTATTGATGGCTAACAGAGGGGGCCATAAGAAAAAAAACCTTCATCAAAATTGCTCTATTTTATGTATGTATTTAGATTAATTGGAGCAATAAAATAATTATTTTCAGCCTCTAGACTCCCACTGTTAGTGGGCAGTCAATTAGTGGCTGCCATTAAGATGTTCCACACTTTGCTCCTTTCTTGCTTTGGTGCTGGGCAGCAGAACAGGAGATCTAAACCAGTCAGGGTTTTCTATAATCAGGCAACGTTCTTGATATTCAACAGTGTGTGAACAGGTTACTGGGATGAAACGCAGATAACGATGGGGTGGAAATAAACAACTAAAGCTATTTATTTTCCCACAGCAGAAATGAAAGTGTTAATTACGTAAACAGTCAGTTTTACAAGATAACAAGACACACAATATTGACAATAATGGTGATAATAACACTACAACAATTTCAGTATCTTATTCTATCAATATCTATTCAATCTAGCTATCTCTCAGTGTGAATAGCTCTATGTTCTTCTGGTTTAAGGGCCCCGTCACACATAGCAATCTCGCTAGCGAGATATCTGCTGAGTCACAACTTTTGTGACACAACAGCGATCTCACCAGCGAGATCGCTGTGTGTGACAGCGATCAGCGACCGCCCCCCCTGCCGGTATCACTGATCGCTGCAAGAAACCTCTGGACGTTTTTTTCGTCGCTGGTCTCCCGCTGGCCAGCACTCATCGCTGCGTGTGACAGGCGGGAGACCAGCGATCAGGTGTAAAATAATAAAAAAAATAAAAATATTGTTATTTATTCTCACCTTCCGGCGTCCCGCGCAGTCTTCCCGCCTCTCTCCACGCTCCCGGTCCCAGTAATCCTTTACAAGAATAGACCGCAAGACTTTGCGATCGCGCGAGAACGGACGTCATCGCAGTAATTCTCGCAAAGGATTACTGGGCCCGGATCGTGGAGAGAGGCGGGAATGCTGCGCGGGACGTCGGAAGGTGAGAATAACAATATGTTTTATTTTAATTCTATTTTTTTACAGGGATATGGAATCAGCGCTAACGAAACACAGCGATGCCTGGATCTCGGCATCGCTGTGCTGATCGCTGGTGAAGCTGTCTGTTTGACAGCTCACCAGCGATCACATAGTGACTTACCAGCGATCCTGACACGTTAATATCATTGTCGGGATCGCTGGTAAGTCGCTATGTGTGACTCCAGCTTAACTCCATGGGTGTCACGCTCGACATTACTATACTGGCGCTAGCGGTGGTCACCAGTATTTCCTTCTATGTCATAAGTCTTTAGTAACTAATTACTCAGTGCTCTGTGTGTGTTCCTCACAATTGCCATCACCAGTCCCTTCTGCAACCTTGCCCTTGCCTTATACCGTACATTTACACTGGATGTAATGGCCCGGTTCACTTGCATCTCCTGGTCAACAAAGCAGACATCTGGCCCCGTATGGTAGCGTTCGACCATCAGTCCATGACCTGCGGTGTCCGGATATTATATTATAATCTTGACTAGCGAATTCTGTGCATTAGGTCTTGACCGGCTTAGTCTGGACTTTAGTGCTTTACTCTCAATGTCCGGTTGTCTCTGGTTCCAACCACTTTTCGGTGGCACTGCCTCTACGATCCACCACTCACACGTCCTCCCTCTTTCACGGATTGGCGCCACCTCTCTTCCTGCCTTATCACTCCGGCCTTTTATATTTGATGATAACTGCGCCGCAACGATCACCTAACCTGGTGTCGCCTTCAAATTTATCCCTCCAGAAAATGCTTCCTCCGTCATCTAGTTCCCCCTTACTCAGCACGGTCAGCAGATTGCGACATTTTGCCATTAAAACTTTAATGAATCATTTCTTCGGTTCACCACCCACTTACAAGTGCACCTGTTGGACATCAAAATGTTTGGCTAATGCTATGTTTAGATCAAAGTCGTGTCCATCAGTAATGTAAGTTTTTAAAGTAAAGTTTTGTATAATTTACAGGATACAATAAATGGTACACCAGGAGATATGACTGAGGAGCAGATAGCAGAATTAAAGAGCTCCGTATGGAAACGCGTGTGTCTGGCACAGGTTGGTTATTTAAGAGTGAAAATATATAAAAAAAAAAAATTGTTGCAATTGTGATAAATTTCTATGTGGATATTTATACATGTAGACCTCTCCTTTCCTGCCAATAGGGTCACAATATGTCACTCTACATTCTGTCAGTTTTCAATTTTATTTATGGCAAAAATAGTGTAGCGTGCATTGTGTAAGGCTGGTTTCACACTAGCGTTTTTTTGCGCTGCGTTTTTGCGCATAAATGCACATGCGTCCTTTTCCCATATCTTTAACATGGGTGCATGCGTTCGTAAGCGTTTTAAGTGCGCATGCGGTTTTTTGTAGTGTGCGCCCCAGCGCGCCGAACGCTGCCTGTTGCATTTTTGGGCCGTCCGACCTGTCTCAAAAAAAACACATGCGCACGGAATGCGCAAAAAAACACATTAGTCTATGGGAACGCAGATGTGCGCATGGACATGCGCACGTCTGCGTTTAAAAACGCATGCGTTTTAAGAGTAAAAATGGCTAGAAAATGGTTAAAACACATGCGCAAAAAAGCAGAAATGCGGAATGCGTTTTTTTGTATGTGTTTGCACTGTGCAAAAAACCGCTAGTGTGAAACTAGCCTAAGAAGACAATGGACACTCGCCGGTAACCTGTCAGATTTCGCTGTATAACAGTGGGATCTGTCAGAGCTGTCATGGCCTCATTGAGCATTATTATAATTTTTAATCATCATTATAGATTGTAAGGCCCGCTGGCGATGATGCATAGGTGCGTATTGATAATGACTATTGTAAGCATTAGAACCAAAATGTTCCTGCATCAGTAAGGATGATTTTTGTAGACTCAAAAACAAACAAAAAGTAATGGCAAACTTTTGAGACAAAAATATATTTTTTGCCTTGATTACGTCTACCTTCACAGAAATATAGTAATCAGCAGGATTTTATTTTCAGGCATCTCTCCACAGATTTACAGAAAAGTTTAATGGACATTTTGAAAAACCTAAGGTAAGAGTGGGTGCCACTGCTGCTGTACCTATCTGTACACCGTTCTTTATGGCTAGGCGTGGAAAATTGTGTTATGTCTTTTGAAATCATTACATGCCAAATTACTTTTTTCACTTATAACCAGCATTAATGGGACTTTTGCAAAGTATGATACAGTTATAGAAAAGAAACGGAATGCTGTGGTCTTTCAGAGCATTTATTAACACCTTCAACATCTTTTAGTTCACCACTGTGGACAGCCTTGGTAATTACGTACCTCTTAGGATTTTTTCAAGACTAAAAGGGAATATGACAGCTGATTCATGCTGCCTAGTCTACAGGTAGCATGAATCTGAGTCTGGCTCCATCAAATCAGGGTGGCATGTTTTCCTTTGAAATGACGCCGCTTATAAGAGAAAACATACATTTAAAAGCTCGTCAGGTGACTAGTCCAAGGGGCGTGTATACATAGGAAGAGACCAGTCAGGCGCCTGCCTCTATGACCAAGTGACATGGTCCTTGGCCGGCTTTTACTGTAGATGCATCCTTTCTCTGCAATGTCTCAATTTAAGATATACTGTGCGGTCACCCACGGTAACTGAGGTCCAGCGTGTTTAGAGACTGCAGCCTATTGTCATGTGTCGTAGAGTAAAGTTGTGAGAGACATTGACATGGTGTGCGGTCGCCCATGGTAACTGGACAAAGAGAAGTCCGGCGTGTTTAGTGTCTGCGAATTAAAGCCGTGTACTAAGAAGTGTTATGGACTATGTGTTAGGACTGGGATGTATAACATGGCCTATAGTGGTTTATGCTGAGTAGAAATAAACCACATGGACTATTTAAGCAAGAAAACGTTCCTGTGTGCCTTCATCCTGTTGCCAAGCGAGTGCCCCCCAACACATGCAGTAAGCGCTGCCTTACTATATATACACTGCTCAAAAAAAGAAAGGGAACACTTAAACAACAGAATGTAACTCCAAGTCAATCACACTTCTGTGAAATCAAACTGTCCACTTAGGAAGCAACACTGATTGACAATCAATTACACTTGCTGTTGTGCAACTGGAATAGACAACAGATGGAAATTATTGGCAATTATCAAGACACTCAAAGGAGTGGTTCAGCAGCTGGGGGCCACACATCTCAGTACCAATGCTTTCTGGCTGATGTTTTGGTCACTTTTGAATGTTGGTTGTGCTTTCACACTCGTGATGGCATGAGATGGACTCTACAACCCACACAAGTGGCTCAGGTAATGCAGCTCATCCAGGATGGCACATTAAAGTGAGCTGTGGCAAGAAGGTTTGCTGTGTCTGTCGGCGTAGTGTCCATAGACTGGAGGCGCTACCAGGAGACAGGCCAGTACACCAGGAGACGGTGGCCGTAGGAGGGCATCAACCCAGCAGCAAGACCGCTACCTCAGCCTTTGTGCAAGGAGGACCAGGAGGAGCACTGCCAGAGCCCTGCAAATTAATCTCCAGCAGGCCACAAATGTGCATGTGTCTGCACAAACTGTTAGAAACCGACTCCATGAGGATGGTCTGAGTGCCCGACATCCACAGATGGGGGGTTGTGCTCACAGCCCAAAACCGTGCAGGATGCTTGGCATTTGCCACAGAACACCAGGATTAGCAAATTCGCTACTGGCGCCCTGTGCTCTTCACAGATGAAAGCAGGTTCACACTGCGCACATGTGACAGATGTGACAGAGTCTGGAGACGCCATGGAGAGCGATCTGCCTGCGACATCCTTCAGCATGACCGGTTTGGCAGTGGGTTAGTAATGGTGTGGGGTGGCATTTCTTTGGAGGGCCACACAGCCCTCCATGTGCTCGCCAGAGGTAGCCTGACTGCCGTTAGGTACCGAGATGAGATCCTCAGACCTCTTGTGAGACCATATGCTGGTGCCGTTGGCCCTGGGTTCCTCTTAATGCAGGACAATGCCAGACCTCATGTGGCTGGAGTGTGCCAGCAGTTCCTGCAAGATGAAGGCATTGAAGCTATGGACTGGCCCACCCGTTCCCCAGACCTGAATCCGATTGAACACATCTGGGACATCATGTCTCGCTCCATCCACCAACGTCATGTTGCACCACAGACTGTCCACGAGTTGGCGGATGCTTTAGTCCAGGTCTGGGAGGAGATCCCTCATGACAACATCCGCCGACTCATAAGGAGCATTCCCAGGTGTCGTAGGGAGGTCAAACAGGCATGTGGAGGCCACACACACTACTGAGCATCATTTCCTTGTCTTGAGGCATTTCCACTGAAGTTGAATCAGCCTGTAATTTGATTTTCCACTTTGATATTGAGTATCCTTCCAAATCCAGACCTCCATGGGATATTAATTTTGATTTACATTGATCATTTTTATGTTTTCTTGTCCTCAACGCATGCTACTATGTAATGAATAAAGATTTGCAGCTGCAATATTTCATTCAGTAATAGTGTTAGTGTGTCATGCTCACCATGTCTGTCATGTCCGCCATGTCTGTTTTGCCTCAAGAACCCCTGGAGCGGTGTGCACGCGCATCTCATGTCTGCTATCCTGCATGTTCCCTAGAGCAGTGTGCACACTCACCTCATGTCTGTTGATCTGCCGGATCACTGCGTTTCTGCTCTGCCTTCTGTGATCATCTCGTCTTGTCTAGAATCCCTGATCATGTGTCCTTCCTATGTTCCAGCATAGGCTGTTTCTGCATTCGTCTCTGCATGTCTAGAAACTCTGATCATGTGACCTTTCCTAGGATCCTGCACTGTCCGGTTCTGCAATCGTTTCTGCATGTCTGAAACCCTGATCATGTGACCTTTCCTAGGATCCTGCACTTTGCTCTGTCGTGCGTCTCTGCACACGCTCCGTGCTCGTATTCCGTCTCTTGTCTTGTGCTTTGCCTTGTAGTCCTTGTTTGCTCTGATTCTGTTCCGTGTTTTTTTCCATGTTTCCTGTCTCGCTTTGCTTTGTGGCTTCAGGTACCCCCCCTCTCTGTACCCTGTCCCTGGCGTGTCTCTACACGTGCAGGCCTCGCTCTTTGTCTGTCCCTGGCGTGCCTCTCTGCACGTGCAGGCCTCCCCTCTGAACCCTGTCTAGTCCCAAGGTTCTCCCTTGGCCCGGCTCTGGGCTTCGGCCTACGCTCCGCTGCTAGACTCTGTCCCTGTCCCTGGCTTGCCCCTCGGTACGCGCAGGCCTCACCTTGTACTTTGCCCCTGGCATGTCCTTTGCATGCGCAGGGTCCTGTCTACTACTCTATGCCTTGACGCTGATGTTTTGTGCGCTCTTGCACTTTTCGTACTAGGCTTTGCCGTGCTCTCTGCACGCGTCTCTGTCCGGTATCTTTGCCTAGCCCTGCCTTGTGGCTCCGTGCACGTGCCTGGTCGCCTGTGCCTGTCTGTTGTGCCTCAACTATGCCGCCTCTAGCCGTGCTCGCCTGTGTGCCTCAGCCGTGCCCCCGTCCAGTGCTATAGTGGTTACCGGCTGCGTGGCCGCAGCGGTGCCGCCTCTAGTTGTGCCTGCTTGCTTATACCATCGTCGGTACCACCTGCCGGTGCCCCCAGCTGTGGTCTCCGTGCTCCCTTGCACGCACGCTGGTTCTCGCACTGTGCCTTATCGTGCTACTCTTGCACAAAGTCTTTTGCTCTCTTTGCTCTGCTCTGAACCCTAGTTTGCCTGCCGGATTCCGTAACCTGCCGACCGCTGCCAGAGGTCCGGACCTAGATGACTGCGGCCTGATGTCCGGAGCTGATGTCCGTAGCCTGATTCCTGGACCCTGTCGGTCGATGCCAGCACCCCGGATTCCGATGCCATTGAACCTGTCCCTGGCATGACCTCGCACGCGCAGGTCTCCATCCTTGTACCCGTCCCTGGCATGCCCCTTGGCATGCGCAGGCCTCCGTCCTGTGAACCCGAACCTGGCGTGTCCGTTGACACGCATCATGTCGTTAACCCTGTCTTGTTTCCTTGCATGGAACCCTGGCTGACTTTCGGATGTCCGGATCCTGATGATTGCCTACAGAGCTTCAGAACCTGATGTCCCGGTTGATCTTCGCTTGCTGTCCGGAGTCTGATGTCATCGTGCCTCCGCCTACCATCTGCACGTACCATGCTTGGACTTTGGCGTGCCCTTGCACACACCTTGCTATGTTGTCCCTGTTCTGGTTATGTTTGTACCTGATGTTATCCCTGAGGCCTTCCTTAAATTAAGTTTCTTGAACTAACGCCTCGTCTCGCCTTGTCTTGTTTCCCTGAGCCGGCCGTCTGGTCCAGCTGCCGTGGTGGCTCACCCCCTTGGTCTTGCCCCTGACACTCCCTGTGTAGGGGTGGTTCTCACTAGGTTAGCTCGCCCTAGGTGGGTGGGTGCCACGGCCCAGAGGGTCCACTCAGTCAAAAAAGAAACGACTCAGCGTAAGCTGACGCTCGTCACATAATGTAATTAGTGTTCCCTTTATTTTTTTTGAGCAGTGTGTATGTGTGTATATATATATATATATATATATATATATATATATATATATATATATATATATATATATATATATATATATATATATATATATAGTGGCAAAAACCACTGCACAGTTTTATATATAAAAATCAGCTTCTCTACATGTCTGACAGCCATTCCACATGAACCAAATCTTATTTAATGGAGGAAAGTATAAAAAAAAAACCCTGCTGTGGTGTTCACTATCCTCTTGCAATAGGACAAGCTGGATGGCAAAACAAGTGCTAGAAATATCCCAAAAGTAGTAGGAGTAAAAAAAATCACTTTTAACGATGCCAAAGGAGTTGAAAAGAAAAGTATTGATTGAGGAAAAGAAGGGCTCAATTCTGGCTTTACTAGCAGAGGGTTATAGTGAGCGTCATGTTGCCTCCATCGTTAAAATTTCTAAGAAGTCAGTCCATTACAACAAGGTCAAGCAGCAGACATTGGGGACAACAAAGCTACAGACCAGCAGAGGGCGAAAACGACTCTCCACTGACCGGGATGACTGTCCTCTTATTCGAATGTCACTCAGCAACCGCAGTATGACATCAAGTGACCTACAAAAGGAATGGCAAATGGCAGCTGGGATGAAGTGCACGGCAAGAACAGTTCTTAACAGGATCCTAGAGGCAGGGCTCAAGTGATATAAAGCTAGAAAAAAGCCTTTCATCAATGAGAAGCAAAGGACAGTCAGGCTGAAGTCTGCCAAAGACCATAGGGATTGGCCTATAGAGGACTGGAATAAGGTAATCTCTGATAAGTCTAATTTTCAGCTTTGCCCAACACCTGGTTGTCTAATTGTTACACAGAGACCTGGAGAGGCGTACAAGCCACATCGTCTTGCACTCCGTTAAATTTGGTGGAGGATCGGTGATGATCTGGGGATGCTTCAGCAAGGCTGGAATTGGGCAGGTTAATCTTTGCAAAGGATGTATGAATCAAGCCGCATACAAGGTTATCCTGGAAAAAACAGTTGATTCCTTTTGCTCAGGCAGTGTTCCCCAACTCTGAGGACTTGTTTTTCCAGCAGGACAATACGCCATGCCACACAGCTAGGTCAATCAATGTGTGTATGAAGGACCACCACATCAAATCCCTGTCATGGCTAGCCCAATCTCCAGACCTGAACCCCATTGAAAGCCTCTGGAATGTAATCAAGAGGATGATGGATAGTCACAAGCCATCAAACAAAGAAGAACAGCTTAAATTTTTGTACCAGGAGTGGCATAAGGTCACCCAAAAACAATGTGAAAGAATGGTGGAAATCATGCCAAGACACATGAAAGCTGTGATTAAAAATCATGGTTATTCCACAAAATATTGATTTCTGAACTCTTCCTGAGATAAAACATTAGTATTGTTGTTTCTAAATGATTATGAACTTGTTTTTTTCGCATTATTTGAGGTCTGCAAGCACTGCATTTTTTTGTTATTTTTCCCATTTCTCATTTTCTGAAAATAAATACAAAATTCAGTGCTTGGAAATTCGGAGACATGTCAGGAGTTTATAGAATAAAAGAGCAATTTATATTTTGCTCTCTTAATGTTTGCCAGAGCTGGCTGTATGTGTGTGTGTGTGTGTGTGTGTGTGTGTGTGTGTATGTATATGTATATATATGTATATATGTGTGTGTGTGTATATATATATATATATATATATATATATATATTGTGAGAATCATGTGGGAATAGTGGATGAGGGCAGGTATATCTCGCCCAGATTCCTTTCCTATGTGGCCTAGTCTGGTCAGTATCGCACCTGCTTGCTAATGAATAATGGGAGGTGGATATAAAAGGATGCCAGGTGGTTGTGTGAGTGTCTCAGCCTGGGAACACAGAGAGCCTGTCTGTGTGAGAGACACACGTGAGTGGAAGCAGTGCCCACTGCAACTGTGGTTTGGCTGGACGAGAGAAGCCCGCCAGTTGGTAGTTAGGTTGTCCATTGTTTAGTTAGTGCCGGACAGGCAAGGATTTGTTTTATGTTTTATTTCCTTTTGCATTGCTTTCACCGTTAATAAACCTGACCCAGGGTCAGTTACACCCGAATCCCAGCTCTGCGCCTGAGTTTCATGCTGAATGCACGTGACCTTTGACCCCAGCAAAGGCGATCCCGGAGTGTTTTATCACAAAATATATATATATATATATATATATATATATATATATATATATATATACTAGACATGGTCACTCTTTTTAGCAGCCTATTGTATTATGACCTTTTCTTTATTGTCACATTTTATATAGTACTGATGTAAGTGGTCAATATCAGACCTGGGATACGCAGTAAGGTCTTACACTGCCTATCCCGTTCATCAATCTAATGTGAAATTGCATGTTCGGAGACACAAAACAATGCAGAAAATACTGGAATGTATAATGGATAGCTGCTACCACGCTAACATGCTCAGTATGTAAATCAGCAAAACAAAAGATTAATACTCCTTACTTTGGAGATTCTGCCAGAAGCTCATAAACACCTCACAAGAACATCAAAGCGTTTCTGGGAACAAAAACTAAATATCAAAGGAATCAGTCCCAAATAGGCTGCTACCCTTAAATTCATGCATAGTATACATGAGCTGCAAGTAACAGGATTTCATGGGAACCGGAGGAGCTATAAGAAACATTGATTATTTACTCTGACTTCCTTCAAGGGCTGATAACAGATATTCTTATGAACACATATACAAGATTATGGTGTGTTCCGTTTTCCATTACCTTATGTATAGAATTGGTAGAAATTTTCCTGTCCTCATATAGTCAGCTGACTGCAATTCTGCCAATTAGGGCAAATATAAATGAGGTTTAATCCATTCAGGAGTCTTGATGTATATACACCTCATGGATCAGTTTTATGGAGTTGGCCCAGGAGCTGAGCCTGCCTAACACTGGGCAGGTGATGGCTGTTTTATACGGTCGGCACCTGCCTCTGACAGCTGTAATTAGAGCTGCTGTTCAACCACTTAAATGCCACTGTGTGGTTGGTTTGTTCACAGCGAGGCATCCATTCAGGTGTCATTTGGCCCAGGCCAAATACCCATGGGTTTCCATGACGGCTAGGGATCTATTGAAAGACCCCCATTCTTATTGCTGCCTTCTATGTGTTCCTGTTTAGCCCAGCCACGATTGTTGTTTTTTATTTTATAAAGTTTAGATATTAAAGTATTAAATTATACAGTACAAGCAATAAAATTATCTCAATATTCAAATTCCCTAGGGAATTTACGAAAAAAAAGTGAAAATTAGTAAAGAAAATGTCCAACATATCAGGGTATGTACACGTTATACATAATCCATTTCAGAGCACATATAGTGGGCGCTGTCTCACTCTATACACTTGTATAGAGCAAGTCCACACCCGCTAGTCGACCATGCCCACTGGACTGCTGTGTAACTAATTAGGGCACGGCCTCGCTCAGTGCAAGTCCTCACACCTTGCGCTGTCAGGATTCTCTTGTGGCAGCGATGAGACAAGGTGGTCAAATGACCACAAGTATGTGATATGCATACTCCGGGCTACATTCCGACTAGACGTGCACGGTCTCTCTCAATTCATTTGTATTGAGTTAGGCAAGAGAAGTCTAGTCGGAATGTGGCCAGATGCTTTCATATCACATACTTGTGGTCACATGACCACCTGCTCCTGGTGCCCCCTCCTCAGAATCCTGACAGTATGTGCTGTGACAGCTCACAAGTTTGCAGTTACATAGAGTGACCTCAGACTTTTGTGCCAAACCTGAACAACCCCTATATGGTCTGCATGATATAATTGCATCGTAGAAGCCACAAGTGGAAGTCTTTTTATTTTACAGAGGTTGTCTTCTACTTTAGCATTGATGACCTATCCTTACCACTAGTTTGATCAGATATCAGATCCTTCAATCGTTGCTCTATTTCGTCATCCTCCCCCGACGTCACCCTTTTGATGTAGGAGATTGTAGAAGATAGGCAGCCCCTCAAGTACGCCTTAAGGGTGTCCCAAAATAAATTAACATTCCGGGGTTCGGGGTGGGAGGACACGAAAATATGTAAATGGTCAATTGTTCTATTGGGTGACTTGATCAATTTCAGCCATAAAAGGTTTAATTTCCATGTTATCTTACCACCCGGCTGGCCAAACCTGAGCTTAAGAATGATTGGGCTATGGTCTGAAATCCCTCTACTTCCATGTTCAATACTATCCACCCACATCGCCTGACCACTAGATCCAAAAATGTAAGCTATGCGAGATAAGGAACGTCTAGTGGAAGAATGGCAAGTATACTCTCTTGTTTCTGGGTGAAGTGTTCTCCATAGGTCCAACCATCCACTACCTTCTATAAACTGTGATAGTTGGGATGTAGCCACTGCTGGGGTCCCACCCTGTGTCCCGTCATCCAGTCTCAATCTGTCGAGGCAATTATTCATAACCAAATTAAAATCTCCCATACAAATAACATCTGCGTCTGGGTAGTTTAAAGCAAAACTCAATGCTTTCTGGAGAATCGATGTACCAGCTGGAGGAGGATTATAAACACACAGAATAACATATTTCCTAGAATTGATCAGTGCATACACAAATATGAAGTGCCCTTCAGAGTCTCTCCGGGCCTCCCGGACTTCCCATCTAACGTCTTTGTGTATTAATAATGAGACCCCCCTAGAGTAACTGGTGTGAAATGCGTGTATAGACCATTGAACCCATGACTTTTGTACACTCCGAGCCGTATCCCTGGTCAAGTGGGTCTCGACCAGAGCCACAATATGAGGGTGTTAGTGCCTAATTTGTGAAAATACTTTAATCTTTTTCCGGGGGGGCTTTGATACCCCTCACATTCCACGTCATGCAGATTAATTCAGAACCCATCTCCACTTATCTGGGCATGTTGCGTATCGGTGCCTAAGTAGAACTCAGAGACATCACACAAATAGTAGGACTTCCATTGGCTGCAACCTCTACCTAAGTAACTCTGAAAGCTAAAACTAAAGCTTTTAGAAAAAAAGTCAACAAAATATAAACCTAGTAACATAGGAGCAAAGTCCCGCTCCTTTATCAAAAAACAAGGGGATACCATCACTGAACACAGTGTCCGGTATTGTAGATATCTGGGTGTCCGCCAGGAGAGCTCAGATTAAGCCCGCAATGAAAGGATCCAGATGAAAAAAGATACTCTAGGACTCCTTTGCAGGGGATCCTCTATGGGACCGCAGCCACTCGGCAGCCTCCGCCGGATCCTCCGTGAAAAACACGGAGGAACCCCCGTGGACAACCCGAAGCCGAGCTGGATAAATCATGGAATACACAATGTGCTTTTCCCTGAGCCTCTTCTTGATGTCGATAAATTGCGCACGCTGCTTCTGAAGTTCCACGGAGAAATCCGGGAAGATTGAAATCACGGCGCCGTTGAACTTGATGGGGCTCTTTTGTCGTGCGAGGCGCAGAATGGTGTCTCTATCCTTGCAGTTGAGGAGACACACCAGGAAGGGTCTAGGCGGGGCCCCCGGAGGCAGCGGTTTGGTGGGAACTCTGTGGGCTCTCTCAACAGCGAACACCGAGGAGAATTCATCTCCCAGAGAGGTCTTAAGCCAGCCTTCTAGAAATTGCTCAGGGTGCTGACCTTCAGCGCGTTCAGGCAGACCGATGACACGAATGTTGTTCCGACGCATTCTGTTTTCTAGATAATCCGCTTTTTGCCTCCAGGCGTTCATAGATCCCGCTACCTTAGTTAGCTTAGCCTCCATAGGCGTAATGGTGTCTTCCACCTGGGACACTCTTGTCTCCACCTCCGTGATGCGCCCCCTCATGGCCTGCATATCGTGACGGAGTCTCCCCACCTCAGTGTAGACATCCTCTATTTTCTCCGTCAGGGATGTCCTGGTGAGGGAGATAGCCTGCATCAACTGTCCAGATGCCTGTTTAAGGGTCATTTCTTCCTGTTCAATCTCTTCTCCACCTCCTGAGAGACGATTTTTACACTGAGATTGTGAGGAGGTGTTCTGTAAATAGCGTGCGCTCTCAGAGGGGTCAGGTGTGACAAATTCCTTCAATTTTTCTGCCGCCGTCGATCCCTTAGACCGATTCATGATTAAGAACCGCGAAATATCCCAGTGTAGCTGAAATTATACAGTCCAGAAATTCTCCTGTTGCACTTATATTTATACAGCAGGGGCCACACTCATCAGTTATAGCCTGGGGGCAGAGTTCGTGTAGACAAAGACAGAATGTCACCAAGGCTCCTATGGCGGGGGGGGAGGGGGAGGGATACCCACTCCCAGAGAGACAGCAGCAATGGGAGGGGGAGCAGATTCCCCCACTGTAATGGCACCAGCAGGCCAGCGATTTAGAGTAGAGAGAGGAAATTATGCAGGGCCCATCTTTCAGGGCACTCACCGCACTCCTCCGATCCTTTAGGATACAGGTCGCTGCCTCCGCGACGCTGCATCTCTGGAGACTAGACACCGCGCTCCTTCTGGCAGAACGCGCGTCCTATATGACCGCCGCTCCCTGCGGGCCCACGCCGTCCACCCCCGTCCTCCAAGGCTCCTCCGCTCACCGCGTCCTCCCTTGTCCAGCTAGCCGGCTTCTTCACTGCACCAGCAGTGGTGTTGCAGCAGGGGCCGACGCGCAGCTCACAGCAGCCGAGCCGTGCGCCCTAGATGGCCGCCGCCTCGTGGGGAACAGCCGCCCGCTCCAGCTCCTCCAGCCGCTCACACACCGGCCGCTCACCGTCCTCCTGCGGGGGCCCAGGGGGGATCCTGGTATCCAGAGGGGGCCAGGCAGCCCCGAATATGTCTTTGAAAAAGGTCCCAGCCTGTAGGATAATACAGGATGGTAAGGAGCTCTCCCATCCAGCGTCCTTTCCCTCTCACTCCATAGCCACGCCCCCCATTGATGACCTATCCTTAGGACACCCGGCACCCCCGCCGATCAACTGTTGTCGGTGTGGACGACCGCCGGCCAGACGTACCCACTTGCGAAGCTGGCCGTCTTCTGATAGTGGCCATGGCTTGGTACTAAACATCCACCTTCTGTTGATTTGAGTAGTAGGCAGATGTGCAGTACCTGTGGCGTGCAGAAGACGGCCAGCTCCGCAAGTGAGTATTTCTGTCCAACACTGATGAAAACTGATCGGCGTGGGTGCCGGGTGTCGGACCCTGACCAATCAGACGTTGATGACCTAGCCTAAGGATGGGTCATCAATGCTAAGGTAGTGGACAACCTCTTTAACCTCAAAGTAGTGAAGCCTCAGGCTGTGGGCCTATAACGTCTCATGGTAAAATATGAAACCGTTTTTAAACTTTATTGCAAAGTAAATCCTTTGTTTTAGTTTTCTTTTGATATGAACTTTAATGGGGTTTCCAGGAATAGAAAAAATTAACGGAAACATCCTTTTATATGCATTTTTAAATACCCTAATTGGCAAATCACAATCATTTTCTCTAGGGAGATAATCGCTACATAATTAAAACGGCCACTGTCTTGTTACATTAATAGAAACCTTACTTAGAATGTACAGACCTATGAGCATATGAAGTTGAAAGCTACGCTCCCTCCCTTTATGTGTAGGAAGATAGGCTCTTTGTGGATATTTTGATCCAATTTTTAGCAGTCCGACTTTTTTTGTGAGGTGAATCATTTTGGCTCCACTCACTAAAAGATCACTGTTAAAGATTTGTTTGCACATATTTCTGGAACAATTCTGATTCTGTCAAAACCTCGCCCACCTGCACTCAGTCAATGTTGGCTGATTTTTCAGGGATTTCAGTTATGCTGCAAACTGGGTGGGTGCAGTTTCAGACATATCAGTAGTCTGACTATCACTGGGAGTAAGATTAAACATTCAGAAACTGCAAGCAGCTCTCACTTGGGAGACGGCACCCAACGTTCACTTAAAACAGCCTGCTCTATGTGCTGGACTTTTTGCGAATGACTTAACACTTGTATATACAAGGGGTGCTGAGGTAAGAGGCTGCTTACACTGCTGTCCAACATGTCTTTCTGTTATAAATATAGCAATACAAGGGGTGCTGAGGTAAGAAGAGGCTGCTCACACTGCTATCCACCTTGTCTTTGTTATAAAGCTACAATACAAAGGGTGCTGAGGTAAGAAGAGGCTGCTCACACTGCTGTCCATCATGTCTTTCTGTTATAAAGCTATAATACAAGGGGTGCTGAGGTAAGAAGAGGCTGCTCACGCTGCTGTCATTCTGAATTACAGTACATGGTATAGGTATTTCCAGGTCGCAGCTGCGGCGCTTCTTACTGCACAACACCCAGGCACCTGTACTAACATTCTAGGACGTGTTTCTGGCAAAGTAAGAGGACAGAGGACATTGCAGTTCTGTAATGATTACCTCTCTACAGAAAATGATTGTGATTTGCTAATTTAACTATTTATAATGACTTTACTTATTTCTTATTTATTCTTTTTGCATTCATGGAAAACCCTATTTAACTATGTTGAGATTTGAGAAACAAAATGTGTGTGTGTGTGTATATATATATATATATATATATATATATATATATATACACTCACTGGCCACTTTATTAGGTACACCTGTCCAACTGTGTGTTAAGACTTAATTTCTAATCAGCCAATCACATGGCGGCAACTCAGTGCATTTAGGCATGTAGACATGGTCAAGACAATCTCCTGCAGTTCAAACCGAGCATCAGTATGGGGAAGAAAGGTGATTTGAGTGCCTTTGAACGTGGCATGATTGTTGGTGCCAGAAGGGCTGGTCTGAGAATTTCAGAAACTGCTGATCTACTGGGATTTTCACGCACAACCATCTCTAGGGTTTACAGAGAATGGTCCGAAAAAGAAAAAAAATCCAGTGAGCGGCAGTTCTGTGGCCGGAAATGCCATGTTGATGCCAGAGGTCAGAGGAGAATGGGCAGACTGGTTCGAGCTGATAGAAAGGCAACAGTGACTCAAATTGCCACCCGTTACAACCAAGGTAGGCAGAAGAGCATCTCTGAACGCACAGTGCGTCGAACTTTGAGGCAGATGGGCTACAGCAGCAGAAGACCACACTGGGTACCACTCCTCTCAGCTAAGAACAGGAAACTGAGGCTACAATTTGCACAAGCTCATCGAAATTGGACAGTAGAAGATTGGAAAAACGTTGCCTGGTCTGATGAGTCTCGATTTCTGCTGCGACATTCGGATGGTAGGGTCAGAATTTGGCGTAAACAACATGAAAGCATGGATCCATCCTGCCTTGTATCAACGGTTCAGGCTGGTGGTGGTGGTGTCATGGTGTGGGGAATTTTTTCTGGGCACTCTTTGGGCCCCTTGGTACCAATTGAGCATCGTTGCAACGCCACAGCCTACCTGAGTATTGTTGCTGACCATGTCCATCCCTTTATGACCACAATGTACCCAACATCTGATGGCTACTTTCAGCAGGATAATGCGCCATGTCATAAAGCTCGAATCATCTCAGATTGGTTTCTTGAACATGACAATGAGTTTACTGTACTCAAATGGCCTCCTCAGTCACCAGATCTCAATCCAATAGAGCATCTTTGGGATGTGGTGGAACGGGAGATTCGCATCAGGGATGTGCAGCCGACAAATCTGCGCCAACTGTGTGATGCCATCATGTCAATATGGTCCAAAATCTCTGAGGAATGCTTCCAGCACCTTGTTGAATCTCTGCCATGAAGAATTGAGGCAGTTCTGAAGGCAAAAGGGGGTCCAACCCCTTACTAGCATGGTGTACCTAATAAAGTGGCCAGTGAGTGTATATATATATATATATATATATATATACAGTACAGACCAAAAGTTTGGACACACCTTCTCATTCAAAGAGTTTTCTTTCTTTTCATGACTATGAAAATTGTAGATTCACTCTGAAGGCATCAAAACTATGAATTAGCACATGTGGAATTATATAATTAACAAAAAAAGTGTGAAACAACTGAAAATATGTCTTATATTCTAGGTTCTTCAAAGTAGCCACCTTTTGCTTTGATTACTGCTTTGCACACTCTTGGCATTCTCTTGATGAGCTTCAAGAGGTAGCCACCGGAAATGTTTTTCACTTCACAGGTGTGCCCTGTCAGGTTTAATAAGTGGGATTTCTTGCCATATACAGTGGGGAAAAAAAGTATTTAGTCAGTCAGCAATAGTGCAAGTTCCACCACTTAAAAAGATGAGAGGCGTCTGTAATTTACATCATAGGTAGACCTCAACTATGGGAGACAAACTGAGAAAAAAAAATCCAGAAAATCACATTGTCTGTTTTTTTTTCATTTTATTTGCATATTATGGTGGAAAATAAGTATTTGGTCAGAAACAAAATTTCATCTCAATACTTTGTGATATATCCTTTGTTGGCAATGACAGAGGTCAATCGTTTTCTGTAAGTCTTCACAAGGTTGCCACACACTGTTGTTGGTATGTTGGCCCATTCCTCCATGCAGATTTCCTCTAGAGCAGTGATGTTTTTGGCTTTTCGCTTGGCAACACGGACTTTCAACTCCCTCCAAAGGTTTTCTATAGGGTTGAGATCTGGAGACTGGCTAGGCCACTCCAGGACCTTGAAATGCTTCTTACGAAGCCACTCCTTCGTTGCCCTGGCGGTGTGCTTTGGATCATTGTCATGTTGAAAGACCCAGCCACGTTTCATCTTCAATGCCCTTGCTGATGGAAGGAGGTTTGCACTCAAAATCTCACGATACATGGCCCCATTCATTCTTTCATGTACCCGGATCAGTTGTCCTGGCCCCTTTGCAGAGAAACAGCCCCAAAGCATGATGTTTCCACCACCATGCTTTACAGTAGGTATGGTGTTTGATGGATGCAACTCAGTATTCTTTTTCCTCCAAACACGACAAGTTGTGTTTCTACCAAACAGTTCCAGTTTGGTTTCATCAGACCATAGGACATTCTCCCAAAACTCCTCTGGATCATCCAAATGCTCTCTAGCAAACTTCAGACGGGCCCGGACATGTACAGGCTTAAGCAGTGGGACACGTCTGGCACTGCAGGATCTGAGTCCATGGTGGCGTAGTGTGTTACTTATGGTAGGCCTTGTTACATTGGTCCCAGCTCTCTGCAGTTCATTCACTAGGTCCCCCCGCGTGGTTCTGGGATTTTTGCTCACCGTTCTTGTGATCATTCTGACCCCACGGGGTGGGATTTTGCGTGGAGCACCAGATCGAGGGAGATTATCAGTGGTCTTGTATGTCTTCCATTTTCTAATTATTGCTCCCACAGTTGATTTCTTCACTCCAAGCTGGTTGGCTATTGCAGATTCAGTCTTCCCAGCCTGGTGCAGGGCTACAATTTTGTTTCTGGTGTCCTTTGACAGCTCTTTGGTCTTCACCATAGTGGAGTTTGGAGTCAGACTGTTTGAGGGTGTGCACAGGTGTCTTTTTATACTGATAACAAGTTTAAACAGGTGCCATTACTACAGGTAATGAGTGGAGGAAAGAGGAGACTCTTGAAGAAGAAGTTACAGGTCTGTGAGAGCCAGAAATCTTGATTGCTTGTTTCTGACCAAATACTTATTTTCCACCATAATATGCAAATAAAATGAAAAAAAACAGACAATGTGATTTTCTGGATTTTTTTTTCTCAGTTTGTCTCCCATAGTTGAGGTCTACCTATGATGTAAATTACAGACGCCTCTCATCTTTTTAAGTGGTGGAACTTGCACTATTGCTGACTGACTAAATACTTTTTTTCCCCAGTGTAAATGGGGTTGGGATCATCAGTTGTATTGTACAGAAGTCTGTTGGATACACAGCTGATAGTCCTACTGAATAGACTGTTAGAATTTGTATTATGGCAAGAAAAAAGCAACTAAGTAAAGAAAATCGAGTGGCCATCATTACTTTAAGAAATGAAGGTCAGTCAGTCCGAAAAATTGGGAAAACTTTGAAAGTGTCCCAAAGTGCAGTGGCAAAAACCATCAAGCGCTACAAAGAAACTGGCTCACATGAGAACCACCCCAGGAAAGGAAGACCAAGATTCACCTCTGCTGCAGAGGATAAGTTCATCCGAGTCACCAGCCTCAGAAATCACAGGTTAACAGCAACTCAGATTAGAAACCAGGTCAATGCTACACAGAGTTCTAGCAGAGTTCTCTACAACAAATGTTAAGAGTAGACTTTGTGCAGCTGGCCTTCATGGTAAAATAGCTGCTAGGAAACCACTGCTAAGGACAGGCAACAAGCAGAAGAGACAGACTTTTTTGGGCTAAAGAACACAAGGAATGGACATTAGACCAGTGAAAATCTGTGCTTTGGTCTGATGAGTCCAAATTTGAGATCTTTGGTTCCAAACACCGTGTCTTTGTGCGATGCAGAAAAGGTGAACGGATGGACTCTACATGCCTGGTTCCCACCGTGAAGCATGAAGGAGGAGGTGTGATGGTGTGGGGGTGCTTTGCTGGTGATACTGTTGGTAATTTATTCAAAATTGAAGGCATACTGAACCAGCAAGGCTACCACAGCATCTTGCAGCGGCATGCTATTCCATCCGGTTTGCGTTTAGTTGGACCATCATTTATTTTTCAACAGGACAATGACCCCAAACACACCTCCAGGCTGTGTAAGGGCTATTTGACCAACAAAGAGAGTGATGGGGTGCTATGCCAGATGACCTGGCCTCCACAGTCACCAGACCTGAACCCAATCGAGGTGGTTTGGGGTGAGCTGGACCGCAGAGTGAAGGCAAAAGGGCCAACAAGTGCTAAGCATCTCTAGGAACTCCGTCAAGACTGTTGGAAGGCCATTTCCGGTGACTACCTCTTGAAGCTCATCAAGAGAATGCCAAAAGTGTGCAAAGCAGTAATCAAGCAAAAGGTGGCTGCTTTGAAGAACCTAGAATATAAGACATATTTTCAGTTGTTTCACACTTATTTTGTTAATTATTTAATTCCACATGTGTAAATTCATAGTTGTGATGCCTTCAGATTGAATCTACAGTTTTCATAGTTGTGAAAATAAAGAAAACTCTTTGAATGAGAAGGTGTGTCCAAACTTTTGGTCTGTACTGTATATGTATATTTATTATTATAAGTTTTAGCCAGATAGATTGACAAAAGGCGTGTTGTAGAAATGTAGAAATCTTCAGTGGGATTACTGAAAGTCATCCGTTTTGGAAAATATTTATTTCTATGATTAGTGTTGTACCTCAATTTTGTGAGATTTTCTTAGCCTTTAAAAGTATAAACTATACATACACATTTCAGATGTTTGAATAGCTATTATTATGGCCTATATTACTTTTCTACATTGAGTGTAATACTTCTGGATGTAATGGCCACAATTGGGCTGTATGAATAATGCATGCACTTCCATTTCTTAAAGGGTGTCTATGTATGTTGTGGTTCCATACAATATTTTTGTAGATTTATGCTCATTATTTGGTGGATAACAGATGTATCTTTATTGGATATCATAGACGACATTCAGAAAAGGCACAATGTCAAGAATTTGAAATATTGTATATTATTTTTATTCTTTTATTTCTTTTTTAATGCCCTTTGATGAGAAAAAATGAAAATAATAAAAACCTAGTATAAAAACATTTGACTGTTTTTGGTATGTAGGGACCACTGTCCTCTGGTGTTGCCAGGGTATATATTACGCGGAGCTGTCTTTCCCTATTACAGTACTCACTGTTGAGTCGGACATACCGTCATGTTTTGGAAATTTGCTTATGAGTGTGGTGCAGAATGTTTAACAAGTTTGAAGTTAATTCTGCAGACCCAAATTTTTAAGCACTGAAGTGTATTCAGAGCCGCATTTAATAGTAATTGACTGATAACTAGATGTCTCTTACTGGACGTGATTTACAGTTTCCTTTAGAATTTTCTGAAGGTAATAATTTGCCTTAAAACCTTGATTGCTTTCAGTCTGAGGCTGTGCCCAGGTATGTAGTCTGCATATAAACCAGCATTGATCATTGACTTCATTATAAAGAATTAAGAAGGAAGATAGCACTGACGGTAAGAGTGGTGTGAGCGCCGCAGTGCTGGCAAGACGTGTATGCAGAGATAAGCTAAGCCTGGCCAAGAGGTCTGGTTTTAACTAACCTTTGTATTAAAGTGCAGGCGTTTTACTATCATATGGTCGCTCTCTGAAGACTTTTTTCTCTTTACAGAAATTTGTATTCTATTTTGATATGGACAATTAACAAGGACTGTAGTTCTCTCCGGAAAGATGTTCCTGAATTATTCTAATTTGGACTCGGTAGCATGTTCTATAAAACATTTCCGGCGCCATTTCACACTTTTGAAAACAAGGGTTTCTTTCTACAGCCTCTTATTTATATATTATTTTATAAATCAACACAAAGTATCAATATACTGTGGATATTCAGAGGACCAGAAAACAAAGGGGTCGGGACTAATTTATTTATTTTTTTTACTATGTGCCTACAAGCGAACAGACAGTTGCTAACTACCTGCCTGTTCTGCCTGCCCGCCGCTGTCCTTTGCTGGCTCAGAGTTGTTACAGACCGCTGCTGCCGTCTATTTTGTGGCTTCCACTCTTATCACATTGACAGAGCAGCTGCTTCTCTTCCGCTCTGCTCTGTTGACACGTCATGACTGCAGAAATCATGCTGATTGACAGCTTACTCCCTGCTGCTTAACTGCAGAAAGCCAGCTGTCAATCGGTATGATGTCGACAGAGCAGCCAGGAAGAGGAAGAGCTCATCTGATTACGTTAAGCTGCAGAATCGCCTGCAGGAGCTGTTTGTGACGGCTCTGAGCCAGCTCTGGGTAGAACAGAGTAGTACTACTTGCCTGTTAGTTCTTAAGCCCATTGTTGAAAAATAAAATAGTTCCAACTAATTTAAGGGTATGTGCACATGTTGCGGTTTTTGATGCGTTTCCGCTGCATTTTTGGACTCGTCGAATTGCATCATTTCCACAGTGCGTTGTGCACACGATGTAAATCAATGGAAAATCCAAAAACGCTGTGTACACGCTGCGGAAAAAATGAGCGGATTCGCAGCGTTTTATTTTCCGCAGCATGTCAATTCTTTGTACGGATCTGCAGCGTCTCTGCACCCATTGACTTGCATTGAGTCGGGCACTTCCGCAGCAAAACCGCACGTCTAAAAAATATTTGCTGCGGATGAAACGCTGAAGATTGGGAAGAGGGAAGAGTGTGGACGGAGTGTGGGTGGTGACTGTGTGCGTGTATAGTGTGTGGGCGGTGACTGTGCGTGTATAGTGTGTGGGCGGTGACTGCGTGTATGATGTGTGGGCGGTGACTGTGTCCATGTATGGTGTGTGCGGGGGTCTGCCGGGACTGAGCGGGGGGGGTCTGCCGGGGCTGTGCGGGGGTCTGTCAGGGCTGTGCGTGGGGCTGTGCGTGCGTGTGTGTGTGTATGTGTAGGACTACAAGTCCCATCGGGCCTATGCCTGCTACAGTGACAGTGATTGATTGACACATTAGCCAATGATGGGACAGTAGTAGTCCCATCATCCGGCTAATGTGTTAAATGTAAAAAAAAAAAAACACATATAGTTGATACTTACCATATACTGCTAATCCCCAAAGCCATCGATCACCTGAAAAAAAGTTAAAATAATAAACAAACACTATACTCCCTGTCTAACGCAATCCAAATAATACGATTGTCCCATGACGATCTCCCGTGGAGAGCTGTCACATCAGCTGATGCGACCACTATCCAGGGGCTCCAGTGATACAATGCAGAGGATTATCTCAGTCATTGTATCACTCCACCGCCGACAGGTCACCAGAGTTCACCTGTCACTTTGTGGCACTACAGCGTGAGAATTTTCTATCTATCCCATATCTATCTATCTATAGATAGATAGATAGATATGGGATAGAATGAATGAGATAGACAGCTAGATAGATAGATCTCTACATAGATTGATGGATATTATCTATAGATCTATCTATCTATCCCATCTATCTTTCTATCTATCTGTGTGTGTAATGGAGCGTGGGTTGGACAAATGTAAAAGAGGAGGTTGGACAGAAACAGTTAAATAACATATCTTTATTTAGCTTACAAAAACGCATACAAATTCGCATAAAAAAACACATGAAAATCCGCATAAAAAATGTACCTGCGTTTTCTGCCAAGAGGTGCGGATTCTGTGCAGAAATTTCCGCAGGCTAATCTGCAACGTGTGCACATACCCTAAAGGTAGTCTGTCAGAACATAACTGTTCAAACAAAGTATAGACTCTCTGTGCATCATGGCTTGGCCAAACATCTAACATGCACCATCCTACCTGTGTATTTTCCATCTACCTATGCACTTCATTGGCCATATCCAGAGGGAATACAAGCAGGCGGGAAGGAGTAGTTAATTGTTTGGCCATGCCATGGAGCACCAAGTGCCAGTACTTGGTATGAACAGTCCTTCTGTGCTGACAAGTCCATTTAAATAATTTCCCTTGTTAAAAATACACTGTTCATTATACTGCATTGGGGTTTAGTGGTTAGCACTGTATCCCTTTTTTTGGGTTGTTGGCGGGGGGATGCACCAGTGACGTCACGCTACCGTCGTGCATCATCGCTGCAGCCACACACGACGCACAAGCCTCTGAGATTAGAGATTGGCTGCATAAGTGATGTGAACTGCTGCAGTCAAAACTCAGAGACTGGAGTAGTGGTAGAGAGCTGAGGATGGTGAGCATTAACTCATTTGTTATTTTTTTACATTTGAAAGCGGAAAACCCTTCTAAAGCGCATGGATCATCTTATTTCTGTAGTCATCGTGTGGTCCTATGTTTTCCCGTGATGTGCTAACACTTTAGATAGTTGTCAGCAGAATGATCATTTGGCTCGTTCGCTACGAGAAAGCCACTGCTAGATTCCTAGTGGTGGCTGATATCCAGGGGAATAAAAGAATAAACCACTTAAATTCAGCAGACTGGATACTTCTCTGTCTTGACTTCATCTATCAGGATAGGTTCAGGAGGCCCCCCCATATAAATTAGACTTTTAGCTGATTCTGCTGATGTTGACAGGTTGGATTAACTTCTATATTAGTGTATGAAGGGTCTAGTTGTCAATCAGCCCCCTACTTTGTCTTGGCTGGAGACTAAGGACAGCCAGCCCTTTTTATACGTATCATTGACACAGATAAGGGGAAGAAGCTGTAGTTTCAGCGTCACAGCTCAGCAGAAGTTCTGAACATCTAGAACCACATTTTGGCCTCTGAAATAAGATAATTTTCACCATTTAGAAAACTGCACTAAGTTGCCGATGGAGGAGCACAGGACCAGACCTGACCCATCTTCTCCTATTGGAAAACACCTTTACCACATGCAGTGTCTTTTTAGTTGGAGGAGATAGATGGACATGGTGGATCACATACCTCTGCGTCTGCAGCTATTTCAGGATAGAGCTTGCGCAGTCTGTAATGGAGGCTGAACTTGCAAGTAGCGGTTTTGCATAGAAGAGAGGAAAATGAATGGTATTCTGTATTGTGCTCCCCAAACAAATTTATTCAACTAAATTGGCCTCCCCTTTCAATGTAGTATTGGTAATCCCTGGTTTTAGTTTGTCTCAATGCTATTTACCAACATTTTTGACATTTGTAGTTGAAAGGTGAAGTTGGCAGAACGAGTCTGAACAGAATCGAGGAGCTTATTGAAGGGCAATTTTTTACAGAAGCATTTTGGGAGATTGGACGCCTTACTCCTTTGGTCTTACTGCCGCATTTTTTTGAGTTGCTCCTCAAGCACTTCATACAGGTAAAATGCTTTATAAATGTTGGATACATCATTAAATCGGTGGAAATGTAAATTTAGAGTGGAAACTGGTACCCATTGGAATAACTTTTCTTACATATAAGCGCTTAGTAAATGCTCAGAAACGCTCATTTACTGCAAAATCCATCCAGGTAGAAACAGTAAGTGCTTGGAAGGGTGGGTATGACTGCAGTACTGCAGGGCATCTGCAACTATAGTTTTTCACTCGATCAGCTTGACTGTGTTAAAAAATAATAAAATAGGCCAAAGAACTAATTTGGTGCCTACGTTGTCAAAGCCGTTGTGCCAAGTGCAGGGCTGCCAACTTAAGTTTTCTTTTTCCTAGACAACGTGTCCAAAATTCACTAATAGCCCAATTTTTTTTACAAACACATTGGTAAAACCATAATACATTTTTAAAATTTTAAATTACAGCTATATTCAACTTATAATTTTAATACTCATAAATTGACAGCATTTCCCACCAAGTCATGGGAACACAAATTTTTTTTTTACGGTCAGGAAAAAGTGCTTTGTTTTTATAGACTGTTCAGGGATTTCTGGACAGTTGGCAACTCTAGTCCAATAATTGGCTGGAGCAGTCATGCCCGCTGATATCATGATGTCACCACTAGGGATGGGTGGAGCTGTGGATTTACAGGTCCGTCATGTTCAGCCGAACATTAAAAACAAGTTCAGTTCAGGTACCAGAACGGTACATGAACTCGAACCTGGACCCCATTCAAATGAATGGGGGGCTAAACATCCAGCGTTTCCCACGCTGTCATCTGTGTGACAGTGTGAAAAACACTGGCTGTGATTGGTGGTAAGCTGGTTACCGCTGGCCAGAGCGCTGCGGTTCCCACGCTGTTACACAGATGTGAGGCAGCTGTGATCGGCGGTAAAAAGTTTACCACCAGAAACAGGAGTTGACTGATGTGAGTACTACTCTTATCATCATACACCTGGTGTTGCTGATAGCAGCGATAGCAGGTGTACGATGATGAGTATTCACCAGCTGGTGGCTATGCAATAAGAAAGAAAAAAGAAAAATTACTTGGGGTCATTCTTGACAACCAGTGCAGGTAAAGCTAACAGCTGCGAGGTTATCTTGGCTGGTTATCAAAAATGGAGGGGTCCCCACATCTTTTTTTTTTAATTAAATAAATAATTTTAAAAAATTGCATAGGGTCCCTACCCATTTTTGGCAACCAGCCAAGCTAAAACTGACAGCTGGGGCTGTTATTCTCAGACTAGGAAGGGGCCCTGGATATTGGCCCTCCTCAGCCTAATAATAGCAGCTTGCAGCCACCCCAGAAAAGGCTAATCTATTAGATGCGCCAAGTGTGATGCTTTGCCTGACTCTTCCCTCTTGCCCTGGTGTGGTGACAAGTGGGGTAATAGTTGTGGAGTTGATATCAGCTTTGCAATGTAAGCTGACATCAAGCCCACGGGTTAGTCATGGAGAGGCACCTATAACACATCCCCATTACTAACCCCATAGTCAAATGTAATAAAAGCAGAGTAAAATCATTTAATTGAAATAACAACTCCCTCACCCTCATGTACCAATTTATTAAGGTAAAAAAATAAAAGCAATGTTTTACTCACCTTTCCGCCGATAATCCATTAACAGCCATGTCCCACAATGATCTGACTGTTCTCCACGCTAGCCGGAACACACTGAGCAGAGTGTGACAAGCTCTTCCTGTGACCGCGGTCCCCTTAATGACATCACCGGATGCACTGCTGAGCAGTCACATCATGCCACCATCTCAGCAATGTATCCAGATGTACGAGAATTAGAGCACATCGTGGGCATATGGATTATTGGCCGACAGATGAGGAATACTGTGATTTTTTTATTCCTATGGTAATAAATGGGTAAAAAGAGTGTGGGGAGTATTTATTTCAAATAAAGGAGTTGTTTCTGTGTGTTTATTTCAATTAAATAACTTTTTTTTGTGTGTGTGTGTCTTTATTTAATTTTCATTACAGGGTTACTAATGGGGGGTGTCTTATAACCACTGGGCTTGATGTCAGCTGACATTACAAAGCATTTTTTTTTCCAAGATATCTAAAATGAATCAAATTTGCAATAGGTATGAGTTCAGACCAAAGTGTATCCAACAAAGTGTTAATCCGCACAGCCGGGAAGCTCATTCATTGCACAAATAGCTGTGTAAGCTGGTACTGCAAATATGCGTACTATGAGAAGTGCTCCATAAACCGGGGTGCCACTCCAAAGCATTTAGTCACAGCGGCTACACCAAAAAAGAAAACGGATGGCACTCACCGGTTTAAATCTTATTTATTCCAATACTTTAAAACATCGGCGATGGGAGCGGGAGTGGAAATGACAAACAGCCGTTTCGCGCTGCAGTAGCGCTTCTACTGGTCTACTGGACTTCAGTAGAAGCGCTACTGCAGCGTGAAACGGCTGTCGTCATTTCCACTCCCGCTCCCATCCTCCCTATGCCGATGTTTTAAAGTATTGGAATAAAGAAGATTTTAACCGGTGAGTGCCATCCGTTTTCTTTTTTGGTGTAGTATGAGTTCAGACTTTACAGTTAGTATGTTTCTACATCTCCTATTTGTCTCCATGTTAACAGACAACAAATACAGTCTGTGTAGTTTAATTTTGCTGATTTATATTTCCTTCTATTTGTTCCTTTTGTGCTAACATACATCTGGTGGATAGCCATAAGCATAGGACAGTTATAAGTGGATATGATAGCAAGATCAGAAAACACAGCTTTTGTTCTCTGTTACCATGAAGACCCCGCTTGTCAGGGGGCTGTAGAAAACATCTGGAGACCTTGCTAAAATTATACTACTTTTGGTGTTCTCATACCGTTTTCGCCCAACGCTGACAATGTGGATGGACCTGGACTAGGACAAGGGGGTGGCAAACTGCACTCGTCAAATTCATGATGAGAGTTCATTGCGCCACAAATCTTACTCAACAGTGACTGGAATAGGATTTGTGGCGAGGTGCACGTAACTCATCCACCATGAATCGGGAGCATCTGACTCTCTACAATCTTATTGCTGTCAAGCTGGCGTATGGTTTGTGGTATGAGGTACACAGTAGCTTGTTATAAAGTAGATGAATGGGTGTCGTCACGCCCCGTCTCACCCCATTTAGCGGAGATACCCAAAATGGTATGAAAATGACAAAACTGAAGGCCCCTATAAAGTGGCATATTGTAAAGAATATCAATATTACTGGTTAAATAGATTTATGATTATCCTACAAATCAACCAATACAGCTTGGTTACATTTCTTTTATAGTGGTTTTATGCCATGCTTAATCTTGATACAAATGTCAATTTATATGCCAAGGTCTGTAAAAAGCAAAGCAATATTCCGTAACTTTGTAATGGCGTCCACTGGTGGTTGTTATCTAGCTTTCCTTAATTTTGTAGGGAAACGGGACAATTTGGAGAAAAAAATAATCAGAATATTAATACTTCCCACAACAAATATCCCATCTAGATAGTTGTTGCTGTTAGTATTTCATATTATTTAATATTGTTTTATCCTATCTTCGTTTAGGGAAATGTAGATATCCAAATCTTTGGTCAGTTTTCAGATATATTGTCCAATCTTTTGCATCACTGTCCTCCATGGGAATCCACTCAGATGGTGCAGTACTACCTTACTGTTCTCCAGTGCCCAGTTTGCAAGAAGGGAACGTGGTCCTTCATTGAAACTCTTACAAGGTATGCAGCATTTAAATACTTCGTAGAGGTATTAAAAAATCATTTAGTATATAAAGCATCTCAGTAAGGTCTTTTTTTGGGGGGTGGGGGGCTGCATGCAAGAAGAAAACAGACTGTTTTTCATCAGTGTGCTGGATCCAATTAATTCTTTTTTGGTCCATGAGTCCATGTTTATTATCAGTGTGGCATACAGTTTTCCACGGTAATTCTACTCATTAAAAAAGTAAAAAACTGGATGAAAGATGGATGGCATAGATGTGAAAAATGGACGTCTGGATCAGACCTAAGAAATAAATCATTTGATGGACATTTTCAAGTTATTACTTATAAGTTGGTTGCATATAAGATGGTAGTCTTTAGCGATGAGTGAGTATGCTCACCACTCGATCATGCATCGGGGTGCTCGGGTATGCATCAAGAATCACGGGTGCTCGACCACCATGCTTGAGTCCCCACCCCGCATGCTTCATGTTAGACAGCCAATAAGCATGTAGGGATTGACAGCCATACACGTAATGCTGTAGACATTGCAGGCAATTCCCGGGGCAGAACTACACAAAAATTGATGATCAGAAGGCAATCATATTATATATAAAAAATACAATTTTAATTGGAACAACATTAAAATCATATCACCAAATATTGGAACAGATGGGTACATACAAGGTAGTCACTGCTCATAACACTCAAGGACGCTAAGTACCAGGAAAACAGACACCATCAACAGGATACTAGGGCTAAAGTGGTGTTATAATTGGGTGTATCACACACTATAGTACAATGATTTTAAATCTCAGTATAGATCCATCAAAGGAATCACGTGCCTAACACCGCCTAGTGTGCACAAGTGTAACAAAGCAGAGTAACAGAATAATATTTACTAATCTATCACCTAACAGCTCCCTGTAGTCAGGTTTCTATTACCATAATATGCCCTGCTGCGCAGTACCAATAGATCGTAACATGAGCCTGCAATAAGTGTCACACACCTAGCACCACCTAATAGATCAAAAACTCCATAATGAATAGTAATTACCTATTGGTGTCAGTGGTACCGGGTGCCGTGATTCCTGGGCCTGCGTGTCCTCCCCGACGCGCGTTTCGGACACCTTTATCAAGGGGCCTGGGGCAGGCAGGGCATGGGATCGAGCACCCGCGATTCTCGATACGTACCCGAGCAGCCCGATGCAAGATTGAGTGGCGAGCACGCTTGCTCATCATGGCTTCCTTCTCCAACTGAAGCCATGACGCTGAATGTAGATGAATGCTTGCAACCTCATTGACTTAAAATAGCGTTCATCAAATTTCCTATATTTTGTATGCAATAGTAGCTCTGCAGTCTGCACTTTTTGTAATTAAAACTAATAGATAGAAACCAATTATGTCCATATATACAGAAAGGAGACCTCTTTGTTACATTAGCCAGGTACATTAGTGGTCATCCCATCCCGTCATAAATGACTTTGTCTCCAATACATTCCTTTTTGGAGAGATGAGAAAATGTTGTACTGTGCAACAAGCATGAACAACCAGACACTGCAGAACAGTTGTTGGTTTCATTGCGGTTTCCCTTCCTTTCCTTTTTCTAGGTGTTTTCTAGAGGACAGATTCTGCTTATGCCATGAAACATCTGATATGGAAATTGACAGTCATAAAAGGAGGAAAATTGTGGCAACAATGCTGAAATTTCTGTCAAGTGTGATGCAAGAAGAAGTAAAAGCGCTTAGTAAAAAGTGAGTTTAGAATCCTGATTTGTACATAAGGTCATAACTTTATCATGCTTATGAAGCCAACAAAGCGTTAGCAATTAGTTTTCTTTCTTGGAATACCCATGAATGACTAATACACTGGAATACTTTTATTTAGTGTGAAAATGTACATTTTTTTTTACATTTTCTGCATTTCCATCACAAAGACTTCCCATTTAAGAGGATGGCTGTAAGTACAAAATGACTGTTAAAACCAAGTAAAGGTACGTGGTGCCAAATAGTTCAGTGCCCCTTCCCACCTACTTGTTTTCCATGTGTCTCCTCACAACTCTATAAAGCCAGAGCTGTCAATCAAAATTGAGGGGAAATGGAGACAGAGTTAAAACAAGTCGGTGGGAAGGTGCACCAAGCGACTGTACTAGGTTTGAGCAGTTAATCTTTGCTGACCCTTTAAAGTGAGCCAATCAGGTGATTCATGCTGCCCGCCCATATATTTTCTGAAACGCTCCATCCTGGGACCATAGCCAGAGACCAGACTAGTCCTGCACTGCCCCTGGCTGACTATTCCCATTGTGACTGCCCGTTATTGACAGGTTTTTCCCTTGCATCTACATAGGGAGAGACCCGTCAGTCACTTAGAGCGGCTCTGGGAGAAGCCATTGGCGGCAATGCTGGACTAGTCTTGTTTCCAGCTATGATTACTGGCTGGATCGCCAAAGTATACTTTCCGGAAGTGCTGGAGCGCTTCATAGAATAATATTCGTTGCTACAATTCATGCTGCCCATTAGTTGAACAGCACTAATCGCCTTACAGGTTCCCTTCAATGTTTTCGAAGTTCAGTCCTCACTGATAATAGTGAAATATTCATGAACCCCTTGTTGACATGTGTATATGTACATCACATGTTTTTTGCTGATGTGTGAAGGCGGCACAGCTGATTAACCAGCTCTGTACATGTTGGATGCTGGCCATGTTACAAATACCTGTATCTTAAGTGATCAGAGCTAGCGCCAATCTCTGCAGTTGAGCACCCTAGATTTGGAGGTCAATAGCAACTAGTGCATTTAGAAGATTTTTATCGGGGTCAGGGCCTCTCCTCTGTCACTCCCATGGTGCTCCCCCACCTCATTCTTTAGGAACCTGTGATTGCTAGTTCAAGTCTATAACAGCTTAAAAAGGTTTAAATTGTCCTTCAATCTGTAAATAAAAAACATATTTTTTATCAACTAAGTTGAATATGAATATGGCGATGCAAAATATATATGTGTGAGTGTATATACATATTATTAATGTGTATATGTGTACGTATGTGTGTATACATATATATCAGTACATTTCATTTTTTTCATTTCGAGATAAACTGCATATTTTTTTTTTAAGTAGCAACTAGACCTCTCTAATTCTGTTCCCACCTTTCCTCTATTCTAGACTGTGTGAGCAGACAGACTTTTCTCGCAAAACATTGTTTCCATCCTTTATTGTTGGAATATTTTGGCCCAAAACCAGAACAATGGTCTTCTTAACCAAGAATATCAGTGCCTTGACCGATCTTTTAATAAAGTGCCATGTAGATAAGGTGAGTGTTATGACAATGGCCATTTATACAGACCATGCCGAACTGTCAGAGGTTATCATACCCCCAGATGGGTTATTGATGGCATTGGCTTACAGTAGGCATTGTTTTAGAAAGACGAGCCCGTGATATCAGGCCATAAGCGCGATTTTAGCTACTGAGCTATTTAACTTTTGTGAGCAAGTAAGAAAGGAAATGTCATGGGGCTAGAGTAATTTGGATGAACCGGAACATACAGTGGCTTGCTCAAGTATTCAACCCCCCCTCCCGACTTTTTGCCTATTTTGTTACATTACAAACTGTATTTACCATATATATTTTTGTGATCCTACTTGTGTATGTATTAGCACTGAACAGTATAAGTTGATGAAGTGAGAAAAATATAGGCATAAATTAAATCTATGGGATCCGATAACTGAAAATTGACATATGTATATGTATTCGCCTCTTTTGCAACAAGCACCTTAAAATTTATGGTACAAACAATTACCTTCATAAGTCACATGCTTAGTGAAAGAGAGTCCACCTGTGTGCAATCTAAGTGTCACATGTCTGTCAGTATATACACACCTTTTCTGAAAGATCACAGAGGCTGCAACACTATTAAGCAAGGGGCACCACTAACCAACCACCATGAAGACCAAGGAGATCTCCAAACAAGTCAGGGACAAAGTTGTTAAGTACAAGTCAGGGTTGAGATATAAAAACAATCTCAACCTCTGATGATCCACTGGAGCACCATCAAAGCCATATGTGGGTGTAAACGACTATTTGGGCGCATGGCAGAGCTCGGAAGGGAAGCAGCGCCATTTGACTTTTTTGGCTGGAATTGAGATCGGACACCATGTCGCGTTTGGAAAGCCCCTGATGTACCAAAACAGTGGAAACCCCCCACAAATGACACCATTTTGGAAACTAGACCCCGCAAGGAACTTTTCTAGATGTGTGGTGAGAACTTTGAACCCCCAAGAGCTTCATAGAAGCTTATAACGCCCAGTCATGAAAATAAAAAAAATCATATTTTTTCCACAAACATGATCTTTTAGTCCCCAATTTTTTTTTATTTTCCCAAGGGTAACAGGAGAAATTGGACCCCAAAAGTTGTTGTCCAATTTGTCCTGAGTACCCTGATACCCCATATGTGGGAGAAAACTACTGTATGGGCACACGTCAGGGCTCGGAAGGGAAGTAGTGACGTTTTGGTATACAGACTTTGATGAAATGGTCTGCTGGGGTCATGTTGCCTTTGGAGAGCTCTTGATGTGCCTAAACAGTGG